>NW_027103519.1:0-335587 GCF_902728285.1 Clytia hemisphaerica | reverse complement strand
TTTTTTTGGACCTACCTCCGGGTGCCCCGGTGGAGGTCCTATAAATTAACCCATGTCCGTTCGTTCGTCCGTCCGTCCGTCTGTTACCAGCTTTTCTCAGGATTGGCTCATTAGTTTTTTCTGATTTTTTGCACAATGATGCAAAATGGCAATGCCCAGAACGTGACGGAGCCCGATTTTTGAGAAAAAATTTATTTGGGCAAATTTGGGCCAAAAACTACCTAAAAATAGGGTTTTTTGGACTTTGTGCAAAATCCTGTCATTACTTTTTCCTGATTTTTTGTACAAAGATGGAGGGCAAGATTGTCTAAAGAATGGCTGAAGTGGTTTTTCCCGGAAAATTCTTATTCGCCTTAAAAGACGGATTTTCGTATTTTGGGGAAATTCCCTTTAACCAAATAAGAAAATATAGCTTTTCTCAATGTTGACTCATAATTTTTTTCTGATTTTTTGCACAATGATGCAAAATGGCAATGGCCAAAATGTGACGAAGCCAGATTTTTAAGGAAAATTATTTTGGGCAAATTTGGGCAAAAAACAGCTTAAAAGTTTTTTTGGGCCTGAATGGTTCAAGTGATTTTCGTATTTAGGGAAATTCCTTTTTACCATTTTACATTATTCAACACACAAGCTTTATTTTTCCATTCTGAATTTTTGTACAATTATTGTCACTTTTTTCTTATTTTCATCTGATGTTAATCATTAGGTAGGTCCATTCAGCATGTTGCTTGTTTCTTTCTACTTCTTCATCTTCAATGAAGCTCTCAAACTCAAATAGGATTAAGCACATAAGATATTCTTATAATTATGAATTGCTGTTTGGGCCTTCGCTATGATGGAGTGCATGACGTAATCTGCGTGTCAAAAAACTTGCTTTCTGTTGGCTGATCATATTGGGCGTTTTGGCGTTACCACCCTCGAAGCAGCGTGCGCCTTTATCATTCCACAACTCTGTTATCATTTTGAATGAGTTAACAACAGTGTTGCTCGAATCCCTCAGATCCTTGGTTAGAAAAAGCTATACCTGTTTACTTTTTTCTTGCCAGATTCAACAAGCCATCAACCAACAAAATTAATACTGACATCAAAAAATTCACACGACCTTTCCACTAGACACTTCTGCCATTATGAAGATGTTCCGAAATTAACCAATCGGGTTTACAATCGGAATTCCTCTGGGAGTTAGCGAGTCGGGAAATGTGAAGTTACGTAATAGGTAATACATAATTTTTCCGGGGGTTAAACGTATAAATAAAATTGAAATGGTTTGTTTTTTTCTTCATTATATGTTTAAGTTTCCATTATCAAAATTCTAGAAATGCTAGTTTGTAGACCATATTAGAAAATGGTTATATATTTAGCAAAATAAACACTTACAAAAGCTATTACTTACTATTTTTACCCCCGCTTTTTAATCAGCGTCTTCTGTGGGCGTGATATCAGGCGGAGACCAAACGCCCTCATCGTAAGATTCTCGGGTCGTTTTTTTTGTTTGTTCCTTTTGTCGAGTCTGTTGGTCCTATTGTTAATGCTAAATCCATAATACACGATGACGTCAATGTTTGGCGGCATACCTGAAAATAAAAACAAAAAGATTATCATATTATTTTTGCATGAATTACGCTACCTTATACGTCATTATAAAATTATACAAAACGAAAGCGAATCTAGGCCGCCTAGAGCGCAGGCCCTAATATTTTTTCTCTCGCGGTCTTCAGGGGAAAACGAAAGTGATCGATATTCTTCGAAGGAAGAATTTGCCAAACAAACCCCTAGACAAAAAGATGTATTTTGAGGTTGGGAATGGATTCTGCGAAGATGAAAAAATTTTGACTCAGGAAAAAAGCTGGTGTTTTCCGAAATCTGAGAATCGCGATAAGATCCTCACTGCACAATAGATCCAAAAGGGCGCCCTCATCAAGGAAGATTATTTGCTTTGGTCTCAGAAGTAGTTAGTAATGTTTTCTATTGTTTTCGATGGAAAATGGTAAGAAACTTAAGTTTACAAGTGTCATTTAGTTTTTGCTGGCTGATAGAATGGCAGGATCCTGGATGGCTTCCCTAACTGAAAGGATTTACCCATAGCCACTATTTTGCAACCATGAGAATCCTCATATCGAATAAAGCATCTTCTGAAAATTTCATTCTTCCTCATAAATGCGAAAATGAAAAACGAAGAAGCTTTTGTTTTCTGATCATCTTTTTAATCTGCTATGAAAGTGTTATAAAATTCCTTATAGAAAAAAGTTGTTAAAATGTATGTCATTTTATCTTAATAATTTTGTAAACTACGTCACAACCACAGAGAGCGCTGACTTTTAGTTTTAGGACTTGTTGTCACTCGTTTGGTTTCTGTAATAAAAAGAAAGTTGTCATTGTGAACACTTTGAACATGCTTAAAATCGAGGTACTTCCACTTAGCTGCTTGTATTTAAAAAAAAATTCTTACTAATTTCTTTCAAAAACAAACAAAAATATTACTACTTCCCAAAGCCGGAGACCAAACCAAATTATCTTCCAAGATGATGGCTTCCAACTTTTGAATCTATTGTTAAGGCTGTCTAAAATGGTGGACAGAGTTGCTAAAAGACAGAGGCACCCGCTGCTTCATATTTCGCTTGATGTGAGCACGATGAGTTATTTTTTTCCTCAATAATTTTTCCTATCTGTCATTCAGTGATTCAGGGGGTATTGGGTCATTACCAGTTAGGGTTAGGGTTAGGGTTGGAGCTCGAGAGTCATAACATGGGGCTGAAGGCCCTCTTAGGGGCACCGGTAGGGTTGGAAGCTTCATCTATATAATACCATCAACTGCTCTAACTTGGGACGATTAATTGAAACATGGGACTGTTGATATCTGGTCTGTATTTTCACTTATTGTTAAATCTCTTTGACAACAAATTTGTTTTGATAACTCCACCAAAGTTTATCAATCATACTTTCTGTCATAACCAGTCATAACATGTCACGATAACTTTCACTGATAGTGTGCCTTTTTAACTTTTTTGTTTTCATTCAAAATGACTGGACACCGATTGGTAGAGATTTGTCAGTTCTGTTTAATTTCTTACAAATTGCGTATTCTGCTGTGCGACAATGGCTCAACGGATGAAGCGTTAGTTTCCTAATACGATGGTCTTTCTTTGGCGTTGGTTCGAATCCCACTCGGAGCCATAATAAGATTGGGTGAAATTGATAGACAAACGTGATTGACAGGTATGAAATCTCAGTCAGAAATGAGAAACTAAGTCTCAGAAAGCCAAAAGAAACAAGGTAAAGTGAAAGATAGGAAAGGGAAAATAGGCCGTCGTGCTCTGAGCATTCAGCAAAATGTGCTGCTTCAAGGGTGGTAACGCCAAAATGCCCAAAATGACCTTTCAACAGAAGACAAGTTAGTTGCCGCACCAGTTACGTCATCACAGCACCGCGCTACAATATGGATATCAATATTTATAAGAATATCTTATGTGCTTAACTTCAATAGACTTTGAATGTTTCATTGAAGATGAACAAGGAGAAAGATAAAAAATGTGCTTGTTAATTTTGATAAACAAGTTTGTTCTATCATTGTTGAAAGTTTCAGAAAATTCTACTGGGTAAAAAAGACACAAACATAATTATTTTATCAGTGCTGTTACAATTTTTTTTATTGCTGCTTACAGGAATTCGCCAAATGTTCCTAACTGAACTTGCATCGAGATTATCTGCCATAGCTAAGTTCTACCATTTTAGCGCTGTCCGAGGATTGAGCCCAGAACGCACACAGAACACCTGCGAGCTCCCGCACAGGTGAAAAACTTTTTTAATTTGTCAATCATTTTCTCAAACGAACAGTACACAAAGCAATTCTAGCTTTACAATAGTGCTGCGAATCATCATTGGATAGTATTCAATTATCATTATCCCTTATTTTCATTTCTGGAACTTAAAAAAAAAAAAAGTTGTATTTTTTACTGCTCTATTCACATACTTGATTGGATATTGATTGATTAGATATTATTGATTGGATTGATACCAATAATCAATAATTGATATCCAATCCCTTGATTGGTTATCAATTGATCATCGATTGGAAAAAATTATTGTATCACGATTGAAAGTCTGACTTGACTTGCGAGCAAAGCAAAAGAATTTATCAAAAAATAAACTGGCGCTTTTAATGAAATCATAAAAAAACTATATGAATATTATATATAATTTTGAACCATAGATGATATAAGATTTGAACTAAGCCCAGCTAAGCCAACCTCAAAAACTAACTTGAAGAACAACTTCCCAAGAAGAAGATCTATGGGGGAGAAGACACCTGGATCTGCGTACTGCCGGATTGGCCATTCCCCTTAAATTTCACCGCACCTCAAACACTGACCCATTAACATTTGTTGTTCATATGACAAAGGTTCGATCTCAAATCTAAAGTGCCTTGGTAATAGTAAAAATCCTTCACTTCTATTCTTTTTGTGAGATTGGTTCTATGGAAATATTGACTACTGCTTCGTATGAAAAGTGCCTAATCTCAATATCAAAGATAAAAGTTACGGTATAGCTATTGATTTTGTAAAGCACTAATTTTTAGATTGAACTATATATTGGTCATATAAACAACTATGTGCAGAATTATTTTTCTTTTGGATGTACTCAAGGCCTAACAAGTTGAAGTGCTCTCTCGGGAGCTAAAATGTCAAATTTTGGTTAGTTTATTAGCTCCATTACGCATTAGATGGCTACTGCACGTTTTTGTTTCAAGCTTTAGTTTTTTTAATTGTCTTTGGAACTTGATTGAGGTAACTCTCTTCCTCAATGCTGCAAATACATCCTCTAGATGACTGATGTTGTTTTTACTGAAAATTTGATTTCCTACTGTGACCAATTGACTGTGGTCTCCTGGAGTTTATTCCTTGTCAGCTAATTCAATAAACCTTTTGCTAATCAGGATGTCATATAGCCTTAGAATCCAGGCGTTAAACTTTGTTCATGGTCTGGTTTATTAATGTTTTTAATTGTTTATTGTTTAACCCGTCACACTAGGAAATCAAACTTTCAGTAAAAACAACAGTATAGCCCTAACTCTTCATACAAAATTTACAAGAAAATGTATATTTGAATTTTGTACACAATGTTGCACTAAAGCTAAAGTCCTGCAAAAGCAGGACAAAAATCAGTCTGTTGAAGTTTGCAAAAAAAAACGCCACATAGAAGATCTTCAATATGTGAATAGAGTAGTAGTAGTAGTAGTAGTAAAAAATACAACTTTTATATTTTTCCTTTTTTGCCAAAGTTCCAGAAATGAAAATAAATGGATAATCTGGGATAATGATAGTTGAATACTATCCACTGATGATCTGCCGCACTATTATAAAGCTAGAATCACTTTGCGTTCTCTTTGCTTGAGAAAATGATAACGAATGATAATTTTTCACCCGTGAGGGAGTTCAGGGGTGTTCTGTAACGGGCTGGTCAAATCCTGGAACTGTGTAGGTTGTTATTAAAGTTTTTAAAATGGTAGAACTTAGCTGCAACAGATCATTTAGGTGGAAGTTGTTGGGATTTTTACAAGATTCTTGACAGAAAATCCTTTGTCTGATTGTCACTCAAATGATGACAATGCCAGTATTAATTTTGTTAGATCTGACAAATAGATGTTTGTGAGTGCACTTTATAATTTTGATTCCCATTGAAGGATCATATTCTAGTTTTCATGTTACTAGATGCTGTTTTAGAGCTTTAGAGCTAACCTGGACAACATCAGTCATCTACATTATGTATTTGCAACAACAAGAATGAGAGTTACCTCAGCCAAGTTCCCAGGACAATCAAATTAAAATTGAAAGCTTGAAACAAAATAAAACAGAACTGCCGTAAGATTGTCTAATATCAACATCCCTCCTCTAATTCCGACACCCTTCTTTAGAGAAAAGAATAATATGAAAGCTTGAATCACTTATTGAAAAAGGATTATTCCTCTCTGACCACTAAGCAAAGAAAAGCAATTTCAACCTTTCTATAAATTTCAGCTGATAAAAAGGGTGTCGGAATTAGAAGAGGGGTGTCGACATTAGACCAAGTTACGGTAGTGCTTTGATTTGTTAAGCCTTGATTACACGCTAAACTAAAAATAATTCTGAACATGGGTTAGTGTTTGAGGTCCAGCAAATTTTCTGGGAAATAGCCTATCCAGAACTGCACAGATCTAGGTGGATGCCTTCTCCTCTGTGGATTTTTTTCTTGGGAAGTTATTTTTCAAATTAGCTTTGAAGGTCGGCACGGGTCAACTTTTTCTCAACTTCAGTTGAGCTATAATCTGAGAATGTCTGTATGTATGTCTGTCTGTATGTCTGTCTGTATGTATGTCCGTCCGAAAACTTTAGGGCAGGCTGGACACTTCAAAAAAGGTCGGATTTGGCTGAAATTTGGCACACTTGTTCCTTGGGTAAATATCTGGGGGTGTTTTTTTCATTTTTTGAAAATTTTGATTTTTGGGGCCTGGGGACGAGTTTTTCGCCAAAACGAGGCTAAAACTTTGGGGCAGCCTGGACACTTCAAAAAAGGTCGGATTTGGCTGAAATTTGGCACACTTGTTCCTTGGGTGAATATCTGGGGGTGTTTTTTTCATTTTTTGAAAATTTTGATTTTTGGGGCCTGGGGACGAGCTTTTCGCCAAAACGAGGCTAAACTTTGGGGCAGCCTGGACACTTCAAAAAAGGTTGGATTTGACTGAAATTAGGCACACTTGTTCCTTGGGTGAATATCTGGGGGCTTTTTTTTCATTTTTTGAAAATTTTGATTTTTGGGGCCTGGGGACGAGTTCTTCACCAAAACGAGGCTGGCAGCCTGGACACTTCAAAAAAGGTCGAAGTTGGCTGAAATTTGGCACACTTGTTCCTTGGGTGAATATCTGGGGGTGTTTTTTTCATTTTTTGAAAATTTTGATTTTTGGGGCCTGGGGACGAGTTTTTCACCAAAACGAGGCTGGCAGCCTGGACACTTCAAAAAAGGTCGGATTTGGCTGAAATTTGGCACACTTGTTTCTTGGGTGAATATCTGGGGTTGTTTTTTTTCATTTTTTGAAAATTTTGATTTTTGGGGCCTGGGGACGAGTTTTTCACCAAAACGAAAAGTGTACCAAATTTCAGCCAAAACGGACAAAGTATATTTGCTACCTAATACTAAATATTTGAAATGTTACAATTGGGCCTTCTAATAACGGGAAAATCTGAAGTTGAGCCCAGTGCGGTGCGCACGTTCGACTATTTCCTCTATTGCTCAAAATTTAGTTATTTCTCATTAATTAAAAAAAATGTCAATTTCATTAAAAAGCACCAGTTTATTTTTTCACAAATCCCTTTTAAGTTTTGTGGTACATTTTTGGTTTGCGAGTCGTTCAAACTGAAGCTCTTTTTTTTAAATCTCTCTAAAAAGAGTGAGGTTTGTGCACATGAGACGTCAACTTACAGTATTTAAGTAATATCATGCAGCCAGGAATAATATCATGCTGCTGAAACTGAAACCATGACATAAGCAACATTTGTAAAAGCTCCTGCCATTTTCTTAAGAAATGAACCATGTTTTCAATTGTAATTTACTATTTTTTTTGCAATTATAATTTCAATAAACTATTTGTGCACATAGAAAAAGTATAAAAAAACTCCACAAAAATGTGCAAATCAACCAATCAGATGCCCTCACATATCCTTGTTGTCAAGGCAAAAGGGAAAATCTCAAAATTACTATCTTAGAAAAGTGAGAATTTTGCTATAAGATAAATCTTTGTCAATGAGATTCAGCCGTGAGTCATTCATGTGGATGAATCTCTCCTCTATAAGATGAAAGGGCCAATTTTATTGTCAAAGGTTCTCAATATGCTGAGAGACTCATTTTGAGATTGGTCCTTCTGTTTTGACAATGACGATGTGCAGGGAAAAATTTCCTTGCAGACAATTTAGTCGGACCAGACCGTAAACCAATATAATAATAAAATATGCATTTTCTCTTTAACTCTTTAACTGGGGAACTTCAACATCTCCTTATATTAGATAATATTGCTGATATGTATCATGATTGGAAAGTGAACTTGAAATTTTGCCCAGTGATGTATAGTGATGATGCAATTTAACTGCCTAGTCCACTAATTCATTTGGTATTTTAAAGAAAAATATGAGGCTTTGCAGGATCATTTTATCAGTGTCTGGAAACCCAGCTAAAAAGTAATAATCAGTAGCTTAAATATTGAGAAGGACCATAACCCATAGAATGCAGAGGGTCCAGCCCCAAGCATTTTCAGCCGGGCAGGGGGGGGCTAAGGAAAATAGCCCCGCCTTCACAAAGTAAAATATCAAAGAAATTTTGCATGCAAATTCACAATAAATTTCTTGCGTCGAAGGCAATCAATTTATCCTTATTATTAAGTTCTTATCTGTCTCTGTACAAAATTGATTCAAGTCCTCCTTAACTACTATACACCCTTGAAATAACGAGCTCCAGAAGTCTTCTCATGTATTATTTAGGAGTTAATCCAGAACATAAAAAAAGTTGCAGAAAGACAGAGACATTAGAGAAGCTATGAAGAAATATGATGGAAAGCAAAGGTACAACAAGTTCTATAGTATGTGAGACAAAATCTAATTCATTTATGAAATTGGCATATTGTCTCAAAAGTTTAGGATCGTGACTCAAGATGCAAAAAATACCTTTTTTGTAAAGATTGTATTTCAAGCTCACATAGGTATGTAAAGGAGGTGGATTTTAAATTGCTCTCTAGAAACTTTTTGGAAAAACGGTAATCTTTCTCACTTTGATATTGGTTTTGTGTACGAGATCAGGGTCAACTAGGATTCACAGAACAAAAGCAAATTAGAAACTTCACATTATGGTCTAGCTAGAAGCAATAACAGCTGAGAGAATAGCAAGTAGCTTTTATTTACTGAGAGATATTAGTATACATTAAATTTTCAATCAGCAAGAAATGTCTACCATCTGATTTTCTGAATTAATGTATCTGTCTTTCATTTGATTCATGTTAAACTTAAATTTTTATATTTTTAGTTATGCTGGTGGAGTTCCTGGAAGGTATGTCGGATTAATTTATGTGATAAGTTTCTATAAAAATAATCGTTTTTCAGATTGTGTTTTATTTCTAGAATTGCATCCTGATAACAATAATTTGATGCTTAGAAATATATTTTATCATTTTGATTTCTGGTGTTTGTTGGAATTGCATATGCCTGCTAACAATTATTTCATCATTTTTTATATCATCACTATATATTACTGTCTTCTTTCACCTCACTTGACCTAATCTGACTTGGAAATAAATTTTTTTTTCTAAACAGTATCATGGATGACGATGATACACGAGCCATCAGCCCTTCCAATAACCTCTTTCAACAGAAACTGGAACAACAGGTAAGACTTGACCATGACCAATGTTAATTTAGATAATAGTGTCAATACATGTCTCTACTCCTGCAAACAAAATCATTTTGACCTTGTTAAGAATCAATTACAAAATCAATGGTTGTAAAGGCCGGTCTCCACCTTGAAATAGGCGACAGTTTTTTTTTAACCTTTTCTGTCTGAAGAAAAGATTACGTCATAAAAAAGTTTCGCGCGAACAAAAAAAAGTTGAAGGAAGTTCTACTTTTTTCATCCGTTACGTCGATTTTGACCAATGGAATTGCTTTATTTTTTGAACCGTCCATATGACCTTATAAAAACGTCGAAAAGCTTTTGCTCATGTTGGATTCTTCTGTTATGTCAATACCACGTCTCCAGAAGTTATTGATAGAAAATGAAGAGCTATAAAAAGGAAGAGCGGTGATGAAAAGTCTTTTGGAACACTATACTTGATACTGCAACTTCTGAGGTAAGTGCGCTATGATCAGTATACCTAAACTCTAGCTTTTTTTTAGAGACAACGTACTGCAGCGAAGCAAAGGCAAAAAAGGATGGGTTCAGGTAAAAATCTTTTTCAATTCATTAAAGAATTCAAAAGGGGCTAGCATTATTCAAGGCTGAATCTTGGGGGTCACCCAGGTAAACGAAGGTGACAGTTATGCTTTCACCTCTTTTGGAGCTTCTAATTTTGCTAATAGTCACAAAAATCATAAAAGTACTAAAAACCTCAAATAAATGTTGAAGATTAAAATGTTGGCTCTATTTCCCTGATTTCCAATTTTCTTCCATGTAGGAGCCAAGCCAATTAAAATAACTCACTGTTCATCCTCTTACAGGTATGATGCAGGCTAACGACAATTTGAGACCACGAACAGCGGGAAGTACGAGACCTCGATCCGCAAACAAACAATGGCAAAGTAGTGGAGTTAACGGTAAAAATGTTTTCTAGTGAATCACCTGTTCTACTTCTAGTTTCACAATTTTCACGTGGTCTAATGAGTTTATGCTATCTTTGAAGTTTACTTAGACAACTGGAGTGTTTGAAAAGCTCTACTAATGAAAGTAAAATTGTACTTTTCCGTGTCGATTGAAAAGTTTTTCTGTCGTTTGATTGCAGATGGAACAGGAATGGTGAATAGTGGATTCGTTTCGGATAATCCCAATTCCAATCACGTTAACAATGAAAATACGGACGAAGATGGAATCCCCACTGAAGTAAGAATACATTTTCATTCTAACACCCTTCCCTATTATTTCGTTCCCCTAACAAACAAAGGGGAGAGATTTATTTTTAATGCCGGCTAATTGACAAGCTCCTTTTTTATTCGTTTTGCCTCTTCATCTTATGTTATTGTAACGCTTTTGTGTAAAGCTTTATCACACAAAGAGTACCATCAATAATTAATGAAGTTAAGTAGGTGAAATAACAAAGCTTTTGGCACATTTTCACGACCACTTCTTAGGTTTTTTTCTACTAAAGATATCCCAAGTACAATTTTTTAAAGTTTGACTTTCTCAACAAGAGAGAGATAAAGAAGGGAAGATGGCATATTACAAACGTCTGCGTTACATGGGCACACCCGATTCTTCTCCTGTAAGCCTCACTTCTCTTATATACAATCTTTTCCCTTCCATTTTTTTCATCAAGTGAATATTCTTCTTCTTTCCCGTTTACAGATTGTAGATGGAGGTATCCGTCAATCGCGCAACTCACCCATCAACAACACTTCCACAACTCAAATCGTCGACTCGTCGGACGACAATGGTGATGATGACGACGACATCGAATCTGCTGAACTTCCTGTCGTTCAACCTAACGTCCGTGCTGAACGCTCGGCCTCCCCTTACCGCGATGCCGCTCCCGTAGATATCAGACAAGGGTCTGACTCCAACGAAAAAGTAATTGACTTTCCTTTCCTTTTTCCCTATCTTATTTAAGAATTTCATCAATCTCAAATCAGAGTTGGCTTATTATTTTCTTGATCGAACAAAAAAGTGAAATATTTTACTTTTGTATTGCAGCTACAAATGAAAAATACGTCCAACGATATTGAGGTTGGAGACGTCAACGAATTCATATTAAGGTAAACTGATAAAATCAGTTTTGTGTTCTTTAGATTTTAAGTGTTTTCGCCTACTTTGAGGTTTTAATAATTTGAAGTATACAGGTGTCATCAAAGGTTTCTCTAACTTGTATCAAACCCACACAGGGGGGGGGGTATTTTTTATTATGGAAATAAATTTTTCTATATGGTGGTCGATTTCTCAAGTTTACAGTTTCCATGAAACCAAACTGAGTAAGAGTTTTGTCTACAATAAATTCATCTAACTAGAAATATAAAGTTTCCAGTGTTTTCTAGATTGATCTTTGATAACACAATTAGGAGAATATGAACTTGTTTTACTTTCTGATAATTAAAACATGCACCTCATCTTGTCTGTCCACCCTGTACAAGAAGGTTACTCTGAGCTTACAAACCCTTTTCTCATTATCTAAAATGAAATAGTAGAGTTAGGTGCATGCTAAGAATATTTCTCCTGCTCTGCAATGTGAAGCCTTTCCGTGGAAAGGAAAATTAATTCGCAAAATTATGCACGTGCAATTTAATCTGAAGTTCAAGTAGAAGCTTTCTGCTGACTTTCTCTTAAATAATCAACTTGTTTTTGTTTACAGACCAGCACCACAAGGCCAAACGATCAAATGTCGAATAACACGAGATAAAAAAGGTGTAGATAGACAGATGTTTCCGACGTACTTCTTACATCTCGAAAAGGATGATGGGAAAAAGGTACTTTATTTTACAATCAAATGTGTATGTGCTGTAGTGTATTTACAGAAGTGAGAAGAAACCTTTTAATAATTTATGCATCTTTAGGTATTTTTGTTAGCTGGTCGAAAACGTAAGAAAAGCAAGACCTCCAACTATCTGATTGCGGTTGATCCGATTGATTTATCCAGAGCTGGTGAAAATTTCGTCGGCAAATTGAGGTAAATCAATTGTTTTGTTTTCAAACTGCTGTTTACACTTTCCTGTCACGTGACATTAGTACTAATAGAGAGTATTTTTTATTCCGCTTATACAACTACTCAAGTTATCAACGCGAACCCTCGCTTTAATAACAACCCAATAACAAAATTTGACATGAGGTAATTTTCAAAAACCCTGCTTTTCGCGTTGATAAATTGTCTCAATCATTTTCCCGCCTAAGTGTAAGCATAGTCATTATAAAAAAATTTTTATAATGACTATGGTGTAAGTGAAATAAGGTTTTTTCCGCTTTATCACAGGTCAAATCTAGTGGGCACCAAATTCACATGTTTTGATGGCGGTAGAAGCCCTAAAAAGGGTGGTGTTCTCACAGACGGTTCAAATCTTCGAGAAGAACTTTGTGCTATTATTTACGTAAGCTTTTTATTTTTTATTTTTAATGCTTGTAATTGATCTTATTTTACTTTTGGACTATTTTCTTTTGTTTGAGGATATTTTTCCTGGCCATAACTCGATGTAAGGTAAAACCTTTCCATATCTTTTTTCAGGATACAAATGTGTTAGGTTTCAAAGGACCACGAAAAATGACAGTTGTTATTCCTGGAATGGGTTTGGATCATCAACGCGTACCTATTCAACCACAAAACGTAAGTCTATCTTTGTGAGGTGGATAACTTTGCCAAATATTAACCATTGAGGTATAACAACGAGTTTCTTTACATTTGCGCTTCTTTTTAGGAAAACGAATGCTTACTAGAGAGACATAGAACGAAACACATGGAAAATCTGATTGCTTTACAAAACAAAACTCCTGTTTGGAATGATGGTACGTACCTTCTTTTGTTTTTATTTAAGGTGTGACTGGAGTATTATTCTCAACTTTGATAATGCCCTCCCGCATGATGTTTTTCTGTTTGTCTTTGACTAAAAAATATACCTTTCATAAGGTCCAAATCACCTATTTATCGCCCATTTTTGACTTCTATCGGTAACATTTCGATACTTTAAGCATCACTTCGTCTTTTTTAGATACACAGTCGTACGTTTTGAATTTTCATGGTCGCGTCACTCAAGCATCAGTGAAGAATTTTCAAGTGGTGCACGAAAATGACCGTAAGTCTTTCTTTTTGTTGGCCATACCTGATGAAACAGGAGTGCTTAACATAGGGAAGGTCTGCATATCAAGCCAAGTCTAATTATGTGTTGACTATATGTATTCTTTCTAATGTATGCCAGTGTATGCAATAAGAAAAGTGCCAATCTCGTGTTGCCTAGGTAGCCTATTGATTGTTTCATCGATTTAATTTTTTGTCACTTGTAGAGGATTATATCGTGATGCAGTTTGGACGAGTTGCCGATGACGTGTTCACCATGGATTTCAACTACCCGCTATGCGCTCTTCAAGCCTTCTCCATTGCATTAAGTAGTTTCGATGGAAAGTTAGCATGTGAATAACGAACAAGATAGGAAAGAAACTTTTGACTTCTTGAAATCAAATCAATCGATAGGTATAGTGTTAGATGTCCATCGGGGCACGACATCTTTGGAGATATGAGGGAGGCTTCTGATTCAAGGACATGATCCATTTACCAAACAGGATTTTTCAGTTCACTAACAGACTAACGCTTTACTGGTAAGGCTTAAGTTCGAGTTTAATGATCGTCAAAATTCATGGAGGAACGTTTTGTTCCAAGTGAAATCTTATCATAGAACATTTTTTTATTTATTTTAGATAATTTCTGCTTGACCTTTCTTTCATTCTTTTGCGTGAAAAGTGCAGCATTTCAAAAAAACAGTCTATAAAAAGGTGTTCCTTTTTAATGAAACCCTAACTATTCAGTTTAACTATAATCGATTTGAAGGGTTTACAAAACAATGCGCACGAACTATTATTTCAAGAACTCGTGTTTAGCTTTATTCTCTAGACAACTGATGGGGTAAGATGAATTTTACCAATTTTTTTAGAAATTTGATGTTATTTTGTATATGTAATTGTGTATTTTTAAAGTTTAGATTAGTCTGTCATTGTCAGAACGCGTGTTTCGCACAAGAAATAGGTCACGACGACAATCGGCTGTGCTAAAAAGTTTTGCAAAATATTTTACGTTTTTATCCTTTAGCATCGAAATTGTTATTGTATTTACCAAACAATTGTAAAATTTTAAATGAATGATTTTAAAGATATATTACTATTATATGAAGATTTTAAACAACTCTCTGCTCTCTATCATACTCGCATTCTCCCTCCAGTACAGGAAAGTGTTTGACCAATGTAAATGAAGTGAAATCTAACCCAATCTCAGACCAGCCTAGAAATATTTTCATCACAGAACAGGTCCTGATTTCCAGCTGGAGATAACTTGGGGTTTAGAACAGATTACCACAAAGATTTTTTGTAAGAACAGAAGACGTTTTTCTATGGCAGCCCAAATGCACAAAAATATCGCAAACCTAGGTTTATGCTTTAAAACCTGGGTTTAAGCTTTGTAAACCTAGGCTAGCGGCTTTAGGGCTTTTTACTTAAGTTTACATGACTAACCAGTCAATGCTCATTCTTCCCAGAACTTATTGTTCCCGTATTTCTGACCAAAAGGAACTGAGAAGCGAATTCCATAACTGGAAACCACATATATTGTAAACAGACATTTCACAGACAATATTGTGAAACCAGATTACGGTACGGGTTGGCTACCACCTCAAGCAAAGCCAAAAAAGGAGTTTGTCAAATTACCCCGGGCCACTTTTCAGCGGAACCCACCCCATTGAGTTACAAGCCCGAAGGGCTCACACTTCTCAGGCAAGAGGAATTGAAGCTACTTATTTTCCATCCAAAACGCGCATAGAACGCGTTGTAATCATGACGGGTTGTATTTAGCGGTCACTTTGTTTCGGAGGACTACATTTTTTGAAATCTAGCGATAGATTTTAGTTTCAATCCGGCGTGTGCGTAAAAACTACGCGCGGGCGTTCTGGATGGGTTCATATAGTATAATTATAAAGCCGAAGGGCTAGAATCGAATCTCCTTGGTAGGATTTGAAGCCAACAAATCCTACCAAAGTTGCGCGGCCTTGAGCGGCTCGCCTGTTTTTTACACAAATGAAAGATTAAAACTAAAATTTACCGCTAAATTTCGAAAAAAATATCAATCGTAAACAAAGGAACTGTTAGATTCAATCGGTCGTCAAAAAAACGGCGCATTTTTTAAGGCTTCACTTTTTCTTGCCTGAGAAAGGTTAGAGATTCTACTCTAGCCCTTCGGGCTTTAAGCTCAATGTTCTCGCCTCTAGCCCTTCGGGCTTGAAACTCAATGGCCCATCCAGTCTCTTATTCGTTCTTATGACTATGAGTTGATCTGGTCAGCAATTTCAACAATATTAGAGGACGACTACTATATGCTACTATTCAAAACAACTCCGTAGTCAAACCGCAAACCTAGGTTTACAAAGCGCAAATCCCGGTGGGGGGGGGCCACTTATATGATCTGGCCAACTTCATGTGCCGCGCTTAAGGGTGGGGTTATTCAGCACCCCAAAATGCACTGTAAGGGTGTGTTTTTGTGTGATTGCACTGTAAGGGTCGAATTTTAAAGCAAATTCAAAATAATTGATAAAAATAAAGGTTTTTACTTCTTGTTTGTTTGAAAAACTTTCTATTGTCTAATAATTACAGCTGACATGACAAGAATATTTTTCTCAGTTTTTCTTTGAAACAGAAATTTCCCAAGCTTCTTTTTTCACGCAGATTTACAGCTGAAAATATAGTGCACTATAAGGGTTGGGTAAATCAAGAGAAAATGCACTGAAAGGGTACCTTTTCAGCCACATTGAATTGCACTGTAAGGGTACGATCCCGGGGGGGGGGGGTACTTAGGCAAATGGAGGGTACGGTATGTGCCGCCCTTAAGGGTACCTTTTTTGGACTTCCAAAGTCCCGCTAAGGGTCGGAAAAATCAGAAAATCAAATTTCAGTCCCACTAAGGGTCGAAAAATTGGAAAATTTCAACTTTTTACCCCCTGAAAGATCGAAATTTGGTCAAAATTGGTCAAATTTGTCCCGCTAAGGGTCGCAAAATTCCCAAAATTTTCCTTTGTTTTCTCCTTTTTCGTCCCGGTAAGGGTCCAAAGTTCGAAAGTCGGGCGGCCCCCCCCCCCGTCAGCTCGCAACCCTAGTACCTCCCCCCCCCCCCGGGGTACGATTTTGAAAAGCAGATTTTGCGCGGCACATACCGTCGTTTCGAAATCGAGTGACCCCCCCGGGGCGCAAATCCAAGTTTTAAAGTACAAGCCTACGTAAATCTTACGGGGCGCAAACCTAGGTTTGCGATATTTTTGTGCATTTCATTTGGCTGGTGAAATCCCGCATTACCCGGTACTGCTTGATTACGGACATTGTCGATGAATAATAACAAACAAAATGGTAGACAAAGTAACGATTATTCTAATTTTCTTTTCTGACAGCAGCAGGGCAGGCACGAGCAAAACGATCAAAACGGCAAGAACCATTCCAAAGTTGCCACTGGTATTACACTGAGACTGGTTTCTGTAATAAATACTAAAAAAGAGGTTGGTTTTTCTTGAAGTTTTACTAGCTGTATTGTATGAAGGTTGCAAAAAGCCATCCAGATTTTACATTATTGTTAACCAGATCCCCTATCCGGATTGTTAAGTAATCCATTGATCACATATCGATCCGTCATCGAGCCGTTCTGATGATCGATCCTATCCGGCAGTTACATCAATATGCCTTCTTACTTGTCTTTAAAAATATAAATAAAAGTAAATCACGGAAAAGGACGCGAAAAAAAAGACATAAGTGTGAGAACAGAGTAATCAAACTCGTTAGAAAAAGTACCATTAGAAGTCATAAAAAATCAACCTGAATAAATGCAATCGGAATCCCAGAGAACTTCATAATTCCCCAAACAACATTACATTACTATGTCAAACTCCCATTACATAAATTTTACAATTACGTCAGAGTAGACTACGCTCGCCACCGAAGAGGTTTATTTGGAAAGGGTAATTACATTTTATTGTTCGCTTCTTTTTTAAAGATTGGCCGGGTTGGAAAAGTATGAATTTCTTTGTACCGTAAGACGGGGTGATTCGGATAGATTTCGACTGTTTTCCAAAAATTTGTTCTTCCAAAATGAGTCTACCTCTAAATGAAGTCGTTTTATTTTACCACTTGGGTCTAAGGGGTCAGTCACAAATCGATTTTAAGTTAGAAGAACGTCAATTGACGTATATGGGTGGGTGGGTTAAAAGTTGTTGACGTTTTTCAGAAACATCGATTTTTCATTCCATGCCAAATATTACTTCATGCCATGTTTCTGTTTGATCGCTTCGTTTGTTTTGAAAACCAAAACAAACAGTCAGGGACAGTCGCCTTATTAGGAGACGCCTCCTGATTAGGAGACCCGTCTCCTAATCAGGAGGCTCACGTCTCCTAATCAGGAGACGAGTGTAATTAGCTCGTGAACGAGCAAACTGCGCATGATTTGATTGCTCCCAATGGAAAGAGCACAAAAAATTGATTCCATATGGTGATTTTCAGAAAAATCCACCGGTGGAATCAATCACAATTCTAATAATCCATAAGAACCAATCAGAAGTAAGAATCTGTCTTCTGGACAAAAGCGTCTCAAAAAGAAAATGGCGGACATGAAAAAAATCAAGAGGGGCTTCCTTGTAGTGCTTTATATTAGGATTGTGATCGATTGCACCGAGAAATTTTGATAATTTTTTTAAAACTTTACCAATTCGAGGCTGCTCTTTCCATTAAAACTAGTTTCAAAATGCGCGGAAAAGCCTAAAGCCCTTAAAATTGAGATCAAAGTTTTATGTCTCCTAATTAGGAGACGGGTCTCCTAATCAAGCGACCCCAAGCGACCTACATGTCTCCTAATCAGGAGACGTCTCCTAATCAGGAGGCGTCTCCTAATAAGGCGACTGTCCCTGACTGACAAACGGCCCGATGTTTATGTTTTTTCTTTGTTTGACGGCCCGAACGGCCCTTGAATTTTTGCAGATGGCTGTTCTTTCTATCGCTACATACTACGGAGATAATTAATTACGGGCCTAATTACGGGAATTTTGTGAACAAGTTTACCTTATTGGAACTAATTTTCGCGGGAACTAATTTTCGCGGTCGAAAAAAAATATCCGGAAAATTGCATTTCGCGGGTTTTAATTTTCGCGGTTTTTTCCATTCTGGAATTTTCGCGGGTTTTAATTTTCGCGGTTTTGCCCTTTTTTGGACAAATTTCTTTCATTTTCCTAGGGATTTTTCAAATTTTTCGATAAAATTGGAAAAAATTGTATTTCACGGGAATTAATTTTTGCGGTTTTCAGCTCTCAAAATTTTTCGCGGGATCAAATTTTCGAGATTTTGACGAAAAACCGCGAAAAATGCTAAAATTAAAACCCGCGAAAATTAGTTCCAATAAGGTAGAAATTATCTCGGTTTCTTTTTTTTTTTCAAATATAAACTATGCGGGATATCCACTATGCGAGCCGTAGTGAAAATCAAGATGGCTGACGAAACAGCAATGAAGGCAGTTTTTATCGATTTTCGGGAAATCAAGGTGTTTGACGTTTTTGAGTGTGGGTGGGTGAGTCAGCTTTTAAAACGTCAATTGACGTTCTTCTAACCTAGAATCGATTTGTGACTGACCCCTAATTCGCGAGTGTAGAAAATTTCAATTTCAAAAGTTTCTTCTACGAGGAACAATCTTCAATCAAATACAAGAAAATCGAGTCACTCGTTTCGGGGTGAAGTGGATAGAAATTGACGGGGCGCCATTCGGAACATAAACAAACACTCTCTATATTCTGTGGTGGAGCAATACCATTTTTCAAAAATTACGTTTTGCCGAAGTTATAATTTGAATTCATGCAATTCTCACAAAGTAATTATTCATTAGATGGAACGTCATAAAAATGTAATACTTAAGGGATATATATTTGGGTAGTACGTTTAGTATCATTGATAATAAAATTTTGATTAGTGTGCGCTATGAAAAGTGTTGGTTGAATGCACGATAGAAAGTGCAATGTAAGAAAATGAAACGTTTCTGAAAGGTCTGACTACATTAGCTAAATCCAAGTTTGTTTTTTTATCTAACGTTTGCGTTTCGTTCCAGATAAAATGAAAAGGGAGAAGTAAATAAATGATTAAAAAAGAAGGGCATTAGAGAAACTGGACAACTTACGAAAATATCAAATTTTCATCGAAGCATCGACCGATAGAGTCAACACAAACACATGGTCGTTATATTCCGCCCTAACTTTAGAATGAAAATACGAAGAATAGACATCGTTTTTCGTTTAGTGAACCAAAGATTGTATACAACTGGCTTTCGTAGAACACGATGCCAAAGGAATCTCCAATCACGGTCGCTTCATTATTTCTTATTCGGCATTTCAAAAAAGGGTCCGAAAATCAGAAGGTTTTCTTCTTCAATTTCCGAAGAACATGTTCCAAATCTTCGAAGCCATATTTTTCCGATAGCTTGATCAATCAGTGAACGGGATCTGAAAACAGAATGGAAAAAGACATCGTCAGTGAAGTATGAGAGGCGATTAAACAAAGTATCCGATTCACCCCGGGTATCCGATTCACCCCGTCTTACGGTACATATTTTACCTACCCCAAATATTTAGGAGGCTGAGTTTTAAACGAATCGTCAAGTTGAAACAAACGATAAATGTGTCAAGGTCTGCTTTATTTACCCCCTGCCCTGGTGACTTAACAAAAGAGACTTAACTCGATGTTACAATCCAATTATTGAAAGTTTGTCTTCGGCCTTTTTATAATGAGCGAGACATACGTTCTCTGATTACGCAATTTTCATATTGACATTTTCAAGGCATTTTGATGTAACTGTCCGGATCGTTAAGTAATCCATTAAAAAAAGGTCTATTTTTCGGATCCGGTATGCTGGAATAGTGTCAGGACCTGCAGGCGACCTGGTAGGGTTGGGTATGGGTGTGGTTATGTATCAGATCGGCTAGGAATTGGGTTATTATCAGTTAGGGTTCAGTTAGGGTTAGGGTTGGAGCTTGAAACAAGCACTCTTTTGTGATTTTCTCTTAAACAAACTTTTATCTTTTCGAAAACACAATTTTCTCCAATCATGTCAGGAAGTCCAATCATGAGGAAGTTTGAGGGTGATCTGTGGGGATGGCTCTTCTCAATCCTCAAACTGCACAAAATGGTAGAACTTAACTGCAAAAATCCTGTTTTATTGTCAATGATGACAGTGCTGTTATTAATTTTGTTAGATCTGACAAATTGATGTTTGTGAGTACACTTTATAGTTTTGATTTTCATTGAAGAATCATATTCTGGTTTTCATGCTACTAGATGCTGTTTTAAGGCTAGCCTGCCAAATTAGCTATATATTTGCAGATATTGCTGCTATTATGTTTTATTTCCGTAATACAGAGCAGATAATTTCTGGCCCAAATTGGTGGAGTTTTTGATATGCGAACCCGAACTGAGTCAAAAGCTTTTAGATTGCAAATTCTCCCCAGTCTCTGACTTGTATGGCAGGAAATGCCTCCTTTTCTTTTGTCATAATTAAAATTTGGGATGTTGCCTTCAATGACATTCCAGGTGTAAATTATTTGATAACACTCTCTCCGTCTTTCAAGGCTTTACAATTTTACTGATTTTAGTTTTTATCAATAATTAAGATGTCTGAGGGATGGAATGCCATGTAAAAACGATTTCTGAACTTCTTCCAGTTGCTGGACAAGACCACGTTTCCAGGGTGACCAGAGTTGAGAACATTAGTCCAAATGAGGGATGGCTATTGTTTTCCATAAAATAGTTTCAATTTTCCTTGATTTGAATGTGCGATATATCCATGCACTTATATTTTTTACTTTTTTTAATTTGATCTTGGATATGCTTCTCATAATAAGTCAACTGAGTGTCTAGAGTGACTCCAAGGTCTTTAATTTCGTCCTTATTTTCGATTAACGTTGCTGTGTCAGAAAAATAGCGAGAACTTTGCTTCAGGGCGCCATTTTTCCCGTAGGAAAGGTGCTCAAATTTAAGACCAGTCATCTATATTTTTTTGTACATGTAGATTTATAATTAATTACACTTGGTAAAACCCCAAAGTTAAATTTACATGTATAAAAAGGTATAAATAGGTTTGGTAGGTAAAGGTTAGCTAATATTTAATAAAAATAAAAAACGAAATTGCAAATTTGGTTTTGAGGTAAGAAGGGGTTCAAGTTACACTTTTATGTTTTTTTTCAGGTTATTTGGAAATGTCATGAAGAAGAAGTACTGTAAGGAATGTTTTGCACCTGCTTCAGAGGTAGGCAATAAGAAGTACAAACACTTAATTGCAATGTTTTTTTCCAACTTGGTAATGAGATATTGGCAAAATCATGACATGAGGGGAATCTAGATATATAATAGTGGTTTAGAGAAACACAACGGTTTATTGAATAACTAATAAAGCATAAATGAAATCTTTTTTAATGATAACTTCATCTAATTGTTTTGTCTTTTACAACACAGCTGTTACCAAGGGAAATATAATTTAGCTTGTTCGTACTGGTTGAGGGCAAGTCATGTGTGCTGTAGCAATTCGTTATTCAATAGTCCTTTGTGTTGTCCTAATGTCTATTCTGATACCCTTTTAATCTCACCAAATGAGGTCTTCATAAAACAAGGAGAATTTTCTGAAAATATAATTTCACACTAAAATTCTTCGTGTTAGTAACAGAAAGCCAAGTAGCTATTTTATCGATTCCATCTCCTTTGTATTTGTCACAAGCCACAAGCAAGTTTCCTCAGTAACAAAAGCAATCAAGACAAAACTGTAGAATCTGACTTATCTAGGGATGAATCTTCAAACTCCTTGCAGAAATGTTAACTTATATGATTATACATAGGTGCGACCAAATGGTGTTCTCTTTCAAGACCTTCAAGATATTGGAAGAGACAAGAAGTATTGAATGCTATTGCCAGATATTGCAGTTCAAATCATGAATTACCAAGGTCAACTGATCTTGTGCCGCCTGACAAGAAGTTCATGCAAGATGTAGCATTTGATGAATTTTGTAAGAAGGTTGCTTCTTTTGTTTCGGGATGAGCTGGAGTTTTTACAAGATACTTCACTAATTGGTCATTTGAAGTGATAGAGATGACGCGTTCTTTAGAAAAAGTAATAAGATTCTTTTATTACATCTTAACGACCAACCAAATCAAATAAGAGCTTGTAAAAACTCCAGCTTGTCCCTTTGTTTCTCGACTTTTTGATATTAGCTTTACGAGACCTAATTAGTTATTAAGTCAATCTTTTTACGAAAACACAACCCTTCAAAAAAAACTTTTGTTAAAAATTTCAGCTGAAAGACCATACTATCACAAGCCATTACGTCAGATAGATTACAACGTCATTTACACTAAGAATACCATTATCTCAGCATCAAGGGCGCTGAGTGATTACCTTCTAACTGTCGAGTAAGTTGATATCTGTTACATTCAACTTTCTTACTCATGTCATGATTATAAATGGAAATTAAATACTTAGAAATCAGCCGACTGATACTTATTAAGTTCAAGCTAAGAAATGTTATTTGAAAAAGCCTTCAAAGATCCTTACCGAATTAATGATGAAATTGACATTTTCTTAGGGATCTGGATGGGATGAGAAAGACAGCAGTACGAACAGCCTATAATGACAGCGAACTTCCTCCTGATTTTTGCTACTTGAAAGTTGACGTAGAAAAAAGGTTTGTTGTTTTTACTCGTCATACATTGTATTGAATTAATTTCATTCAGAGAATTGTTGGTGTATAGGACATGATTGTGTAACTTCATTTTCATAGGGCGTTGGAGAGATGGGGAAGTATTGAAGCCTTGGAGCGAGAAAAAGAGAGAAGGAAAGAAGCACTGGAAGAAGGTGAACGATATCGGAAAGGTAAAAAAAAGAACCATTTCATTTTATAGATAATAAATAGTCAAAGGAATTGCTCTGATGGACTCTAGAAGACTGAAAATTAACTCTTCCGCCTTGAAACTTCCTATGATTTTTACTTGATTTGTCCACTTGATTTTCAAAAATGATCCTCTCTACCTTTTGGTAATTCTTTTTGGGAGAGGACACTATGCTCTATACATTTTTTACTCTTCTCATTCTGTGCGTTTCTTTCCAGACTTGAGTGCTTTGATTGGACATTTGAAGAAAACAGTGAAAGATCAAACGAAACAAGAAGACTTGAACCGGGTATGAACTGATACTGTCCACACTCCAGCTTTTGTTTCTATCAGTGCTCGAAGACATTCTTTTCATTTTTTTCATTTTTTACAGATACTGGGAACAAAAGAACAACGTGAAGGGATGCTGAAGGGATCTGCCAAAGTTGTTCTTTATGCCGTTGCTTCGTAAGTTTTTATGCTTTGAATTCTTCAGATTCTTCCGAACAAGATCAATTCAAAGAATGCACAGCTCCCACTTTACATGTACAAGCATTTCGGACAATAAACTTTGATAAATTACTTTTTTGATTCATTTTCCAGTAATTTCACAGTGTCCATCATGAAGTTCGGAGCGTATTTCTCGACGGGGTCAGCTGCTATGTTGTCTGAAGCAATTCACTCCATGGCTGACCTTGCAAATCAGGCGAGTCCCCTTTTTTGTATCGATTTTAATTCTATGAATCTTCATTAAAATTGATATAGAAATGATGACAAAGCAGAATAAACAATAAAATCTTCACAACTTTATGCTTGGTGACACAGGAATGGGAGAACGATGTTCTTTCTTTGTTTAAAAATACTTTTAGCAAATGTTAGGACGTACGTTTGTAATGATTGTCCTTTAAAGACTAATTCATTTAAAGTCTATACTACAATCAAAGTCATGATATTTGAGAAAAAAGGGAAATTCCCACGAAATCTTACAACCACAAACGATTTAGAAGCGCTCTAGATTAGGTCGGGAAGGAGTTTTAACTGGACCTTAGGATCTGAGGATCCAAAAGTCCAAGATTGGTCCAATAGGGCTAAGAATATAGCCTGGAAGTCTATAAACCCCTCCCTAATTGAAATATTCGAATCAATTTATCAATTAGCCCAAAAGCGACTTTCTTGTCCGAACTTCTTTAAATTGCTAAAAACGAGGAATTAACCAAAATTCTCAATATATTTTGACCCGAGATTGTAGTGCATCAATCTTCTATACATCAATCCCACCCTTCCACTTAATCATCTTTATTTCGTATAATTTAGGTATTATTGGGCTTTGGAATTTGGCAATCGATCAAGCAACCCTCGCTAGATCATCCGTAAGTTGATTCTTCCTCTCATCGAACATCAGAGAAAATTGTTCTTTCTTCTTCAGGAAGTTTGATGACTTTCTTTCTTTAGGTACGGATGGGAGCGTTCGCGTTACGTGTACGCCTTGATCAGTGGTTGTGGAATTTTCTTTTTGGGATGTGGTTTCTCTGTTTACCACGGGATCGCACAAATCATCGAACCTGCTCCACTCGAACACCTCCACACTGTAAGAATTCATCTATGCCCATGCCATCATTTTCTAATTTATTTTTTGCTAAAAAAATATTTTTGTTTTTGTTTATTGACCAGGGATTTCAAACATTCATGCTTTTGATTTCGTTTTAGGCGTACGCTGTTTTGGCAGCTTCGTTCGTCGTTGAAGGAGGTAAGAATACGAGAAGAGAAGTTTAACGATACTTTGAGAATCGAAAGGTCAATTTTGTCAATCCTTTTTGTAACACTTTAAAGAATGTTGTCGGTTTGAAATTTTGTGATGTTTTCTTTTCAGCTACCATGGCCACCGCTTTAAAGCAAGTTCAACGGAGTGCAAACGAGGCTGGAGTGTCGATACGAGAGTATGGTATGTCTCTACCTTTATTATCACAAGTGTGCAATGTGACCGGAAAACAACGGGACATAATCTATGCCAATTTTAACCTTGATAGCTTTTTTTTCGAAAAATTATGAAATTACTTTGCGAACTGAATATCTATCGATTGAGTACAAAGTTTTGTCTTTTTTTCAAGTTCAGCAAGATAAACGATTTCATTGGGTTTGTTGTTTGTTTAAAACGATTTAGCTTTTTTTGGACCTACCTCCGGGTACCCCCGTCCGTCCGTCCGTCCGTCCGTCTGTCTGTTACCAGCTTTTCTCAATGTTGACTCATTATTTTTTTCTGATTTTTTTGCACAATGATGCAAAATGGCAATGCCCAGAACGTGACGGAGCCCGATTTTTGAGAAAAAAATTATTTGGGCAAATTTGGGCCAAAAACTACCTAAAAATGGATGGAGATGGAGGACAAGATTCTCTAAAGAATGGGTGAAGTGGTTTTTCCCGGAAAATTATTATTCGCCTTAAAAAACGGATTTTCGTATTTTGGGGAAATTCCCTTTAACCAAATAAGAAAATATAGCTTTTCTCAATGTTGACTCATAATTTTTTCTGATTTTTTGCACAATGATGCAAAATGGCAATGTCCAAAATGTTTTTTTTTGGGAAAATTTAGGCCAAAAACAGCTTAAAAGGTTTTTTGGGCCTGAATGGTTTAAGTGATTTTCGTATTTGGGGAAATTCCTTATTACCATTTTACACACAAGCTTTATTTTTCCATTCTGAATTGTTGTACAATTATTGTCACTTTTTTCTTATTTTCATCTAATGTTAATTATTAGGTAGGTCCATTCAGCATGTTGCTTGTTCAACGTTGCGATTCCATTTGATTTGACTTACTTTTAGTTTCTCGAGGGAGAGACCCAAACGC
The DNA here is from genome assembly GCF_902728285.1 of Clytia hemisphaerica. Lineage (NCBI taxonomy): Eukaryota > Metazoa > Cnidaria > Hydrozoa > Leptothecata > Clytiidae > Clytia > Clytia hemisphaerica. Next base: position 309,414 of record NW_027103519.1, on the reverse strand, counting down.
AGTGGCGGTTCTACTAGAAGACAGCGCAGCCATGGCAGGAATTTTGATCGCTGCAACTTCACTCGGGCTGACTTCACTTACTGGCAATCTACTGTTCGACGCCGTTGGTTCAATTTCTATTGGCGGTGAGTTTTTGTTTCTGTTTTTTTTTGTGGAATGAAATTAATTATATAATGAAAATAGTAAATCATAGCCATTAATTTTGGGACTGAATTAAATTTGCCTCTCATTCTCCTTTTTACTTTTAATTCTATAAAAATGACCAACACAATTCCTATCGTTGCAGCTTTGTTGGGATTTGTGGCTATCTTTTTGATTCAAAGAAATGCTGACTCATTGGTCGGAAGGTATACCTCAACTAATCATTGTATTTCATTTTATGATGGACATTTATCATCTCTATCCTTATTTATCTAAATATTTACTCTCGGGTACCTAATAGCCGGGGGGGTTGGAATAAGCGGGTGGGTTGGAAAAAATCTCAAAACTTAATAAGCGGGGGGGTTGGAATAAAAATGTCCTGGGTGGAAAATTTTTGAAAAGGAGGCTAATACAGCTGAATTAGGACAAAAAAGGGAACTTTCAAAAACATTTTCCCAAAAATTAATAAGCGGGGGGGTTGGAATAATAATGTCCTGGGTGGAAAATTTTCGAAAAATTAATTAGCGGGGGGGGACGGCTATTAAGTACCCGAGAGTACTCAAAAGAAGAAGAATATTTCAAGCTTACCCTTATCGGTGACAGAGATCATCAAATCTTTACATTGCTGTTGATTGTTATACAAGTGTGTATTTCTTTTTTAACAGAACGATAGATCCTGACCGTTTGCGTCGCATCATCAATGTTTTGGAGAACGACATCATGGTCAGGTAAGTTCGAGTTGGTTTTAAATTTCATTTCTTTTACATTTTGTTGTGTTGGGCTGGCAGTGTTATTGATATATTTTGATTTGGGAAAATGCCGACGCTTCATATTTTTCGTTTAGGTCCATACATGATGTCAAAGCCACTGATATGGGTATGTCAGTTTGAGTTTTTTGGACCTACCCCGGTGGGGTGGAGGTCCTATAAATTAACCTGTGTTCGTCCGTTCGTCCGTCCGTCCGTTCGTCTGTTACCAACTTTTCTCAGGATTGAATCATAGGAATCTTTTGATTTTTAGTACAAAGGTGCAAAATGGTGGTGGCCAAAATGTGATTGAGCCCGATTTTCGAAAAACAATTTTTTGGGGTAAATTTGGGCTGAAAAACGGCTGAAAAACGGGTTTTTTGGACTTTGTGAAAAATTGGATCATTAATTTTTTCTGATTTTTTGCATGAAGTAGGGTACCATCATAGGTAAAAGATGGCTCGAGCAGATTTTTGCAAAAAAATTTTGTTGACTCAAAAAATGTATGTTTATCTATAAGAATTACTATTAATAAGCATACATCAATGTTCTTAGTCAAATTACTCAATTTTTTTATGAGACGGATGTTTTTTTGCTCACGAGAGCTTACTTTTGAAGAATATGTGTGTTTAGACACATATTTTGGTTGCTTGGCGTGTTTTTATAGAGAAACTGGCCAAATTCGATATTTTTCGTTATTTTTCGCTCTTTCTGAAAACAATTTTTTTTTGGTCTAATGAAGCAATTTTAAAGTTTGATATACCAAAATTTAAGTTAAACCCTCCTCTAAACGATAATTTTTCACTTTTTCTCAATTTCGAATCAAACAGGGGGAAGTTTTTTCAGAGACACCCGGTAGTTTTAGTAGTAAGTAGTTTTTCTGTAACTTTTGTTTTCATTAATTTTTTGGTATCGACTAAAAAGTGATCCAATGATAAGCAGTCGAAGGATCTTTTCATTTTACAGGCATCGATACTATTCGATTCAAAGCAGAAATCAATTTCGATGGTCGTGAAATCACGAGGGTTCATTTAAATCGTCTCGATATAGACGTGTTGCTCAGGGTACGTGACTTCTTCAATTATTTTATGCAAACCATGTTTAGACATGTTCAAACCTCATCAGTAGACCTGACAACGATCAGAGTGCTTGTTCACTTTAATCATTTCCACTCTAACAGTAGGAAACAGTAAAGAATAATTTTGAGGTTGAGAATGAAAATCTACTAAGCATATTGAGCTTCAGCCAATTTCCGCTTTTTGAAAGACTTGTCTGTATTTCTGATTTTCTGGAGTGTATTTTGAGCAAAGAAAACATTCGTTGTTTTTTAGGAAGCGAAGAAGATCAACACAACGACAGAGTTGGAGATGTTTATGTTGGAACACGGTGAACAGATCATCGATGTCCTCGGAACTCAAGTCGATCGCATCGAACGAAACATCAAAAGTAAATCACCTGAAGTCAGGCACATCGATCTCGAAATCTTATGATGACGTCATGCATTTTAATCTTCCACTTATTTTTTTGTTATACTTGTACATAGGTTTTATACATTATGAATTACATTGATAATAATATGCCAAAATAATGCCAAAAACCAACTATTTTTTTTCCATTTTTCTCTTCCCATTTTCTTTGAATACTCCAGACTAGCTAGCAAGGGACTTTGTGAAGGACGAAGAACTTTCGGCAAAAAAACAAAATGCTGACAACTAGATAACCTTTAAGGTCTTTAGATTTCTTTTATAAAATCTATCAAAGGAAATTCTAAAGGCTTGGGGACACGAGAAGTTTTTTTTTGGCGTTGGTGCAATGCAACATGCTCTATCCCACCAACCTGAAACGCTTTCTCGTGTCTCAACCCCATTTTTCTTTTAATAACATTTGTGCTGCTCTCATTTTTGTCCCTCTTTTGGGTATTTCCTTCACTTTTTGTCCCATAAAACAAAAAAAAGAAACCATGAGACACGCACTTTTTTCTTGTGTTGGTGGGATGGAGCATGTTGCATTGCACCAACGCGAAAAAAACTTCTCGTGTCCCCAAGCCTTAAGGCTCGCTCGATGAAATAAGACTTTCACGTAGAACTCTAGTTTGTTCTTAACATTCTAACTATCTGTATTGAAGATTTCTAGCCTTCTAAATATACGAGAATTAAATAAAACTTAGCCTAACGAAACGGTTTTTGCTCCATTTCGTTAAATTTTAATTTGAAATCATATCTTCAAACCAGAAAATGGAAAGTTCTTCATAAACTAAAACACACGCCCAAATCCGACCAAATCCGAAGAATCCGCCCGCAAATTAAGTTCCCGCCAAAATTCCTTCCCTTAAGGTTCTTCACTTTGAAAGGAACCATTGATCGAAAAATTTTGAAAATAATTTTATATTTGAAATCAAGAGGCTTCAAAGTACCTCTCTACCAAAAATCGAATTTCTAGTTATTTTCTCATTATTCATTTCCTGAAATGTTTTAGAACAGATTTGCTCAATGACTATAGTGTTTTGAATTAACCTTTCAACGGTACATGGTTTGTCAGATTTGTAGTAAAATGATTGGAAAACGGCAAGCAAAACATAGATTAGTGCTCACTCAAAGCAAATGGAATTCAACTCGATATCAGACCCTTGTGGGGTACAAATAAAGAAAGTGTGTAATTTATTGACGGGACAAATTATTCTGAATAAATTATTACGAAGCTCTAAAAATATAAAGAACTACAAATTGAAGAATTATCCCAGGTTTACATCGCTTCTAAATTGGACTGATATTCTTTACATATCAGTACAGGCGGTGTACGAGCCTTTGTACAGATAATCCCTGGCAAACTTTGCGAAAAAACCGTTGGAAAACAATCTATTGCCCTATTCTATTTACCTTCAAATGAGGGTAGATGTACTAAAACATCAAACTCCCAGGAAAAATGCCAAAAGATTTCTAAGACTCCATGGAGCCCCCATGAAACCATTCGTCCGCCCCATGTATGGATATGATGGAATGAACCATTTCAAGTTATTCATGGCAAAAAAATAGGGTTTTAGGAAAAATTATCCATGATAAAAAGCCATCGACATGCAAAGAATATCAGCATTGTTTGGCTACTTTAGGCGTACAAACTTTCGCGAGCAGAAACTTTAGCGATTTTCGCGAATTTTGGCCTTTTTCGCGAAAATTCTTAACAGGGCAATTCGCGAAAGATTAAGCTCGCGAAAATTCTCAAAAAAATCTATAATCTATAAAAATCTATAAAACCTCGAAATGTCAAATTTTCGCCATATCATTATGGTTTAATGCCTTTTTAAAGTCGAAGAGCAACCGTCTTTAGCGGATTTAAGGAATATTTTTCACTTTTGAAGCAATTTTTATTCGCAAATTCTCATTTTTTCCAACGATTCCCGAAAGTTTCTGCTCGCGAAAAACATTTTTTCCTCAAATTCGCGAAAGTAAATGTCGCAAATTTTGCGATTTTTTTACCTCGCGAATGTTTCTGCTCGCGAAAGTTTGTACGCCTAAAGTATCCTTACTGTGTTTCTAGTCCAAAAATAATATAAAATACAAAACAGAACATTTTTTTCAACTCAAGCAGACTCAAGTCCGACATGTTGAAACAACCAACAGTGTTTGGATGGAGCAACGGAGCGAATGACCCGCTTAATACTGCGCACAGCTATATTCCTGTAATAAGATCCTTATTGATTACTCGTTTCTTAAAATCTCCTATATACTACTTACTATCTATATTTTACACTCTTCTCAAATAAATATGCAATTATAATATAATACTATAAATACGAGTAGATCATTTAATGACCATTTTGTTGAGGTGGCTTATAGCCATAAGGGTTGGTTTCTTGGAAACGCCACGAGTCTCCACACATGCTATCAAGTCCTCGTTCGGCTTTCCATCCTAACTCTTTATGCACTAGCGAAACGTCACTATAACATGACGCAATATCTCCTGGTCTTCGAGGCGCTATTTTATGAGGAATTTCTTTCCCAACTGCTTTTTGCATTGCATCAATCACTTGAAGGACTGAATTACCGTTCCCTGTGCCCAGGTTGTACGGTTGGAAACCGGTGTACCCTTCCATTAGCTTCTTTAAAGCAAAAGCATGTCCGATAGCTAAGTCAACGACATGAATGTAATCCCGGACACCGGTACCGTCTGGGGTGTCGTAATCATTTCCAAAAACATTGAGTTGCTCGCGACGACCGATCGCTACTTGAGTGATGAACGGCATCAAGTTGTTTGGTATTCCTTGAGGATCTTCACCGATCAGCCCAGAGTCGTGAGCGCCGACGGGGTTGAAATAACGCAGGCTAATGACACCGAAATCTTGATAGGCTTTGACGTGATCTTTGAGAATCATCTCAATGACGAGTTTGGTGCTTCCATAGGGGTTTGAGCAACCACCAGTGGGATGTTTCTCGTCCAGAGGAAGGTACTGAGGATCTCCATACACTGTCGCTGATGAGGAGAACACAAAATTTTTCACATTGTGGCGCTCCATAGCTTGCAATAAACAAATACTTCCGGTCACGTTGTTATGGTAATAATTCAACGGGATTTTGCAAGACTCTCCGACCGCTTTCAATCCAGCCAAGTGAACGACTGCTTCGATATTATGCTGAAAATAAAAGGGCATCACAAAGATACACGTTTTTTACACTACAAGTAAAGCATTTGCTTGGAAAGAGAACACAGCTTGATTATGGGTTACTTTGACGAGATTAAAAGAGCTTATTTTGAAATTTGTTCGGAATTTTCTCAAATTTACATTCGGAATTCCAACCCAATAAATGAGTTAAATTCATATAAGTCTTCTATTTTTAAAATCTTCACTTGTTACTTAATGAACCTCATGCTTTGCTGAGTTTTAAAAGTATTTTATATCGCATATCAATGCATGTGAGCTTTTAAAGTTGGATTACTGAAACATGGGCGGAATACGATTGCTCGATTGGCGGAGACTTACGCTGGTAAAGATTTTGTCCATGCCAGCTGGATCCAAAATATCACATTTGTAATATTGTATTTTCTTGCCAACGATTTTCTCTACACGTTCCAAGCATTCTAAAATGAAGGCAAACATTATAAACTATCCGTACGGAATATTACGCAGTAAAAGTGCATCAAACATAGAGACAAGGAAGTAAAAGGAAATACAATTAGAATCGTTGCATTAAAACAACAAAGTGATTATGCAATCAGATCAGGAAATAGATTTTTATCAAAATACTGAATGTCTTTCCATGCTTTCAACATGTGACTTCGATTTTAATCTCGGTCAAAACTGGAGCAGAGGTATAAAATAAGGCGATAAAAAAAGGAAGGATGAATTGCGACAAGTCGAATGAATCAAAAAGGAGTTAAACAAACTATATAGCCAAATATTAAAAAAAAATTAAGGCTTTCAGAGGCTTTCCATATGTTACAATCAAGCCTTCTACTTTAAAAACTCGGAAAAAACCCCTAAGAAACGACACATAATGGACTACTGTTTTGAACTTGCCGGTTGCCGAAAGCATAATATATTTCAAAAGTGTGCAAGGAACAACAAGCTTACCTGGGTGTGAATTTGAGAAGTTATCGAGAACGATGCATTCGAAACCTTCTTTGACCAGTTCCACAACACAGTGACTTCCAATGAACCCTGCTCCACCTGTCACTAACACTGTGATCGTCATCTTCTTTCTTTTTCTCCCTTTTTTTATTTTGAGCTAGAAACGAGAAAATTAAAACCAATCAAGCAATATATTTCAGTGTTATCACCATCGTCAAGCTTATAAATCATAACAGAAAATGTTCATCAAACACTTTTCCATCAAGTATAACTAACGCAAGTACCAAACCTTAAAAGTTTTGCGTAACTACTGATTTCATAAGTAAGCTTACAATTTGTTAAACGAATTTCATCAAACACCGTATGTACTTTCAAACCAAAATAAACTGGTTTTTATCATAAAACCGCACAGTTGCGCAAGAAGAGAGAGAGAGATCATGCTCAGCCACTTCTTTTTTCCTGAATACTTTTTCTCGTACGAACAGACAGACTGAGTGCCACGAAACATGTTTCTCTTCATCCGGAGACGATAACAGAGTTGTCATAGCAACAAAAATTTGAATCAAACTGTTAATGAAATTCATATTTTATCATCCAACCTATTATGAACAAAGAATAAATATGAGACGACAGGTCGAAGTTAAACAAACTTTCGAAATGTGAAATGAAAAGACGTAAATCTTATGTTAATCTCTTGCTTTGAACAAAATTAATATTAATTAGTAAAGAATATCGTAGTAGTCATCTTAAACCAGCAGGATGTTTCAGAAGATAATAGCGGCGTCCTCCACAAAGCCAACGCAGCACCTTTCATAAGAATGTTTATATGTATCATGGTGGTGACCTTATTGACACATGAGAGACCCGTTAAGATTAAAGTCAACAGGGAAAATCCCAGCGACAATTTGACATTCAAACAATTTTTCATGATCAGAGGATAAGAAAAATCTTCGTTTCTGATTTAAGTTACTTAACAAGATACATCACTTTTCATTATTTACTTTTCAGTAGAATGACGTTACGGGTGAAACTCGTTACCCCTAAAATAAGTAAAAAATTTACGTTTTGTAACTTAAGTGAAATTCGAGGGAATAGATTGATAGGATAGGTCATGAAAATCTGAATAGAAACATGTATCATAACAAGTCTTGTACTCGAACAGAGAAAAAGATATGGCCATTTCAAGTTTGAATTCATTTGAAATCTGTTACGTTTGAAATCTTGTTAGAATTTCCCAAAAAACCACAAATTTCGAAAAATCTTGAACAGAAACACTTTGAAAGTTAGTTATAGTTGTCTACCAAACATTTCAAGAATAATTTCTTCACATAATAAGAAAGTGCTTTCAAACAATCAAAATCCAACATCTAACGACCCAGCGTGTAACTGTCGTAAGAATAATATCTGTCCACTTCAAGGAAATTGCCTTGAAAAAACGTCATCTACCAATGTCACATCAAATCAACTATCAACGACCCAGGCAAATTTTACATTGGTCTCACTGGCAACACGTTCAAGGATCGTTGGAACACACACAAATACACACTGAGACACGAAGATGCTACAAGCCACACCAAGCTCACAAACCACTATTGGGATTTGAAAAGATCAGGCGTCACTGACCCAATTCTCTCCTGGGAAATTATTGATCAAGCTGCATCATACAAAAATGGAACAAAAACGTGCAACCTTTGTTTGGCAGAAAAATTCGACATTATCACTTCCAAACGCAAACTAGTGAACAAAAAAACTGAATTAGTATCTAAATGCAGGCATACAAACAGATTCATTCTAAAGAACTATAAATCAGTCCCTCCGGACAAATAGCTTTTATTTGCACTTTTTCAGCTTTTTAATCATGTACATTATGTAATCACTATTCTATTATGTTTTATATTTTAGCGCTTTATTTAGATATTCCCTTATGGGACTAGGTATTTCGATTTCCACAAGTAGAATTTGTTCGTAGAAAAATTTTTTAACCACATCTGATGATCACCTTGTGCGTGAAACACAGTGTAATGTTTGTTTTTAATTTTTGAAGAGAAATATATGAACTGATTTAGCTTTACTTGTTATTGAGCACTATCTTCTTCACCGTTCTTCATGATTTGAAATCTGTTACGTTTTAGAAAAAATTTGACATCAACATCAATTGTACTCTATCTGACAGAATTTTGAGTTTCAAAAGCCTGTAACTCTCTATCTAATTTTTAGTACACTTTTCTTACAAACAAACAATTTAAAACAAAAATACAAAGAGAGAAGCTAAGGTCGACTCTGTAACGACAAGACATAACAAATAATGCTATGAAGAGTAATCATTTCAAAAATTTTTCTACAACTCTGTTTATTTTAATCTGACATAATTAACCACTAATGACAGGAGGAAGTAACGTTACATCAGTATATCAGGGACATTAACAACAACTCCTTACTTTAAAAGTTTGTCACACTCATATTTCTGATGATACATACTTTAATCAATTAAAATATTCTCCAAACATGAATAATTTAAAAATAAACGAATGAAAACATTCCGAATGAGTTTATTTTATTATTCAAGTTTTAACCATATTCTGTTCTATTTGTTTTCAATCGGCCCTCTTTACCCTCAATCTGTCCCAAGAAACCTATATATCGAAAACCTAGGACAAAGATTAAAACAACGTCTAGTCTGTCCATGTCTTCTGACGACTTTTTTTTTCTTTTTTTTCTCTTTATAATATAGGTAACACGGTACACTAACGAACAAATAAGACGAAATACTACTGACAAAAAATAATAGCCTTATCCCCCCGCTAGGCACCATAAGGGATATCGCCAGAGGTACAAGGCTATATGAAAGAAAAAAAGTTTTGTTTATAAAATTAATATAAAAAAAAACACATTAAGAATAGATAAAAAAGGTGAGCTATGATTGTTTGAGATTAAAACAGTTTAAAATAGTGCCCCACTGAACCTACCGGTTTCATGCATAAAAGTAACCAAAGAACAAAGAATTGCTTGGTTTAGAAGTGAAGTTAGGCTTTCATCACCATATAATAAAAGCCGAAAAAATTTAGAGGGTTTAAGTGGGAAAAAATTTATGTCTAAGGTATGAAGCTTGTCGAATAGAGATTGTCTTTAATGGGAATATATAGAGCAATGCAAGATAAAGTGTTGTGAATTTTCCACAGAGTTTGTCCGACAACCACAGAAAGGGTCTAAAGTATCACGAAAACCGTGCCTAAACTTGTGCTCATTGAGATGACTGAATCCAATACGAAGCCTATTGAGAAGGACAACACCTTGATTATCAGGGACATCAAAAACATGACACTGGTTCGGTCTCAAGAATTTATAAATAGCTTTCTTAAAGGTTTTAATGGAAGGTAGATTTCTTATATCATCGTCCAGGATATTCCACTGAGATATGCAGTAGGGAAAGAAAGTGTTTCGAAAACGTTCAGTCCGTATATTAAGAGGATAAATAGGAATTCTTGTTCTCAGAGCTATGGGCGCTGTAAGCCTTGCTGGCAGGTAGTTACGCAAATAAGATGGAGTTAAGTTGTTTATAATTTTATAGAAGAACACCATTCTTCTTGCAAAACGCCTGTCAGCAAGGCTTTCAAGACCAAGCTCAGAGTATATTTTATCCTGAGACGTTCCACAAAAACAGCCTGTGATGGCTAAACAGGCATTGTATTGAATGGTTTCCAGCTTCTGCACAAAAGAGGCATTACCTGAACGGTCATATACGATCTCACCGTAGTCAAGATGAGGTCTAATGAAAGATCTATAAATAGTCGAACGTGCGCAACGCACTGGGCTCAACTTCAGTGGCTTCAAATCATTCATAGGCCCAATTGTAGACCCCCAGATATTCACCCAATGAACAAGTGTGCCAAATCTCAACCAAATCCGATCATTTTGGAGGCCTGTAGACTGCTCCAAAGCTTTAGCCTCGTTTGACAAAAAAACTCGTTCCCAGGCCCCAAAAACCAAAATTTTTGAAAAAACCAAAAAGCACCCCCAGATATTCACCCAAGGAACAAGTGTGCAAAATTTCAGCCAAATCGAACAATTTTTAAAGTCTCCAGGCTGCCCCAAAGTTTTAGCCTCGTTTTGGCGAAAAACTCTTGCCCAGGCCCCAAAAATCAAAATTTTCAAAAAATGAAAAAAACACCCCCAGATATTCACCCAAGGAACAAGTGTGCAAAATTTCAGCCAAATCGAATAATTTTTGAAGTCTCCAGGCTGCCCCAAAGTTTTAGCCTCGTTTTGGCGAAAAACTCGTCCCCAGGCCCCAAAAATCAAAATTTTTGAAAAATGAAAAAAACACCCCCAGATAATCCTCCAAGGAACAAGTGTGCCAAATTTCAGCCAAATCGAACAATTTTTGAAGTCTCCAGGCTGCCCCAAAGTTCTGGGACTTACACACACACACACAGACACACACAGACACACATTCTCAGATTCTAGCTCAACTGAAGTTGAGAATAGTTAGCAGAGATTTCCTAGGTACATGTTTGCGAAGTCTGTTAATGAGGCCAATAACTTTATTGGCCTTTTTGATCTTCTCATCAAGATGGCGATTAAAAGAAAGTTTTGAATCCAGGATAAGACCAAGATGTTTTTGGTGCTCACTGGCATTTATGTCATAGTGTGGTCGTGTTACAAAAATACAGGCTGTTTGTAGGAAAAGAATAAGATCCAGCTGAAACTTTCTCCAGACCTTCTCTATAGGATGGTTATGCCTCAGGAAAAATTCCCCTAAAATCCCACTGGTGGAACATCCTTTTTTTGGGACATTTCTTTTTTCCCCAGGCAAAATCCTAAGGGCGAAATTTTTTGAAAATTTCAAACTCATTTTTAGACATTATCAAGTATACCATTCGAAAGCTCTCGAAAAGTTATATAGAAGACTTTTAAACGGGTATAGCCGATTTCCTTAGCTAACTCGAGATATTTCATGCGCAAGTTCCACTTTTCGCCACATTTTGGTTATTTTGGTCTAAAATTGACCATATATAGCATCTTCTGCGTGAATTATCTTGACTTAGGTAATGAAATCGGCTATACCCGTTTAAAAGTCTTCTATATAGTTTTTCGAGAGCTTTCGAATGGTATACTTGATAATGTCTGAAAATGAGTTTGAAATTTTCAAAAAAATTTGCCCTTAGGGTTTTGCCTGGGGAAAAAAGAAATGTCCCAAAAAAAGGATGTTCCACCAGTGGGATTTTAGGGGAATTTTTCCTGAGGCATAACCATCCTATAGAGAAGGTCTGGAGAAAATTTCAGCTGGATCTTATTTTTTTCCCTTAAATTATGCTAGACAACCCCACTATCATTGTTATTGAAAGAGATCACAGGAGCATTAGCACGGTTGAATCTACAACTGAAATAGACTTCTACAGCTTGTTTTGTTGGGTCAGGGTTAAAAGACATCTTCCATTGACGAGCCCACTCACTTATCCTGGCAAGATCTCTATTCAGTGCCTCAAGACTCTAAAGTTGATCCAAGACTAGGGAAAATAATGAGGTATCATCAGCTAAGATTTTAGGCTTGGACTCAAGATTAACTGGGAGATCATTGATGTAAATAAAAAAGAACAAAGGACCTAGAATTGAGCCTTGAGGAACCCTAGCATTAATCTGACGACCGGACGACAGATGAAGATTAGAAAATATATTGTAAATTCTAAAATTATTTCGTAGAGGTCGATAGACCTGTTGTGAAATATAATTCTATGAATAAAATATAAAAGTAAATTTAAATCAAGAAAGAAGCCTGTGCTCTTCCCCATAAATAAGAACCGATTCAGAACAATTTGAGGCTCACCAAATTTAATTCTAATTTTGATTCAAAATAATCGGAAAATTACTAGAGCTATCAAAGCGATTGCATAACTTTATTTTATCCAATGCCTTAGGTTGAAATTTGAATGGCCATATCGTTTCGTTACAAGTTTAATTGTTGTAGTTATACTTTTTAACTTGTTCCATCCAATGATAAAAAAATAATTTTTGTTGAATTCGACTTTTACTTACAGTATGGTGTTACAGTTTTTTTAGCCATAAAAAAGTTTCGCCAGGCCTTATTCGCCCCCCCCCCTCTAAACATTTACGAGTTATTATGAAATTTAAAAAACTTTCATGAAAATTGTTCTTAACATTGGTATCAAAGTGATTAATGTATATAAGCTTTGGTAAAAGTGCGAATCTAAGTGGCTACATTTTGGTTTGAATTCAGCAATGAATAATTGGAACCCATATCAATTCTAATACTTGATTTCATTTTTCAAATAATAGTGTTCTACATGTCAAATTTTAAAAAGGGTGTCTAATTGCATTGGAACATAGTTGGGTTAGTTTTCATCGTAACTTCGTGTTAAAATGTAAGAATAAATATACTATTTTCGCGGGCAGAAACTTTCGACTTTTTCGCGATTTTGATCCTTTTTCGCGAAAGTTTCTGCCAGGTAAGAAATTATAAACCTGAAAAAACGCGAAAAATAAACTTTTCTACTCAGTTTTGCACTGCTTGCTAAATTTTTGCGTGTTTTATGAGTTTTTGTTAACAAAAAAGGTAAATTTTATTTATATTTTTACATAATTTTAATTTTATGAATTCGTGAAAGTTCTATCTGTGAAATTTCGGCTAAAACCATAATTCGCTAAATTTTCGCTAAATTTCGCGACTTTTCGACTTCGGGAAACTTTCTGCCCTTAAAATATAATCCAAAGCATTGTATTGGATTAAGGAGGAGTCACGCCAGAATAACATTCTAACATTCATGCTATCATGCTATCATTACGTAGGGGGAGTGTTAAAAATGATTGTATTCTCTTGAAACCTTTCAAAAAGTGGCCAAACTATGTAAAATGATGGAATATAAAAAAAGGCGAAAGCACATAAGGTCTCCCCAGGCCCCTCCCCTCCAATGGCGCTCCCAGCCACGAGGCGCTTAAACCTTTTTGCCCAAACAAAGGCATATATAAATGGATGCGCAATTTGAAACTGAACAACTTTTTGCATTACAGAAAATCTTGAAGATTACGCCAATAAGAAACTGTCTATTTTTCAAGGACATCTGACTGTCTGGTATTTTTATCATGTCTTTGGGTATAATTATCCTCTAGCTCACTTTCTGAATTGGTGGATGTAAACTTATCATCTGCAAGGATACACCATCCCCTTAATTGGTACTTCTAGGCATGTTTTACCCCAAGGTGGTATTTGGTCTCCACAAACGTCAAAATGATGTGTGTGGAGAGCCAGCCTGATTTCGAAAATACTTTTCTGTTTGGTTTTATCTTGATGCACTATGCTTAATTATCACAAGAAAAAGTAAATCAAACCAGAAGTCACACTTGAAAAGCACATTATTCATCTACCTTTGGTTTCTCTACTTTTCTCTCTTCACAGGTTATCCTCAATACAGAGAGTTCACACACAGAAGCTTCATAGACCGGCATCCAAGATTTAGAAAAGGCCTTAAAACAGGTTTTCGTAGAGCACCCCTTAAGTCCGGGAGCTGGGGGGGGTAAACTATGACAGTCGTAGAGGCACGTGCAAACATATATCATCATGTAGCACTATGTCTGAAGTTTCCGAATTTACTTGTTTGCTGTCCGAAATTTTCTTGTAGGTGTCTATTTTACGGACCAGAATTCAATAAACCAACCGAGGCTGGAAGGTCAGCCAATAGAGCTTAGCTAGATAGCTTAAGTCGGTTAACAGATGTAAGAGATGTACTGAAACAGAGTAGACTAAAAATGTTGAATACTGTAATGTACAAAAAATGTGAAACATTTGATAACTTGATTTAAAATTATTTAAAACAAGCCTGAGAGCTCCTCCAACTCCCCCCCCCCACGAGAAGATCAAAGTATACTTCTCTTTAGCATTGTAGCACTGTTTCTATGACATCAAACAATTAAGCTATAATAGTTCATTACTATAAAATAAAAGAGAAACATAGTGTAATTAAACTTTTTGTTAATTTCATTCCAGTCAGTTATGATACATTTTTTCTGTTGGATGTAGACAATATCCATATCTGACCAAAGAGTTATCTAGAAATAAATAAGAAAATTGCCAAAACGTCAGAACCAAAATAAAGATATCCATCAAATATACATAGAAACTGTACTTTTTGTTCCAACTCCAATAACACTTTAAACTAACAAGCTACAAACTTTAAGTCACAAAGCGCAAACTCCAGAAAAACACAATTTACATCAAAAGCTTTGCAAAACGTAGTTCATATTTATAACATTTCAACAGGAACTGTATTTTGGTAGACTTGGTCAAATTACAGAAACCATTTGTCAGTTGTCTGCAAGGCCAATGAGGTATGTAAAAACTGACTGCTATTCAGTCAAAGCCAAAATTTGGCAAGGTCAGAAAAACATAATTTGCATCCAGTCTGCGTAAATAAATTTTGTGGTTTAGTACCGTCAAGTTACACAACATGCACAAAACCATCTTGAAGACTTTGCTGGTCACAAATGATAATCGAAAGCAAAACTTAAAATTCATAACTATGCAGGGAAGCTCATTTTTCCCCCGTTTTGCTTTAAACTCCCTTTTGATTGGTCTATGAATTTGGGCGATCGCTTTACCGCCTTGGCGGAATAAACACACGACCATAATAAATAAATTCAACAGGGCAGCGGAGTAGCAATTAATTTCAACTGGGAGTCCTCTCTTCTGTGCTAAGCACTGGCAGTGTTTTTAAAACTTTATAACAATGTTAAATGAAGACCAGATGGATCTGTTTGTTATGACTGTGCAAGTTGTGACAAGAGTGTGCATGTTGTGTAACTTGACGGTATATAATTCATTAAATTCTAGAAACCATTGTTCATAACTTTCTGCAGTCCGCTTTCTGCAAGTCTGATAAGAGAATATGTATAAACTGTTAGCGCCATTCATTCCATTCCATCATTCAGTCAAAACGTGCGCCGAGGTTAGAATAGAAAAGGTTAGAAAAACACAATCTGCGTCCGGAACTGCGTGAAAAATAGTTTGATCAATTTCAACAAGAACTGTATATATTAATATTAATATAATTGATCAAATTCCAAAGACCATTTGTCATAATTTTGCAAGTCCAATAATAGGAGATGTAATGTCATCATCTGGTTACCGTCATCTGACCGACCCTGATTTACGGTCATAAGGTAGAGTTGGAGAGACGGAAAGCTTTTCCGCTGCTTTGCTGGATTTCCACTGACAACCTCTGCACGCTCTGTGTTTATAATTTTTCAAATCGAAATAGCGAGCCGCATGCTAATCGAGAGTAAACTGAAAACCAGTTAACCACGGTTTCTCAATTTTTTAATTCGGATCAGTCCACACGGATTCCCTTTCAACAAGATGTAGCTGCTTCTTAACAGAAAGATATTTTCGACCGACCGACTGAACGACCCCCACTTTTTAAAGTAGAAATGACAGGAACCAAACAATTTTTTGCGATTCGCCTTATCAAACACGTCCAAGTTCAAAAAAGCATGATTGCATCCAGTCTTTATCAAATTTAGACAGTAGCTGTGCTTTTGTAAACTTTATCAAATTCCAATAAAATTATAACACCATCAATCCCCCCTAGAGGCAAACAAGAAAAATATGTTTTTATTGCAAAAACTAATAAAAAGAAGCAATAAAGAGTACCAGAAAATTCAACATAAACAAAAACTTGAGCAAATGGCTTTAAGCTTCAAAAGATGTAGAAAAAGAATCCTCTTGATGAAAATCATGTGTTTGATTTGCCGAGTTAAAAAAATAAATGACAGAAATTGAAGCTTGCAACAGATTTACACTGGAAATACTTTGGTACAACAACACTGACTTATCACATCTGACTTATCGCTTGAGCCGCCATCTTGAAACACCACATTATGATTATGATCTGTAAAAACAACGCACGCTAAAAGTACCCAAAAAGTTAATCCGATCGGAAGAAAGTTTAGAAATCAAAGTGAGATCGGGAAATCGGATTTTTTTTTTGCCGTCTTATGATGGTGGAAGAACTGAATTTAACCTATTTGAATGCTCAGCTTAGGCTGACCAAAAATAGCGAGATTCTTTGACGTCAATTGTGTTTACTAAATTATATCTAACTTCTAAACGGTTTATAGAATTCAAACGAAACTTTGCCAATCTAATTACTGATAAATAGGGCTAACTTTCAATAGCAAAAACATTGCTCTGTCCCTACCAGTTTTTTTCATTTCCTAGTGATTGTGCAAAAGTTTCACCTTTTTTCCACTTCTACAGACAAACGTTTTCAAAAAAACATGTTTTAAACTTAATTTTTTGACGTATTTTTACATCGAATTAATCCTTAGCATATAAGTAAGCGCTGTTGAAAGTTTTGTTTGTGAAACTCAAGATATTCAATTTTAAAGACAACCATGTATAATCAAAAACATAACAAAATGATAAAACTGACGTCGAAAAACGAAAAGTAACAAGCAATATGCTGAATGGACCTACCTGATGATTAAAGTTAGATAGCAATGCGAAAAGAAAAATGAAAAAAATCAGTCAGAAAATATAGCGTTTAGCGAAAATACACAACACAATAAATTCATCATTGATTGTTGATGGGGGGAGAGGGAAGGGTTGTAGGGAAATAATAAATAGGAAGTTCTGGTCGCAAAAATCAGTTTTATTGACAATTGAATCATGCTTGATAATGAGCATTGTTATGAATAATGTTTTTGTGTGAAAGCATAGAAATATAAGTAAACTAAACCGGAAAAATTTTTTTCTCAAAAATACAACTCGGCCATGTTTTGAGCATTGCGAATACGCATCTTTCTGCAAAAAATCAGAAAAAAATAAAAATGAAAATTCGAGAAAATATCAAAAAAACGATTTTTCCGACATATTTCCGGCATTTTCGGCATTTTCGGCCGGAAAATTTTTTTTTTCGAAAATCGGGCTCTGTCACATTTTAGGTATTGTCATATTGCATCAGTGTGCAAAATTTCATAAACAAATATAAAGTACAGCTCGAGAAATTCAAGAAATACTGTCTTTCCGGCGAAAATAGGTTGTTCCGGCGACTTTTAAATTAGTTCCGGCCTCAAAAATCAATTTTATTGAAAATTGAAACATGCTTAATGGTGGGCATTGCTATTAATAATGTTTTTGAATGAAAAAATAACCAATTATATGGAAAAAGTCCAATGAAAATCCAGAAAAACGGCGATTTCCGGCATATTTCCGGCATTTTCGGCCGGAAAATATTTTTCTCAAGAGTCGGACTAGGTCATGTTTTGGGCATTGTTAATACGATTCTTTGAGCAAAAAATCAGAAAAAACTAATGATAAAATCTCGAGAAAATGCAAAAAAACCAGTTTTTCCTGCATATTTCCGGCATTTTCGGCAGGAATTGAATTTTTTTTCGAAAATCGGGCTCTGTCACAATTTAGGTATTGACATTTTGCATCATTGTGCAAAATTTCATGAAAGAATATAAAGTACAGCTCAAGAAATTCAAGAAATACCGTTTTTCCGGCGAAAATCGGCTGTTCCGGCGATTTTTAGAAAGTTCCGGCTTCAAAAATCTATTTTATTGAAAATTGAAACATGCTTGATGGTGGGCATTGCTATTAATAATGTTTTTGAATGAAAAAAACAACCAATATATATGGAAAAAGTCCAATGAAAATCCAGAAAAACGGCGATTTCCGGCATATTTCCGGCATTTCCGGCCGGAAAATTTTTTTTCTCAAAAATCAGCCTCGGCCAAGTTTTGGGCATTGCTAACACGCATTTTTGTGCAAAAAATCAGAAAAAACTAATGATGAAATCTTGAGAAAATGCCAAAAAACCGGATTTTCCGGCATATTTCCGGCATTTTCGGCCGGAAATGATTTTTTTTCGAAAATCGGGCTCCGTCACATTTTGGCCATTGCCATTTTGCATCTTTGTGCAAAAAATCAGAAAAAACTAATGAGCCAATCTCGAGAAAAGCTGGTAACAGACGAACGAACGAACGAACGGACGAACAGACAGAGGTTAATTCATAGGACCTCCACCGGGGCACCCGGAGGTAGGTCCAAAAAATACAGACCTAGACGTCAAAATTGTTCAAAAATTGTTCAACAAACAATATCCAGCTTTCGTTTTTTATATTCTAATATTTGGAGAATTCCAAAACGCCGTACAATGTAATGCATTACTAAACAATTTTCCCCCAAATATGCTTTTGCGCATTAATAAGACAACTTTAGGGAAATTGGGCTATGGATTGAAAGTCTAGTAGTAGGAGATTTCCTAGGGGTAGGAAATCTGCATGAGGTGCAAAAAGACGATGATTCAAGGCCGTGAAGAAGAAGCTTTGTAGAGCTTTGTTAGATTTTCGAAAACTGTTTACAGAACGTTGTAAACACACACGTTTTAGCGTTTTAATATATAGATGCTTAAGGGCTCTGACCAAAGTGAATTTTTAATATTTGCCCCTTATAAAATATGAATTTCTGCCTGATGTAGCGGAAAAAACTTTGACATTTTATACATTTTCTGTTAGGCCAACTATCCGTGAGTCTGAAAATTGAAAAATCGTAATGAAAAAATTTGACGAAGAAGAAAATGAAGACTTTTGCGAAGAAGAGTATTTCAACTTTGAAGAGCTTAGTTTCGGCGAAGAAAAAACATTTTGAAAAGATTTTTGCAGTAGATGGTGTATCTTTTATCGAATTAAAATTTTTTTTCGGAAAATTTTTCTAAAAGCTTATTTGCTTCAAAATCTTGAAAATAGTGCTTTTTGACCAATTTTCCATCCCAATTTTTCATAGAAAAACAACCATAACTTTTGATGCATTAATTTAGAAAATTTTTCCGAAAAATTTTATATAGGTCAAATCTTTGCGGACAGTTTGAAAAAACTTCCAAACAAAAAGGTTAATTACCCATTAAGACTTAGCACTTTTTATAAAAGAAGGTGATGCAACATATTATTAACGTCTTTTTAAAGTTCATAACGTCATTTTTGCAATTAAGTTCTTAATTACTCTTAAGGGATTTGATTAAAAAGCAATTTATAAAGGCGATTCTTTGTTAAAAGTGTTAAAGAACCTAAAATATAACTATTATGTTCAGATACTAAAATCAATTTTCCGACTATAGTCAGAGCCCTTAAGAAAAAAAAAATAAGCTCATATATTTACCGCCATCCATGACGAATTTTTTCAAATTTTCTTGGGCACTTTGTGATTCTGTGTGATTATCTATTTATAAATAGACTGATTTGGCAATATCCAATTAGGAACTATCTTCAACCAAATCTCAAGCAAGCTGCCTGTTCCTTTTTATTATATCATTGAACATAAAGCTTTGTATCATATTTACTGCTACAATCATGAAAAATAAATACTACTACTACTTCCTAACTGACTAATTTTCGCCAATGAAATAAAAGCAAACAAGAAACTATGCGCAGGTCCAAACGGGTACACTTTATAAGCCTTGGAGCTAAGCAAAGTGTTACTAAATCATCCTGTACCTATTGTTTCTGCCATTTCTTAGAAAAGTCACACGGAATCGGTCTATTTCACTGTAAGAACTTATATACCACCGTCTATCCAGAGTTATTTATTCCAGTCTCATAAAGTAGATGCTTATTTTCTGCCATACTTGGTTTACTTTGTAAGAACTAATTTTAAAAAGGAATATACACGTCTATCAACAGTTATTGAAAAGGTAAACTGGTTATCTGGTACTAGATGCAGAAAATCTCATCCGACACTCAAAAGCTCTAAAGATCTGGAAAATTTTCAACAACTGAAAGGTTTAGAGATTACGGAATTTTGCAAGACCCTGTCAAGGGTTTTCCAGAGGGAGACTTGGTAAGAAAGCCCTCGTTTTCGGGGATTGGCTGGTCCAATCGAAATATTCTTAAGTTTAAGCGCAAGGGCAGTTGAACGCGACTGGGGGTACGGCATCAAAGACCGACTATCAATCATCTCCGATGGGAAAATGGCTCTCTCTTTCGAGCTTTAGCCTGGGCGGCCGCCAATCTACTATTGGAGTATCAAATAAGTAAACTCGGCAATAAACAAAAAATAAACGGACATACAAAAGAAATACTTTCCAGTATATATTTGTGAAGCCACAGTGACTTTCAATCTTACACGCTAGAAATCATTTAGCAACCATGCCACCATGCAACCTCATACTCATTTAACAAAAAACTTTCCAGTACACATCTCTTTATTAAAAGTGATTATTCATTAGAGATTATTTTGAAAAACAAATAATATTTCAAAGCATAAAAGAAAAGCACAATGGACAATGCCTGCTAAAAAAATGCTTAAAATCATTCCGCCTTGTTGATTTGCTATATCATTATCATCATTGCTTGACCGCAGTCGAAACAATGGATTCCACTCGCTGGCGCCAGGAGTCGCGGTTGCGCATAGCAGTGCCCAGGTCGCTAAGATCAAGGCCTGTATCCCTGCTCACCACATCTGGAAAGGTAAGTTTTCTCGATCTCTGAGCCACACGTTTAGGTTTCCAAAGCAATAGGAAAGAAATAACCTCAGATGAGGCACGGAAACAATTACCAGCAAATTGAACGCGCTTGGCTTTCAGGAGGAGAGAGATTGGTTTCAAGGAACCGTATATGGTGCGTTTTGTTGGATGGTCACGCCAAGAGAGATTTTTAACCCTTCTCTAAAGTCTGGTATAGGTACCGTCTAGTTACTTTTCAAACTTTTTGGTAAGGGACCAGGTTTCTGAACCATACATAAGAATTGGCTCAATAGTTGACTTGAAAATTTTAACTTTGAGACTAGAGTCGATGAAGGAAGATGACCAAATACTATGCAGCTTATTGCATGCACTCCAAGCTAAACCTTTGCGAATTTTAAAGTCTTTTTCATGAGAAGAGCTATATATTGCTATATATTTTGATAAATGAATTGTAATTTATGCTTGACTGAAAAGTACCATATTAACTTAAACTTGATTAACTCGAACTTAAAGTTGATTAACAAAAGAACTGAATTAAAATCTAAATGTCGCCATAGCAACAGATTTTATTTTAATAGCTTTAAAGCAGTCCCTCCGGAAGATAAAAACTTTTTACATTTTACAACGGCATTTTAAACTTTTTACATTTCACAACAGTCTCTTTTAGCATTTTATTATCTTTTATTATCTCTATATTGAATTTTTATGTTCCCTAACAAAAACAACTTTTTGTACATTTTGTTGAGATTTTTTCGAAGCACCTTAAAGGAAGAAATTTTGGCGGGAATTTAATTTGGCGGATGAAGGACATTTTTGTCCAAAAAAACGCCATTTAAAAAGGAAATATCTGTTTTAAAGCCTGAAATAGCACAAATTTGGGGGGATCAATAGAGCAACTTAAATTTGGCGGGAATTTAATTTGGCGGATGACGAAAAAAATTAAATTTGGTGGGAACTTTATTTGGCAGATTTTGACCAAATCCGCCATTTCCGCCAAATTTTCTTCCCGCCAAAATTTCATCCTTTAAGGTAGTTTTACACTTGACCATAGTTGCCAAGTTTCAAAATTCTGAATGCGGGACAAGGTGTGAGAGTGAAACGAAAATTGAGCTAGACATTTCTAATGGGGTTTTGGAGGCAGAGAGCCCGGCGCCCCCTTAGAAAAATTTTCAACATTGAATTGATGGAAAAATTACAAAACATGTCTAATTTTTCCCCTTTTTATCATTAATCAGCATTAATCAATCTTCTTCCTCGTTATTTGCTGTGATTCTTCATTTTTGTGTGACTTTGAGCGTAATTGTACTGAATATTTTAAAATGCAGGACAAACAGAGGATGCGGTTGTTCAGCGGGACAAAAGGTCAATTTGCGTACATGTCACTTGGTAACTATGCTTGACAATCGCTCAGCGTGAAACCATAGTATAATAAGAAAGCCGCGGCTGAAATGATAACATCTGAATTTCTGTTATTCTATCTCTGTCGTATTTGATGACTATTTGTTGATCAAGAAATCAGTAATGTAGCATCTTTAATGGTAAATTTTATTGGTTTGTCGTCAATACTTACTTCTCAGTGTGTTTTAGACATTAATGATAATACACTTTAAATTATAAAATCATTGTAAAGGAAAAATCAACACTAAGAAATTTAAACAAGCACAAAATGGCTGGACTGAAAGAACTCAAAATTTATCATTTAAACTGACAGGAAAGTTGTCATCTTGAATATAGTTCCTTATAATTTCAATTTTAGCAAAAAACTATTGTTTCCACAAAATACCCCTAAAATATGTCCAAAATTAGTTTAAGTGTTCTATTGGGTACAGATTCAAAGATATCTAGCAACAAAGAAACTTTTTGTGAAGGAAAATAAGAGAAAAATTTCAAAAACTATCTACCAATACTAAACTGAGCATCTTGATGTTCTTATAAAACTCGGAGACAGAGATGGAACAGCAATTAACTGAAAAGACAATGCGGTACATATTCCAGCCGCGGCTTTCTTATACTATGGTGAAACATACAGTAGTGTATATTTTTTACTTTTCCAAATAAAATTATGAAATTAAATGAATACTATAATAGTTATTGTATGCGAATAAGTCACATCAGCATAAAAATAACCTAGGGTCGTGGCAAAAATACCTTGCAACCAACTGTGCCCTTCAAAAGAGTTTCTTAATTATTATTTTCCTCGAGTTCATAAAAGATCTAATCACTCATTATTCAACCAACGAATTTTGCATGCTAGCATTGCCTCGATAGTATATATAGTATATTTTGAAATTGCTTTGATACTGAAAAACTTTGCACCCAGCTGAGTAAAATCATATGATTAGTCTAATAAAAACATACCACAGTCTAAAGCTCCAAAAAAAATTTTAAACAATAAATTTCCTCTAGAGGATGGTTGCAAACGATAGCCCTAGCCCGATAGCATAAATATGGTATAATATCAGGGGTGGTCAAAGCAGATGTTTGTAAAAATGAGCTTGAATGCTAAGCAACCCCAGCCCTGACCTGAAAATTGGAGTTGCTTATTAAAAAATGAGTAGTTTGAGTTCATGCAAAATCTACGCTGACTTGCTAATGCTTAAGCTAATGCTTTATAAGAAACATTAGGCCTTTTCTTACAAGATAATTCTACTTCTCCATATCTTTGCAACAAGCAAAGTATTGCAATCTATCCAAAGTCTTTCACTGTACAATCATGGTCGAAATATTTGAGACAAAAGGGAAATTCCCAGCAAAATTTGAAAACCACAAATATTTTTGAAGCTCTCTAATGTTGGAAGGGTAGAGTTTTAACATGAGACTTAGGGACATAATTAAAAACTGACGAAATTTCAAATTAGCTGGCAGTAAATTTTCAGTTGCTTATTACTTTTGATAGATTTCGAATTAGATAGCGATTTTATACGTTTTAAATCAATAAAGATGGAGAATGGGCTTAGCCCCTAAGGTCACAAGATCTAATGATCTGCGACTTGTTTCTTTGGGGCCAAGCAATTTGGAATGTCAAAGTTAATCAAAAACCTCAAATAGTAAATGCACCGAAAGCAGCTATTGCGAAGGCTTGTAACAACTAGCCTAGTAAAAACAAAAAATTACTAAATAAGAAAGATCTAACGGCAATAAAAAAGAATACCTGAACATAATAAGCAAAAAATTTTCCGATCAGCAGATCTTTTCTTAATTTGGAAATAAAAAAACTAACTTTAACTTTCACCAAAATACCAAAAGTTTTTTTCGGAAGACATTGCAGTTTTTTCATTTTTCCAAATTGAAAACTTCTGCTTTTGGAAGCTTTTGTGAGTTAATTAATTCAACGTGCATGAAAGTTCATTTTGAATAAAATCATTTAGCTTGAAGACTGCAGAGAATTTCACACTGATAATTTTCAAAAAACCGTACCAAGACGAAAAAAAACCGTACCAAGACGGAAAAAAACCGTACCTTGCAAGATTTTTGAATGGACAAATAGAGAAAAGGTCAAATTTTTATGGATGACTTTGAAGTAGCCTTATAATTGTTTTCAAATATGTATAGAAAAGTGAAAAAGAAATTGGCTAATAGTGAGTAAAATTCACGAAATTGACATCACAACTTCAAAACGCTTCCAGATATATGGATGTCCGAAAAAGCTTCTATAGGCAATTACTTTTTTTTTTGCTGGTTTACGGACATCACCATATGCGGAAAAGTTTTAGGCAAGAGGATGGAAAAAAATAAACATATAACATATTTTTTTTTTGTTTCTTTTTCAAAATCTGAAAGGAAATAATAAAAAAAAATTTTATGAAATTTCCTAAGTATTGATTTTTGGAATTTAAAGACAAAAGAATTAAGTGCGAGCTTAGGTATATGTTGTAGAGTCTATATGGATAAAAAACACTAAATTGACCAAATTTGATGTTTTATACCAAATTCATATCAAAATTCATTGCTTTTTCTGATTCTGATGTTCAAATTGAATTAAAAGCTTTACATCCTACAGAACACTAACTAAAACTTAGATTTTGAGATTTACAAGGCAAATCAATGCAGCGTTCTCCCTTCAGGAACACAGTGTACAACCGACTAATTTTTTGGATGTTTTAAGCCTTCGTATGTTGTTTAGACCTAAGCATCAGAAGGAACTTCAAATTTTGACATGAATTCATGTATAAAACACCAAATTTGGTCAACTAGTTCCGTTATTACAGGATTTTTAGGTTTTGCCTGGATAGGCTTATGATGACGTCATCACAAAACTTTTGATAGGAAGATTTTCAAGGCATGTTTTATACCTTGATTCTTATCAGGATTTTATAATCTTTCCGCTGAAACCATCTGATGACGTCATCTGGCAGGTAGCCAGGTGGCAAAATTTGGTATTACTGTTTAAAATTAAGTTTTAGACCCTCTAAGGATCACCTGTGCCAAATTCCATGCATTTATCACCATCTGGAGTATTTTCGTGCTAACAGACCTCACTTTCTAGTCTCATTGAAGATGAAGAAGTAGAAAGATAAAAAAATGAGGGTGGTTAATTTTGTTTAAATACATGTTTGATACATTTGCAGAATTCCTAAACATAACATAAGCATATGTCGTCCCTCACATGACTTAAGGTTTAATCTCAAAATTAATACCTTATGAAATTTAGAGTTTTACTGTGGTGGTCATCTTTGAGATTGAGATTGCCCTTTTTTCATGTAGAGGAATAGTCGATGTTTTCATATGACAAAAAGGCCAGTCTCAAAGGCAGAACAGGATTGCAAGATTTCCAATTTTCCAAGACACTTATTTTGAGATTGAACCTTTAGTCATGCGAGGGACGATGTGTCAGCCTGAAATAATTTTCCAGTTGTCATTTTTATCTGTTTAAAAAGGTTTGGTAGAGGTTAAGTAAAAAAAAAAGACTTTCCACGGTTTCCTACATTCCACTGCTCCCAATATCTCAACAAATTTCTAATGGCTCGAGGTGAATCATAAGCATGATTCATAAGCATATAATAAGCATACCTATGCCTGGATGCTTTGAGAACTTAAGCATATATAATACTGTGAGATTGGGTAACTTGCATCAGTGGAGGCTAACATGCATAGCCCTCAAATGAAAGACCTGGCTGGTCATTAAAATACAAAGTTAAATCAAAACGAAAATGGTAGAGTAGAGCTGCGAGCAGAGCTGCGTAGTTGTATTTTAATGACCAGCCAAGTCATTCATTTGAGGGCTATGCATGTTAGCCTCCACTGATGCAAGCATAGTGTGCAAGGGGGTGGATACTAAAATCTAGGATATCATGATGTTTAGTGATGTGGTGGTATACCCAAAACACTTTAAATTCTTTTAGTACCATTGGGTGGTATCCAGACTAAAATTTCAGAATTTTTTTAGTAGATTGGTACTAAAATTAGTAATTTTAATAATCTTTTTATGATTTTTTCAGAATTTTTGCAATTTTTCAAAAAATAAAAATATTCTCATTATAAGAAAATTTCCCAAGTTCAATTATGTTTGCATTCGGTCAAATATCTTTAATGTTTGCTCAATTCAGAAGCAGCATTGTTTAATAGATTTTTGAGGAAAATCTAGATATCATCTTGCACAAAATCAGCACTCGCAGGGAAAATGGTTCTGAGAAGACAAAATTTGTCTCGAAAAATACCAAAATTGGGTGGTCTTTGTGTCCTAGTAATGTCTTTAAAATATTTAATGCAAGGACTGGCAAGGGGTACTAAAATACCACTTTTCAAAATTAAGGTGGTGGTATACAAAAAATTCTCCAAAATACTTTAGTATGATTCATATTATGACCGAGATTTTAGTACTGATCCCTCCCCCTGAATAAATTACAGTATAATAATAAAAAAGAGAAAAGCTTAGAACAGTAAAAAAATTATTCATAAAATATAACAGAGATAAGAAAAAATTAACCAAAACACCATTAACTCCCACCTAAAGAAATTAACTCCCACCTTAACTTGTTTCTCCCACCTAGAACCTAAAAATTTCCAAATCCCACCTAGAAATTGCCGGCCCAAAACAGCAAACCCCCCCCCACTATTCTGGGGGGGGGTGCACACTATGTGACTGTAAGTTACCAAATCTCACGGTACGAGCCTGACCAAGGGGCATACACCTGCTTATAAAAAGAAAAACATGTATATACCGTGAAGTCGGGTAACTTGCATCAGTGTCAGTGGAGGGAAACTTGCATAGCCATCAAATAACTGACCATGATCAAAGCAGCAAAATTTCAAAACAAATGAACTAAGCAGCTCCGTTTGCAGCTCTACTCTACCATAGACCTTTTTTCAAAGAGGCCACCTTGTTGAATAATTATATGTAGTCAAGCAGAAAAACAATGATAAAACCATGCAAAATCATTACAATAAATATGCATGATACAGTCCAGACGTAATTAATCGAACCAATCGAACGGTATTTTTAATCGAACTTTGTCGAACTTAATCGAACTTTGTTGGCCGATTAATGTTCGACTAAGTTCGGTTGTCGAACTTTAATCGAATACTCACAAATTTCTCAAAATACAAAGTTCGATTAAGTTCGATTACTGAAATCGAACTTAATCCAACTTTTTTTAAAGAGACCTCGACAGTTCCATTAGTTCAATTACATTATTCGAACTTAATCGAACTAATCGTACTTTGTCAAGTTTAATCGAACAAAAATTTGAGAAAACCCGAGCAACTGAAGGCCGCTCCACTTGCGCGTAATTCGATTGCACTTTTTGCCGGCCTTTGCCGGCCTTTGACGACACTTTGAGGAACTTTGAAGCGCCCCCGCTGGTGCAAGCGTGTACCCTCACACCCCCCCTGACCAGTGGGTACCGATCAAACCTCTCGGAACCCCGGCCGGGACCCCCAGGGGCCGTCCACGGTGGTACCCAAATGATGAGGTAATTTTTCCCAATTTTTGCCAATTTTCCAATGCTTGCCGGCTTTTGACGACACTTTGAGGAACTTTGAAGCAACCCAACCAGTTCAGGGGAGTACCTTTACATCCCCCTAACCAGTTGGCACCAATTGAACTCCCGGAAATCCCTGCCGGGACCCCAAAGGCGTTCCACGGTGGTACCCGAAGGAAGTCATTTTTTCAAATTTTGACCGATTTTTGCCAATTTTCAAGCCTTTCCGAGCCTTTTAAAGGCTTCGGAGCACTGATGGAGGGTGCTGGCATTGAGGGAGAGCAAGGCTGAGGGTATCCGAAGGGGTCCGAAGGGATACGGGGGGCTATGGAGGGATGCAGAGGCCTCAATCGGTCCCACGGGGGAATTTTGCTGGTGAGAAAGGGGTGTAACATTCTCAATTGAGGAGGTCGTTTTTGGCTTTTGATGGCACTTTGAGGAACTTTGAAGGACCCCCAACGGTGCAGGCGTGTACTCTCACATCCCCCTGACCAGTGAGCACCGATCCGACCCCCCGGCACACCGGCCGGGACCCCCAGGGGCCGTCTGCAGTGGTACCCAAAGTAGGTCATTTTTTTCCAATTTTGACCAATTGTCAAGCCTTTCCACCTTTCCAAGCCTTTTATAGGCTTCGGATGACTGATGGAGGGTGCTGGCTTTGAGGGAAAGCAAGGCAGAGGGTATCCAAAGGGTCCGAAGGGCTGTGGGGGGCTGTAGAGGCCTCGATTGGTCCCACCGGGGCTGGTACCCAAAGGAGGTCATTTTTTGTAATTTTTGCCAGCTTTTGACAACACTTTGAGGAACTTTGAAGGACCCCCAACGGTGCAGACGTGTACCCTCACATCCCCCTGACCAGTAGGAACCAATTGGACCCCCGGACCTCGGCCAGGATCCCCAGGGACCGTCCGCAGTAGTACCCAAAGGAGGTCATTTTTTGTTGTCGAACTTTATCGAACGGAGTTTTTTGTCGAATTTGTCGAACCTTTTTTTTTGTGTCGAACTCTATCGAACGGAGTTTTTTGTCGAACATTTCTCGTTGTCGAACTTTGTCGAACTTAATATGTTTTGTCGAACTTAATCGAATACTCGCAATTTTAGCAACTTTTGAAAAGTTCGATTAAAGAATTTAATCGAACTTTGGTCGTTCGATTAAGTTCAACAAAGTTCGATTAGTTCGGTAATCGAACTGTTCGATTAATTACGTCTGGTACAGTAATTATGCATGGCTCTATCATTGTTTTTATGGCTGGACTACATAATTATTCAACAGGACGTCCTCTTTGAAAAAAGGTCTATTTTTGATTTGATTTTACTTTGTATTTTAATGACCAGACAGGTCATTCATTCGAGGGCTATGCATGTTTCCCTCCACTGATGCAAGTTACCCGTGTGGCGGAGTGTGGGGAGTTTTGCCGGTGTACGGTCTGAAAATCGGCCCGATGACTGTTAAACTTTAGCTTAGCGCTAATGAGCTGGAAATGATAGCTAAAAACAAATTTCACCACTAGAAAGCTGAAATCCTCAGCTTTCAGATGGTGTATGCTGCTTACATGAAAAAATCCGCAATCTTGTTGAAAAATTCCTTCTATTTTTTCAAAATTCCAGACAGCCTTTAGGTTTTCAAATAAAGCAGCATGTGATAGATTGTAGCCTAATCTTACCCTGGGTTTACTAAAAAAACCGCGATTGAAAAGATGAACCAGCTCAATAGCAACAGCCATTTGTTTCAATGTGGGTCGAGAATTTTCCGGTGCCGTGGTCAGCGCTAAATCGCGTTTTCACCTTGACGTCGAAAAACATGAATATCTTTGGAAAGAAAATAGATACCTGGATGCAGTTTTTTTTACTTGTTTCCCTGATAATTCTCGGTTAGTGTAAAACACAGGTCACAGGTCACGGGTCACGGGTCACAGGTCACGGGTCACAGGTCACAGGTCATACAAATTACAGACCGGAAAACTGTAACGCACTCGTAACATACAACCCATAACATACAACTCATAACAAAAGTTCCTGAAAATATTATATGTAATGGAAATGTAATATCAAAATATGGTATTTAGAAGACTTAAACGACAAATCATCAACCCCAAAAATTGACAACAAATGACACTTAAATTATGTAAATAATGATGTTATCTCAAAGTATGAGGTTTTGTACACCAATTAACAATAAAATATTTATCATGCGTAATAGGATGCCGACGCTGCAAGTGGATATAGATTGACAGGTTTTGAAAACAATAAATACTCCAAGAGAGCTGTTTTAGAGAGATGAAAATAGTGACGTCATTTTATCAAAAATACGAAGCAGGGGATAAAAATATTAAAACATTTATAAAATATAATCCCATTGACGCTATTTTCATCAATTCTTGTTATAATACCCAAGGTGATGCAGGAGATAAAATGAGATATGACATTAGTGATTGTGAGATAGCTATTTTCCTGTTAGGGGCTGTTTAAGGCAAAGGTGAGATCGATATTCGAATATTTCTTTATTCTTTGTATATAACATTCGTAACATGCGTATAACATTGAAAAGATAACTTTTTTGCACATGATGTAGATGTAATATATAATACAAGTATTACAGGTCCGTGTTATACACGGCATAAAACGCGAAATCACGTGGTAAACACGTGGGTAGATTTTTAGCTTTAAAATAGTTCTAGATCAATAAAATACCTTTGGAATTATATCATTGACATTAACAACTGTTTTTCAAACATTTTCTTTGTGTTTTACAGTAATCAAAGCTGACCTGTCAACACTGACCTGTGACCTGTGACCCGTGACCTGTGACCTGTGACCTGCGTTTTACACTAACCGGATAATTCCTGATTGATTTAAAAAAAAGAATGAACAGATTTGGATGATTCAAAGGTAAGTACTAATGCATTGAAGTTCATTTTTGTAAATTCTTCCTCGTTCCGCGCAAAAAACCCCGACGAGTGCGCACCCTAATGATGAGCCATATCAACGAGTCAACCAGTCAACAGACACCTGTCAGAACCTACACATACATGGCTCCACAGCAATCAATACCAATCCTACCAGAATATCTTTTACTCCCACCACACATCACCTGAAAAGTGCAACCCAAGCAGGAAGCCTAAGAAGGCACAAGCGCAAGGATAATACAGTCTGAGAAATCCTTCTAATCCAGACCCCCGCGCTCGATAGGATCGATCATCGGAACGGCTCGATGACGGATCGAT
Source organism: Clytia hemisphaerica (assembly GCF_902728285.1). Classification (NCBI taxonomy): domain Eukaryota; kingdom Metazoa; phylum Cnidaria; class Hydrozoa; order Leptothecata; family Clytiidae; genus Clytia; species Clytia hemisphaerica. Next base: position 278,349 of record NW_027103519.1, on the reverse strand, counting down.
ATGTGATCGATGGATTACTTATCGATCCGGATAGGAGATCGATAGAGGATCGATACTCAAGATTTTTTTAAGCTTATGATTAGTTATCGATCTATCATCGATCTTTTATCGATCTTATCGCAAAATCGATTTATAATCGATGACGAATCGATTAACGATCGATGACGAATCGATATACTCGATTGAAATACTAGCTCGATAATGTATAAACGAAGGATCGATACTCAAGACTTTTTAATGGCTGAATCTTCCATCGATCTCCTATCCGGATCGATAAGTAGTAATCCATCGATCACATATCGATCCGTCATCGAGCCGCTCCGATGATCGATCCTATCGAGCGCGGGGGTCTGGTCTAATTGCACGCTTAACTTCCGCGGGCGTAAACTTGTAAATGCGCGCTTATCATAGTCCGCCCGAGTCCACCCATGTGCAATTGCACGCTTAATTTTCCGCCCTGCTTGAAGAAGCTTGAGCAATATAGTGGAGCTTACTTTTTTTAAAAACGGATGGAACCATGGTCAAATGGACAAAAACTGATTTTTGAATTGGAATCTTCATAAAATTTTGCGTAAAATTGTCCAAGCATTTCAGATTTTTTTCCGAGAAAACTTGAGGAAAATGGTCTATTTTGAACTCGCACAAACAAAAAGTGTTTTCATTTCCTTTCTAATAACTTGTAAATGATGTATCTCAATGTAAGCAATGATTATAATACTGATTTAGATTATTTGGAACATGAAATTGATAGGTAAAAACACTTTTAAAAACCTTACAATTTGATAGCCGTGCAATTACGCGTTTAAATCTCGGAATTTTAAGCGTGCAATTAGAAGGATTTCTCAGACTGTAATAAGGAAATCCCATCTCATGAATGCACATACCACCTCCAAAGACACAGAAAGAAAGTGTTGAAGTAGCAACTTCTTTTTGAAAGAAATAATGAATATTTTTAGGCCAGAAAAATCAAAACAACTTACAGCAACAGATCTTTGTTGTCAATTTGTGTATTCAACAGTTCAAAATTCTAAAAAACTTTACCCTACCACGTCTCGGCTGCAATCTTGAGTCTCAGAGGTCGGAGTTCGAGAAGAAGGCCTGGCCTGGAAACCCGAGTTAAAAAAACCGAGTGATGACATAGTCTAGCAAGATAGTAGGCTGCTGGCATCCACTAACGGATTCGTGCTCCTTATAGAGGATGCTTAATAAGCTATATTTCCTTTGTCCAGAGATTTGCCGCCTTTAGCCGATATACGGCTAAAGACATTTTTAGCTGGCGAGTGTCTACAAATATAACATTACGTAATGTTTAAATTTTCTGTGAGGCACCAAATCATAGACTGGAAAATATATTTGGATTTTGAAAAAAAAAGTAGGCGGAAGGAAGTTTGCTTGTTTTGTTTCCTCCTTTCTTGTTTAATGTGGAGATTTTGTAAAAGATGAGAAATTATATTTATTGAATTTAAGTGCCCTGATGTATCTTCTGTGTGCACCAACAAAATTTTGCTTCATAAAACTACATTTTGATGCTTTAATTTGGACTTGCATGAGTGTATAATTTTTTACCACACTGGATTCGTTGATCACTTTGGCTCCAGATAATTGTTTTGTCAGTTCTACAGATATGTTGCAGATTATTTCAAGGTATTCTAGTTATGTATATACAGTACATTTATGGGGTCATATTGAATATTTCTGACATTACTTCTTTATGATTCTACAAAAGGGAGTGTTGTTGTTCCTTCAACAAGGGCCTTTAAATGTTAAAACAAACAAAGAACTTTTCTTCAGCTTTGGCATTTCACTTTTTAATACTGTGTGGCCTTTGTATCTTTTCAGGTACTTATCTTCAATTCTTTGAAGAGATTGAAGTGTTTCTGGTTGTTTTCTTTCACTTTTGTGTTCATATTTTGTATTTTTTGAGCTTCGACCGAAGAGCTGATGGAAAAGTTTTGATAAATTTACAGACCAGATATCTTATAAAAGCAAAAGTCAAAAATAAATCTACAGACTGTACATAATGCGCGCATCAGATTGTTTTTTATCTTTTTTGTGCATTGTTTTTCTGGTCTGGGATTCGAATTTCAAATGTAAACATTCCATTGAAAACGTTCGAAACGATCGTTTTTGCGCGCACATCAATGTCAATCAAATTACTCGCCAAGATTTCCTTTGCGAACCGGAAAGCGTTTGGTAGATCATTAAGCAGACCTATACTACCTGTGGTTTTGTAGAGGTCTGCGATTCAGACTAGCAAGATAGACGACTAATTCAGACCCCGGGGGGGGGGGGTACTTAGGCAAATGGAGGGTACGGTATGTGCCGCCCTTAAGGGTACCTTTTTTGGACTTCCAAGGTCCCGCTAAGGGTCGGAAAAATCAGAAAATCAAATTTCAGTCCCACTAAGGGTCGAAAAATTGGAAAATTTCAACTTTTTACCCCCTGAAAGATCGAAATTTGGTCAAAATTGGTCAAATTTGTCCCGCTAAGGGTCGCAAAATTCCCAAAATTTTCCTTTGTTTTCTCCTTTTTAGTCCCGGTAAGGGTCCAAAGTTCGTGTCAATATCGCAATTAAAATTTTTTCCCGCTCAAAAAAAGTTCTTGAAAATAAAATGTGTGTGGATTTGTGTGTTAAAAATGTTTCATTTGAGTTGATTTTATTTTGAGAGTTTGTTGTTGCTTGATAAATAGTCTAGCAAGCTAGACGACTAATTAAGACATATTAGAAATAAAGCAAAAAAGTAAATTTTAGTCAACTGTTTTAGTCGTCTAGAAACCTTTGTGCACTAACTCCAAACAAAAAAAAAGTGTCAATATCGCAATTAAAATTTTTTCTCGCTCAAAAAAAATTCTTTAAAATGAAATGTGTGTGGATTTGTGTGTTAAAAATGTTTAATTTGAGTTGATTTCATTTTGAGAGTTTGTTGTTGCTTAATAAATTGTTTTCTCACTACGCAAGTTTCTGCGTAGCTAGGCCCGGTATCTATAAGGCTGGAACACCGGATTCTTCCAGTCGTTTATACAAACTAAATCCCGTATCATTATTTGTGTTTATTATTAGTATTACATGCATTATAAACGACTCCAGTCTACTTGATAAATTGTTTTTTCGCTACGCAAGTTTCTGCGTAGCTAGGCCCGGTATCTATAAGGCTGGAACACCGGATTCTTCCAGTCGTTTATACAAACTAAATCCCGTATCATTATTTGTGTTTATTATTAGTATTACATGCATTATAAACGACTCCAGTCTAGTGATGACACAATAATAACTTGGTTTTTAAGGGGGGGCCTTTAAGGTGCACCTTCATTTTTTTGTGAGTAAAAAGTATTAACTCGTTCATTGGGGGCGAGTTGGGGTGCAGAACCTAGAAGAAAAACCTAGTTAAGAAATTTCAAAAATTTAAGGAACATCTAAAATAACCGAGTTAATGCACCTTAAAAAACTATAAACGTATGTAACAAATCCTGATTACTAAAAACCCCGGGGGGGGGGGGGTGCTAGGGTTGGCAAATGAGTGGTATGTGCGGACGGGACCTCCGAAAACCGACCTTTAGAGAGACTGATTTTTGCTGAAAAGGCGACCCTTAGAGAGACTTTTTGAATTTTTTTTTTTTCGATTTTTGAAAAAAGTCATACCCTTACCTAGAGACTTTATTAGAATGTTTTCTCTGGAAATCAAAAAATTATCTAAATATCCTGAATTTTCCGACCCTTAAGCTAAGGCTGAACTGATAGTTTTTCAGGCTGCTGCAATGCAATTAGCCCCGGGGGGGGGGGTACTACCCTTGTCGACCGACGGGGGTGCTCCGCCGAGGTTCGAAAAATGGACCCTACGTGGGACTCGAAATTTGCGAAAAAAGTGACCCTGAATGGGACTGAAATTCCAAAATTTTCTCAAATTTTCTACTTTTTCCCCAAATTTTCCAAAAAAAGGCACCCTACGAGGGACTGATTTTTTTCTGTTTTGGTGTTTTTGCGACCCTACCTGGGACTCGTGGAGGTTAAAAAAGGTACCCTGACCAGCGGAGCATCCCCGTAACCCAACTTGCCCTAGTACCCCCCCCCCCGGGCAATTAGTGTTGCGTTGCAAGCGCGCGAGAAACACCCTCGACCCCATGGCTTATCTAACCCCCTTACGCTATTGATGATTCTGATGGACGCGTTGACGGGGGATATAAGCCCTGGTGCACTTTAAAAACGAAAGTACTTTTAGGCATGTACGCGAAACGTATGTCGATTAGCATAATCCCGCCATTTTACAAATTCCGAGAATTTGAAAAAATCAAAACAACCTAAATAATAGCTGATGTAAATAGTAAATTTAAAAGTCAAAGACAGATTCTCAACATGAAGAAGTTGAAGTATGAAGAACTCTTGGCAAACCAATCAATTGACAGAATTGCAAAATGTCATTTAAATGAAACTTGATTGACAGAGAAAGATACTACGAGACCTTGATAAGCAGTCTATCCCTGCACTGAGCGAACTGGAACTGCTTGTAAAACGATTTTTTACAGAAAGACAAAAGGACTATGGAAAATAGTTTAAAGATTCACTCGAAAAGACCCTCTGCTGTCCACATATAATTGTTTTGTTTGAACTGATTTCCAACGGCAATCTTGCATGTTTCTTTATAATCTGATCACTCGTGATGAATGACTGACTGATGTTTATACATTTTGACATCTATCTTGTCCATGACCATGGGCATCAGGAGTATGAAAAAGAAAAAGCATACATCTCCAGTGATTGCTTGACTGGTAGTCAAAATGAACTGATCGGTGAAGAAGCTTTTTCGGAAAAACTTGAGATTACGTACAATACAAACTCACTGCAAAAATGTTCTGGTTATGGTTTATACAATTAAAAGCTTGGCAATTATGTGAACAATTCTAATCAATTGATGAATGTGTAAAAGCAAGAAACTTCAAGTATTGAAAAATAAATAGTAAATGTCAAAAAGTATACAAATTAGTATGGTACAGTGTGTATATTGGACTAAATTTGACAAAAAATTTTGAAGCTGGAAGTAGGTTTTTTATCGGGATAAAATTTATGCAAACATATAACAAATCTGTCATCTAGATTATCAATTATGACATGTTAGACTTTTTTGGATTTCAGTTGAATTTATTCTGACCTAAAGATTATGTTTCACTGTCGTCATCATGTTCTGATTTGCTACATAACAAAATTTTTGGAAAGTTTTCCATATAGTCTTCAGTTTTTAACCTATTTTGAGGATAAAATCAAATAGGAGTACAGTCATCTAAAGTAACATTGACAGATTTTTTTTCATAAGCTGTATTAAGTGTCAAATTTTATTATTTTATAGATGAATATTTCTGGACATTGTTTCAAAAGATAGCAATCAACTACATTTTGGTCAAAATTCCAGAATAGAACTTTAAGATTATATGTCTTTTCAGTTCAAGTTCTGTTATTTTGATACAAAATGATTGAGAAATTTACTACAAAAAATTGAATACATATCTCTGCTTTTTTTTGTAAATGTCACATTTTCTTTGGAGCAAAGCTGTTTCATTTTAAAGCATCTGATACTTTGAAGCTGAAAGGACTGATAAAACAAGATTAATTTTTGGAACTTTTTTCAATCAAAAATTAGGAACCATTAAAGGCAAAAATAAAATTTGGAATTTGCACTTTACCTTCACTGTTCTCGAGACTTGACAAAATTTATAATAATACCTTGAAGGAAGAAATTTTGGCAGGAATTTAATTTGGCGGGTGGTTGAGAAAGTTTTTTCAGAGGAATTTAAGAGAAATTAGACGAGAATTTAATTTGGCGGTGGAAGGAAATTTTTGGCCAAAAATGGTTACCAAATAAGCAAAAACCTGTTTTTAAGGCCTGAAATAGCACAAATTTGGAGAATACACGAGATAAATTAAATTTGGCGGGAATTTAATTTGACATATGGCGGAAAAAAGAAACTTTGGTGAAAACTTAATTCGGCAGATTCCTGGTAAATCCGCCAAATTTTATTTCCGTCATAATTTATTCCTTTAAGGTAGTCCTTGATTACAATCGACCTCTTTTTAATATTGAAATTCAACAAAATCTAATATTATTTTCAAGCCTTTCCCATGAACATTTTCCATAGGACCAGTAAATATTTCTAACTTTTTTTGTTAATTGAATAAAACGAAATGTTCCAAGTTTATTAAAGTTTCATGTAAAATGTATTCCTGCAGATTTCTTTTGATCATCTGCCAAATCTCTAAAAAACTTATTACACCATGTTTTTATTATCAAAACCCTGAGTTGAAAATCGTTTAAAGATTCACAAGAAAAATCTTAAAAATGGCACGTATAAAGATTCACACAAGAATATCAAATTCATTTTACTAGTCAGAAAACTCTTATTAATTAGAATCTAATTCCAAACTCTATACAATGATTCATAGCTAGCATTAAAATTTTCATAAAATTTCGAATGTGTATTTTACATAATTCAATGTGTTCTAAATAAATAAATAAATTCTTAATGAATGATGATATAGTAACAGAACAAAATTCACCAAAAGTAGTTATCGCCAAAATTGAAAGAATTGCTTCCTCACCCTGCCTCACCATAATAAGGGCCCCTAATAAGTTCTTGCCAGAATTAAAATTTCCAGTGATTTTCCTAAGGGGCCGTCCACATAGTACGTACGCACTAAGGGGGAGAAGGGGTGTCTTCTCAAAAGCATGTGCTTGCGTACAGAGGGGAAGGGGAAGGGGAGGGGTCGAGAAAAGTAAGTACGCAGAAAAAAAAAATTCACAGCCCTTTTTTTGCTTGTAAAATTGATTGAAAGAGAATAAAAAGAGAATTATTATTCGCTTGTTCCTTACAAAATATCAGCTGTTTCTCTCTCATAGAAAAAGGGGAAAACCCAAGCCTTTTGAATTTGATTTTTTTTTCAGCCAGGGGGGGGGGTGTTAATGAAAAAAGTACGTACTCACCAGGGGGTATAGCTATTTGCATCTGCTTGCCTATAGGGGGAGGGTATATATATACTCAATTTTTGACATTTTAGTGCGTACGTACTATGTGGACGGTCCCTAAGTAACCCCAAAGTTCTATTTGAAACACTATTTTTTTAGCATAAAAGAACCACTTTATATACTGTGCTATTTGCCCAAATTAGTTTTTGCCAAAATTAAAAATTGCATTTCTCTTCAAAACCACATTTATAAAAAATTCTATTTTATTTAGCTCCTTGCCAAAATAAGTTCTCTCCAAAGTAATTATTCCCCAAATTCTTATTTTTTCGCAATTTTTGCCTCTTGCTGATTTCACCATTTTATCTCCAATTGTCCCTTTTCGTTAAATAATTGTTTTTCAGCGAAGTGAAAGTAACAAAGATCAAGCATTTTCACTCTTAATTGTTACACAGTCCATAAAGTGTCCATCAATCTTTTCTTTCTTATTATTTAAACCAGTTAAACATCATAACAGTGGCCAAATGTTTAAAATTAACTTCAACTGACACTGATGACTGAGCAATGCATTTAGTTATTTAGCATCCTGGAAAACCAGGGCTAACAAATAGTGCAATCTCTCAGAGTTTTTATAGCACATGCTCATTCCAATCAGCCAATTAGTCACAAAAGCAAGATGCAATGATGATGTTGAGGACATGATACTTTTCATGTTTTTACACACAAAAACATTATGTTGTTGTACAAAAATCTGATTGAATTCATCCTACTGCTACTGTCACTGTCGTTCATCGTTCCCAGCTGTGGTGATATGATATGGGTCGACAATTGGAGTTTATGTTCTTGAGGCTGGATATAAAAATTCTATCGGCTACTTTTTGGATGAGCAGCATCAGCAGAGTCAGCACCAAAGCATTAGAGCTGTGCTGTTGAAAATGTTTTATTTATTTTTCACATAATCTAAAAGTGAGAAAGAAAGCAATAATTTCAAGGTTGAAATTTCTTTAGATTTGCGGAGTGTGTTTAAAGCCAGTTAATTTATAGCTTTAACTGTTTAAGACGGACCAGTTCACAGCAGTTTTCTGCACCAACCCTAAAACTTCACCACAAAAAAATATCCATATCAGAGAGCCAAATTTAAAAAACAGTAATTGGAAGTTGAGACTTATTGCAAGGCTACTAATTTATTTTGAGCCAGTAAAAAACCATTATTTAAAAGACAGAGGAAAGCCATTCTCTATTCCAAACAACAAACACAGTCATTTTCTACTTGCATTTCCCTTCCAAATGTCCAAATCAACATTATTTTCTTTTCCCATGCCAAATGGTCACACGGAGAAAAACTATTTACAGCATTTTGATATAAATTATTTTAGTAAGTGTGCTCGCAGCTCGGCTGTACTTGTCTTCGCAACATACTGCCCACACTCAAGCTGCCAGAGTCCAAAGGTCGAAATATATCAAGATTCTTGATATTTTCTCTTCTAAAGTACCAGGGCCCTAAACGATTCCTCCAATTATACGGTACTGGCCTCTTTAAGTCGCAGAATCGTTTATCGGCCCTGGCTCGCGAGGGTGATTTAGTAGGTACAAAGAATGCGTTCGAATGACAATTCCTGCATCAATAACACGCCATGCGTAATTTGTCGTTCTTCCAAAACCGTAAGTTGTTAATCTTTGCAATGAGCTAAGAAATTTGTCGTTCTTTTTGTCTATGTTAAGCAAATGCAAGAATCGTAACGTTGAAGCCCTCCGATGAAAGAGCTCAATAATACCAGGATCAAAAGACACTATATTTTTATCACTTCCCATCAAGTATCTGGCTACTTGTCGATTGGTAAAGTTGCTCATCCTCCAACAAAAAGTTTCTTATAAGAAACTGTCAACAGGAAATGGCTCGACTAAAATTTCGAGTAGATTATAAGTAGATATTTTCGTAAAAGTTACGCCAACAAAGCGACACGAATATTTTGGGGTATTTTTTTTTTGTTTTAGGCTGAAAGCTGTAATACAGATAAAGCTGACCAGGAACAGACCCAATGGTATGCAGTACTCATTTTGTCTTGTGCAAAACAAATACAAACAGAAGAAGATAATCTCCAAGTCTCCGAATGTTTACACTCACCCAAAATAAAGCTCAAAGAAATTATTGTACTTGATTGATATCACGGTGAGAAGTTGGAAAAGCCATGCTAAAAGACACGAAAATGGTGATGGAAATACGCGTTAACAAAGATAAGTAACGCTTAATAAACGCTGGCTGATTTGATAAATATTGACAATCACTTCAAACAAAGAATTTCACACTCACAAAAAATCGCACAGAGAGAGCTTGGTTGGTTCAGGAACAGTTCCTTATTGACTTTCAGCGTGGTTTGGAGGAGCAGAGAGAAAAAAAGAAAAGGTGAAAGGATTTTTTTGCGAAGGGTTTGAGTCATGATAATAAAACGCGTTTGTTGAGTATTTTCGTTTCAACAAGTGATATTATTTATTATTGTACCATGAGCAAGTTGTTGGGGATTCAATGTAAGATGACTCTTTTGCAAAACATCAATCACTTCTCATGTCATACTACACTGTGTACTACAAAAAAGAAAGCAAGAAAAAAAAGTTTTGAAAAATTGATGTGTTGTTGAATTGAAAAAGCTGGAAGTTTGAAACTCGAGATTTTTATTGGCAATTCAGTGGTTTCGAAGTTGATGATTCTAATTATTGTGTAAAACTTTCAACCTTGTTCCTTTCTTTCTTAGACATTAAAAGAATATTTGGTCTTTGGTTTATGAACATTATCCCACCAAATGCTGAGTTTAGAATAAAGTGATCGTGTTATTTGGATAGGAGTGGTGTATCTTTTTTTGGGAGGATGTTTTCCACACCCTTGCTGCTTATACTTTTTACACATCTTTGTGGTGTAAGTTTCATCTACACTGTATTTCACTGTATATCATGTCACTTATTATTAAGTAGTATGTTTGAACGTTAACTAGTACAAATAACCTAAAGTTTAGGCAACACTTTGTTTCTAAACAATTCACTTTATTTTAGAAGGTGATTTCAACGGCCAACGATGACAAAGGTATGAGTCACTCCTAATACAAACTTTATACTATGCTGCTTTCTATGACGGAAGGGTTTTTGCGGTGATGAATATTTTTTTCTTAAAACAAACAATAATGACACCCTTCATTTCATTTTTACAGAGTCAGTTCATGTGCGCATAAAGCGGCAACAAGCGCCACAAAACTACCAACTTCCACCACACCTTCGACAGCCTCAACCAAACAATAGACAACATTTCAGACTTCCACCTTATCTGAGACAACCACAAACCAACCCTTATCTTAGACAACCTCGACCTGATCCACGATATGCACCCAACCGACTAAGACCAAATCCACGTTTTCCCAATCAGCCGAGTCCTAATACTCGCTTCCCCCAAAATCAGCCTCGACCTGACCCAAGGTATCAGCCTCGCCCTGACCCAAGGTACCAGCCTCGCCCTAATCCTCGTTATCCAAACCAGCCACGCCCTACTTCGAATAGGGGTCAACCACCACGTAGACCTGGACCATTTCGTCCGCCTCCTTTGAGAGATTTGCATGGTTACCAACAATCACCAACAAGACCTGGAGAAATCTCCATCAATTTCATCAACAAATCTGGCAGGAGAATCAACGTAAGTTTAACAACAAAGTCTTCTTATTCACCATTCAAAACGTGACCGAGATGAGCACGTAATTCCCTTTCCACCTTCTTTTATTACAGATGTTCCAGTCCCTGCCTTACGGTCACGAGACACGGTTCACTTTCACTTTACGACCGAACGAGCCGCGAAGGGTGAGCGTACAACCAGATAATTCTTTCTGGCAAGCATATGATATGACGACAAGCTTTCCTCTCTACATCAATGGTCAGCCGAGCCTTGAAACATATCTTCTTCGACAAGGAACGAGTGTAGATGCACGAATTACTTCACGTAAGAAGGCTCTCTCAGTGGAAACAATTCAATATCTATTTAACAAGTAATCTGAAAAATATTTAGTGTACAGCAATTCTTCTCAAATATCTAATTTTAACTTTAATTCCTTGCAGCCAACTTACGAGCAGAGCCAGTGAAGCGCGATCGAAGTGTTCCACGCTTTATCGAAACACAGGTGGTGGTGGACAAATCAATGCTGGACCACCATGGTGAACAGAAAGTCATGAATTACACCATCATGCTCATGAATTCGGTACGTTAGAGTGCAAAACCTTCTTCAAAGTATAATGAAAATCTTAAGAAGGTGATTGTTACCATTTTTTCATCTTCATCTACAGGTGACGCGAACGTTTTTGCATCGATCGTTCGGAGCGCCCATCTACGTTTCTGTTGTCAACATTCACCTTATGAAGAACAAACCGGTCAGTACAACATATATTGTCTCAACACCACACACAGTACCAGACCCCTTCATTCACATTGTATTCTTCCCTTTCACATTTTCAGTCGTATTACCGTATCGTGACCAATCGTCCGGAAATCAGCGTTCCCGGAGCATGTCGGTATTCAAGAGAAGTTGCTCAACGTAACAACTCGGTGGATTTTCATCTCATCTTGACAAGGTATACATATTGCAGCATTTTCTCTAACCATTCATTATTTTACATCCCTACATCAATTTCTAATAATTGATCAAGGTATTTTCCTAAGATTTTCCAAACCTTCTCTTCAATGGCAGATTTATATAAAAAGTTGTTTATTCCTTTTCCAAGCTCTATCTTTTGAACTGGAGCAAGAATCATCATTTTTAAAAGAGATTCATTTTATTTTCAGGGAGGATATTGGACCAGCAGGTAAGTTGATTTCTTGAAAAAATTCTCCACCAGTGATTTGCTTATATAGATTTTGTACTGCTCAAAAACCTTCTTCACTCAATTTTATCTTTCCAACACACACAGGGTTTGCAGCTATGTATACAATGTGTAGTCGCAGAAGTTGTGCATTAGTCAAGGAGAACGGACCCGACACATCTTTCGTCGTCACTCATGAACTTGCACACGCGTAAGTTATACAACATAGAGATAGGAGATCTTTATTAATGAGCTGTTACCCGTTATATTTTCTAACGTTGACCATGTCTACAACACTGTGTTTTCACACCTTGGTAAAGTTTAAGCAACCGACACTGCGGTTTGCTGGCTGTTACTTATGATAATAGTTTCCCGATTACCCGATTACCGTAATCCGTTTTTGTGATTCAGTTTGGGTATCGATCATGACGAGGACGATGGTTGTGGAAGAGAGAATTTGTCCGGTGGAAATATTATGGTCAAAAAGTTGTATGCTACCTCTTCCAACTTTCGATGGTCCAAATGTAGTGCGAAAATGATTTGGCAAAATTTGAAGTAAGCAAATGTGTCAAAAGAGAACTAATTTTATTGATGAATATTGCTTTGAAAGAGGTAAATAGAATAACTACCGTAGATGACTAGATAAATAGCAATTTCTTTTTCCATTGTTTAGATACTTCACGTGTTTAAAGAACAAACCAAAAATGCTTCCCGCATTCAAAAAAAGCATGGATTGGCTACCAGGGGAGCTGATGGAGATTAAAGATCAATGTCGAAGCTATCATGGTTCCTCCGCTCTTCCTTGCACACCCAGGGTTTGTTCCATCATTTTTGTTATTCATGTATTCTATAACAGATATACTCTACTAGAATCGTAAGTTGACATAATTCGATGTGAACTCATCATCAAAGGACCGTTTGTAGTGTACTCTTCCTCAATTTCAGAATCCATTGACGGCGTGCAGATATTTATGGTGTCGACCCAATCAGAGTGCGCCTTGTCAACCTGTATGGTGGCATGCTCCTTTGGAAGGCTCAACGTGTGCCAAAGCAAAGGTGAGATTTCTTTTGGAGTTTATGTGTATTATTTAAAGCTTACAGACAAAGAGGTAATGAATCATAGAGTTTCTCATAAAAACATGAATTTATCGAACAATTTGTGGTTCATTTGGTTAACCATCACTTCTTCATCTTTTTGGACAGTGGTGTAAAAGAGGGCGTTGTGTGACCAAAATCAAGATCAAACCAGTTAACGGTGGGTGGTCCAAGTATTCGGAATTCACACCACCCTGCAACCGAAAGTCCACCAGATGGATTGTTCAACATCGAAACAGAAGTTGCACCAATCCCAAGTAAGACCCAAAATAAATCTCTTCGAAGCTTCCATTCCAAACCCAGCCTTGACAGTATATTCACAACTGACTATCATACTTTATTCTGATTCTCTTTAACAGGCCGAGGTTATCAGGGAAGAAATGTCAAGGTAGTCCCAATCAATATCGTATTTTGATCCCAGGAAGGAATGGGATTTGCAAGCCTTTCAACATGCGACAATTGGTAAGCAATCTTCAACAAGAGAAAGTAGAAGGCACCATGATGGAAGAAACAAACTATTCTTCTCATCACCTTTTTATTCTTCTGATTCAGCTCTTAAGCGGAGAAATCGATTGGGAAAACATACGACAGAACGGGTGCAGTTATAAGAATGATAACGTCACTAAATGGAGAGTTTATCGCGAAAGCGAGCAACGTAGACAAGGTAAGATCATTATGTTTTACGTTCTTTCATTGGATTCGTCAATGTAAAACAACAATCTCCTTAAGAAAATGAAAGTGAACAGGCCTTTGGTGCATCTCATCTATAATTTTTATTTTGCAGTAAAGTCGTTAAATTTAACGTGCGATTTTGAAAGCCCTGGATGCGGATGGAAGAATTCAAAGAAGGGCGTCAAAGGGTGGAATATTGGCAAAGGAGCAACGCCCTCACACCGAACAGGTCCTTCCGTTGATAACACCATCAAGACCAAGACAGGGAAATATCTTTACTTTGAGGCGTCATGGGTGTCAGGTACCACCCCTCTGAGGAGAGGGTCACGTGTCATTTTGGAATCACCTATCATCTTCTCATCACAAGTGTGTATGAAATTCGCTTATCACATGTATGGAAAGGGTGTTGGCTCGTTAGAAATACACATTCGAAGGGGCAAGCATTCACGCAAAATGTGGAGTAAGAAAGGCGATCAAGGTGATAAGTGGTATCAAGCTGAAGTTGAACTGGCTATCAACATCGAGTATAAGGTTGGTCACCAAACAATATAATAACTCACTTTAAGTCCATTCATTCCATCAAAGGGTTGACTGTTGGGATTGTTACCATTATTCTGTTTCTCAGTTATGTCGATCAGGATGGTCAGAACACTTGCTCCTTTCTTGATGATGAAAAGAAGGACTTACCGACCATGACCAATATATCTCTGTTTCTTATTAGATCACGATCGAAGCAGTGCGTGGTAATTCATATTACGGAGATATAGCAATTGATGATATTCAATTTTCTTACGGGCTGTGTAATGCAAAGTCAAGTCAAGGTAGGTATTCGAAGGGAAAAGTGGGTTTCTACGATGAAGTATTTTCTCAAACAACGTCGGATAAAATAAGTCAAGAGCCTCTAGAGCTTAAATGGTCTCCATTTTTGAAAAACCTTACCTGTCAGTGAACTTCCTTTTCTTCTTTTCTTTTTCAGACGATAAACAGATCTGCACGAACGTGTGTATCACTCAAGATAATTCAAAGATGGTTCGAAGGAGACTTCCTGATGGCTATCCCTGTAAATTACCAAAATCGAAAAATAATGTTTGCTTTAGACAAGTTTGTCAGGTAAATAAACATTTTATTCCAAATTATCCAGATATAGGTATTCCCCAAAACGCATTGAATATCTTTGATCTTTATTCTCATTCACCAAAGAATGAGAGATAATGACAATTTATCATTCTTAATTTTTAGCCCGTTAACTGTCATGGTGTTATAAATGGCCGAAAATGCTGACATTACAAAAATGATTTTTGAGAAAATTTAATGTATTTAATCAGTTTTATTTGTAAAATTTATATTTTTATCAAAGAGAATAGAAAAAGTTTAGACCTGAATAGAACGCTGGAAATATAAATAATATATTGTACATCATTGACCGCAAAATGATCAAAGTGTGGTTATGATGAAGAATGCTTTCTCATCCACAAGGTATGAGAGAGTTATTACACGCTTTTTTTTTATAAGAATGGTGTTTTTCCATCTCATCATGGATATTCTTAACTTTTTGGCGAAAATCATCTAAAAATATTCTTACGGTATTCTTAGGTTAAGATCGAAATTGGCAATCTACTGGTTAAAATGCATTAAAAATGGCATTCTTAGGTTCAGTTGCTAAATTCCATGATGGTGATATTCTTACTATATTCTTAATTTTTTGGCCATTTTCATCATGGACATTCTTATAAAGTGTATTCTTATTAAAAAAAAAGCGTGTATTCAATTCTTACCTCATTGTCTTCATGACCCATCCAATGAATCAATTCCAACCACATCACTCAGTACACTTCTAATTTTTATATTTTACCTAAAGCGAAACAAATTACCACCATTTATTTTGTCATTATAAGATCCTGGTGTTAATCTCTAGGGGTGTTATTTCGGGTTTTATTACTACTGGATTAATGTATATCTTTGTTCTTAAGATTGCCCTCAGATGAAAATTACTTGAAAATTACATTTCCTGTGGTGTTTGATAACACAAAGCTAAAATAAAATAAAAATACATAAAAACAAAGAATTACTTTGGTCTTTTTATAATAAAATTTTCTAATACACGGAAGGTCTTCTAGCTAAACACAGTGTGTCCGCGAAAAAAACGGAGCAGAATTTAAATATAACCTTTATAAGGACTGCTTAAACAACACAATATGTGAACAATATGGTTTGCGGACAGTAAGGTACGAAGTTAACAACACATACTCTATTATAAAAAGGAAACCTCTTGAGTTGGCAATACATTGTGGGCACTTTTTCACTATACTATGAGCACAACTTAATAGTATTAAGTGTTCTATGTAGCCATATAACCTTATCAATCAAAATCAAAATTAAATTTTAACAAGCTTGGAATAACCAGTTTTGAGGATTTAATTTCATGTAAAATTGGCTCTGATTTTTTTTTGGACACACTTTATAGAATATAGAAACCTTCGATATGAAAACAAAAAAGTAAAAGTCTGAGGTTCTCGAAGAAAATACAAAATTTCTTATATTTGAGGGAGTAGGATGTCCATTTTACAAATTATACTCGCTGTAATTACAAAAAATATCCAAATATCCCTTGAATCTGGTGCCACAAAACTTGAGTTTGAATAAAAATCACCAACGAGAAAAGAACATTCAAATCAAATCTCGCTATTAAAAAATTGGCGCAGAAAAACGTATTTGGCTCTTTGAGGAAATTAATCTTTTCGAGTATACACAAGGTTATGAATTATCGGGTTGACAATGGCATGTTTTGCTGTCCAACTTGCTGCCAGAGCGACAAATAATGGGTGGGCAAACACATTTGCACGTATTGGGGTCCCGAATCTTCAACGGGATGCGACATTTCTTGTGAAGATTTTTACACACGCAAGCGCAGCGAGACTGAATCCATTCCTGTTTACGGGCAGGACAAAAACGTTCTCGAATGGGACAAGCACAGCAATTATTCGGGTCTTTCTCGAAGTTTTTTGGGCATCCCCAGCTCATACAATTGCACCGACAACGAGCTGTATCCCAGAACTGGAAACGATTGCATTCATTCCCTTCATGTTTGCATCCACATTCACATGATGTATGGTTGGTGATGGCAACGTAAGCCAATGCCGGTGGAATTTCATCTTCTGGGTTTCCCGAGGTCCAGGTTAAAGCAATGACTTTAGCACGAACCTTCTTTGTCTCTAAATGTAAAAGTTGCGAAATGTTGCAATTGACAGGTCTAATGTATGAAAATGGATGTTTGCCCAGTTGATATTAGGACCATAGTGTCTTTTCAATACTGCTGGCATATTCACCGCCGCTTTAAATGATTTAAAAGTTATACACAGATAGTGATAAACGTACCTTTAGGTTGGCATCTGGAAAGGAATTGCATAGGGCCACATCCACCAGCACATCGGTGCACTTCCACATAGTAAGGGAAATGGATCTTGCTCACGCTGCTCGGTTGAGGGACTTCAATGACCGTTTTTCGTGGAAGACATGGCTGGTTGGGAAACAGAATGGCGTCTAGAATGGAATGGAACAAGTTAACAATACATGGCAAGGTTTTAACCACAAAAATTAATACAACAAAACCGATACGAAGAAGAGAGAACAACCTACCAAATCCTCTTTGCCGTGGTTCTTCAATCCTCAGTTTGTGAAACAGTGTCTCCAAGTCACCACCTTGCAATTTCTTCAACACGTTCTCTGGTACGCTCTATGATTGAAAATGGTTGTAATACATTCAATAGACTCTATAATATAATATTCGACACAATCAATCTCACTCTAATTCATGGTACAATTTCCTTCATATTAGGGTCATAAGTTTTTTCAACAACTCTCCCTGGAACTACCTAGCTAGCGATTACCAAATTAGATGTCACTTTGAAAATTGTAGGGAAAGTAATTACCTTATCTTGAGCTGACACAGAAAGCATAAGGACGAAAAGAAAAATATTTTGATAGAACATGTCGAGTTCAACAAATTTCCGCTTTACTAGGATATCAATTGAAAGGCAGTAAATTATAAACAAATTTTTGTAGAAAATTCTTTTGTAACTGTTTTATACTTTGAGGATAATAGAGGGGCAAGATATGGTTAGAGTGGAATAATGTTATCTATATTTTAATGAATTTATTGATTGAAAGAAAATTTGTGTGTTTGTGACGTCGTGAGATATTTTGTAATAGCTTTAGATAGGAGAAGGAGACAGGGTTGGTCACATGATGATACTCAAAGATAACACATCGACATCAGAACAAAACAACCAGCATCTTAGTCACACCAATCTTAAAAATATTTCACATCATATCACATATACAAAATGACGGAAAAACATCAAATTATTTAATGGACAAAAAGAATACCCCTGACACCATGCCTTCTACGACATGGTAAATTTTCGAAATCCGTTGATATCCCTAGACACTATACCCCCACGAAAAGATATTACTGCAGTCCATTCGCACATCTGCGTCTAATAATAATGAATACTGTCCAATATATTTCCCTTGAAAGCTCGCATCAAAAAAAAATATAGACCAATATGGAACCCCACAAGTAAAATCGAATTTAAGTTTGGTACTAAATTCAAAGCTCCAAGTGACACCCCTGTGTCTCAGACCTACTAGGACCCCCGTCCCACTGAAAAATTTGGTCAGGTTTCTTCCCCAGTTGAATACATATTATCAGCCCTTTTTACGCTGGCCCTAATTAACGCCGGCCCTTATTACGCCGTAGCCTGATTTTGGGCTTACGCCAATTAGGTTCGTAAATAACGCCAAATTTTGTTAGAATAGATTTTATGCTTCAATTTACATTAAAATACCATTTTACAGTAGTAAACTGTTGAAAATTCCATTGAAAATCACTGATTTTTGCGAAGTTTTAGATATAGAGTAAAACAATGGATAATTTTTCGTCTTCGAATTATACCTAAAATCCTTTAAATAGAAAAAAATGTTAAAAATTAACGCCACTGTTAAGTAAAATTTGCAAAATTTTGGCCCTTTTTACACCGACCCTTTTAACGCCGGCCCTTATTACGCCAAGGGCCTAAAAATAACGCTTATAAGGGCCGGAGTAAAAAGGGCCGATACCATAAGGTATCCAACAATTTCAACCTCACTGAATGACTTAGATCTCATCCTCATTTAATATTCAATGGAAAAAGTGCACTTCCATAACGATCCCACTGCCGTTTATATCCCCATTGGGATTTCAATAGAAATTTTCATCCCACGGGGGGGAAGTTACACCTGGGCATTGAAACAGGGAGGTTGAGGGTAAGTCAAAAAGAAGTTCGTTTCTATAAAGAAGCCAATTTTTAAGGTATATTGGATAGCATTCGTGTCAAGCTTTCCAAGAAGTTATCTCTACACTTATCCAAAGACTTGATCACAAAAAGTCTCAATTTCAAAACCCATAGGACTAAATTTATGAGCCATCCTTTTGCAAATACAAAAAAGTGGAAAGTCGTACGGGAGTTGGGATAGGGCTAATTCAAACACTCCAAAATTGACCAAGCTGCTACGAGATTTTTTTCTGCTATACACATTTTTTTATAAGAACATTCAAATTTTACACACAAAATCAATTAAAGTGTTCTTAACTTGTTCTTAATGTTTTGACATTTGAAGCCTTATGTTCTTATATAGTTTGTTCTTATGAAGTAAACGTGTATTAGGGCTTTTACTGAGAGGTGGACAAACTCGCTGTAACTCGTTTTGATGTTTCAAATCAAATGTCGGCAAATACTTATGCGAATACGGTTTCGTCAAAAAGCTTAAAACCTTGGTTATAATAGGGTTTATAGTAAAATATTATGAAGTGTGTATGTTTCTTCATTTTGGCAGAAACAACAAACGGTGTGGTGAATGGCAAAGGAGCCTGATCATTGAATGAAGTTTTGTTGTTTTGTTCCTGTTGCAAGAAGCTTCAAACACAAATAACATCTGCACATTTTCAGCATGTTTTAAATTGCGTCTAGCAGTGAAAACAATGAGTTGATTATTCATACAGCATATTATTAGTTCACTCATGCATAGCCAACACTCAAACAACCAAATTAGCAACAAAGCGTCTTGTAAATTCTTCAAAAGTTCAAAATATATCTTCTTGATTGATGTAGAAATTTGGTGAGTGAAAAATTTTTATTGGTACATATTTTAACTAGAAAATTTGTCACACTGACAACCATTTTTGACTGAAGAGTTTTTTTTTTTCAAGGTGTCAATCATGAAGTTGTTTAGAACTTTGAGTTTACTTGTGGTGCTCTTTGCACTGGCACACTGCAAACCGGTCGACGAGGACCCTGCTCCGGCTCCAGGTTAGTGTCATTTGTTAACAGAACAACATTCCAAGAAAGTTTTTTGATATCATCAAAGGAAAGAACTGATGAACAAGTCTTCTTAGATCAAAGTATTTTTAGAATCCAGGAAAGAACGCAAAAGGTATCTTATCAATTTGCTGAAAAAGAGTTACATTTCATTTTGCAATATCTTCATAGTTGATGAGAAGAAAGACACAGTAGAGAATACAGATTCAGCCCTCTCCGACAGCCCTATCACCGATCCTGCACAATCACCAGAGACAGCAGAAGCTGAAAAGCGGGCGGATGGTACTGACGCAACCACTACCACCACCACCACTACTACCACCACAACAACAATGGCTCCTCCCACTACTACTAGTGAGTAATCTTTTATCTTATTTTAGAAAATATATTAGAAAATTAAAGAAACTGGGGTTGTGCCGAGCCTTAATGTTCAATACCTGAAAGCCTAAACTATTAGCCACTCTTGTGCACAGGGCATAATGTAAAGCCCTCTTCAACATCCTGACAATCTAAGTCAACAGAAAAGCCCATTTCTTAGGGCGAAATAGAAAATGAAGGTTCATAACGCTTAGGTCAATGAAAACTAACTTTACCTCATGTTTGTTTCCATAGCAACAACAGCGGAGCCACCAACAGCGGGAGTTGATGAACCAACAGTCGAAGGCTCTGATAATAACACCAGAACCATGAAAGGTGAGTGACACATCCAATCGACAAACTAACAAGCTGGAAACGAAGCATGAGAGATAGTGCAAGCTAAACCGATATCTATGGGGTATCACAATACTAGAAATTAATTAATAAGTGAAGATCTCATTTATTTGTCTCTTGTATTCCTATGTTATGAATTCATGCATAGATGTTTTTTGTAAATAATACGCATTTGTTATTGTAGGAACTACTTTCCACGTTGCTATTTTGGACAAGAGTGTTGATTATTATGACGAAATGAAAAACAACATGCACGATATCAACAGACACAAATACCTCTCTGATGTGAGTATGGTCTATTCGAAAAGCTAATCATCCCTATAATAACCCACCTAAAACTGATTTTTTGTTGATGTAAGCAATAAGATAACCTTCGACGCATGTCCATACAAGTTTACAGCTTCCGGAGCCAAAAACGAAAATTTGAACAAGCACATAGTGTCTCCTTTTTCAAAAAAGTAAAGTAAAAGAATCTTTTTTTCAGATCAAACAAATCTACGATGGTTACGACGACTACAAGCAGGCTGTCATCATCAAATTCTCGTAAGTAAAATAAATCATACCAACTCCTACATTTTGTTGAAATGTCAATGTATTCTTGAACACCATTATTCTCAATTAATGACCAAATATATTTTAGTGATTTTTTCATGAAATAGAAATCTTCTTTTGTATTTTACAGATCACCAAAAGACGAAAAGAAAAGCCAAAACCTTCCTGACAGGTAAATTGAAGTTTAAGCTTGGTTATTTTGTAAATTGTCTCGCAAATTTTACAACAATCTTTGTTGACAACATCGTATTTTGTTGATTTTTTGTTGACAACTAAGAAATTACAGGTCTAAATAACGAATAGACATAAACTTACAACATGAAATCTCTTTTCTTCATTAGTGGAGTGGTCTTGGACTTGTACCTTCGCTTCCACACCGCTGGCAAACACTTGGTCAAGTTGACAGATGCGTTGAAATCAGGAAAATTGTTGACTCACGATGTACACCCACTCTTCATTCGTGCATGTAAGAGCATTTTCGTATATTCTATTGGGAAGAGATAAAAGATCAGATACCTGATGATCTTTCTAACAGCAATCTTTTTTACATCTTCCTTTAAAAGAAGAAATCATCGCCTCATTAAAAAACCTGGGTCACTTAGTATCCGCGGACATGGACAAGACCGACCCGGGTGATTTACTGAAAAGGATAGAAAATATTGTAACAAGACAAATCACTTAGATTACAGTCATTGAACTTTGTTTAAACTACTTTCTACCTTTTAATTAGATGTTGCTGAGCCCACTGGAGCCGTATGTACACCAGACTGTAAAGTACAATGTTATTCTTACTGTGACGCTGGATGTTGTCATGTCAATATTGTTCAAAGCATCAACCTGCCAACACCATCACCTGTCGAAGAGTTCATTCAAAATCAACAAATGGCCTTGAAGACCGGTCAAACTACACCAAAACCATGCGAAAACGAAGAATGTAAACAAGGTGACCAGCAACCTATGATGATGCCAATGGGTATGTCCATGCCAGTTCAAATGCCATGCCAGGGAGCTGCCTGCCAACCAATGATGCCAATGATGGCCCCACAAATGCCATGTCAAGGAGCTGCCTGTCCACCGGCCATGCCTGCTCAAATGCCTTGTCAAGGAGCTGCCTGCCAACCAATGATGGCTCCACAAATGCCTTGCCAAGGAGCTGCTTGCCCACCTATGATGCCTCCAAGAATGCCATGTCAAGGAGCTGCCTGCCCACCAGCCATGCCTGCTCAAATGCCTTGTCAAGGAGCTGCCTGCTCTCCTATGATGCCTGCTCAGATGCCTTGCCAAGGAGCTGCTTGCCCACCTATGATGCCTCCAAGAATGCCATGTCAGGGAGCTGCCTGCCCACCAGCCATGCCTGCTCAAATGCCGTGCCAAGGAGCTGCCTGCCCACCAATGATGCCGATGATGCCACCAATGATGGCTGCACCGCAAATGTGTCCACCTTCTTGCAGCCAAATATGTGCTCCATCTTGTCCAAATCAATGTTGCGGTGGGGGAGCACCAAGACCAGGACGCTAGATTTCATTAAGTCTATTATTTATATTATTGAATATTGGAGGTTTTCTAAATTAAAATGTATATACGAAATAGATCCGTCGTATTTTTATAATAAAACAACAATAGATTCGTTTATTCTGCATTAAAAAAAAAATGGCATGACCAGTAGCGTGGGGCGGGTCGACCGAAACTAGGGAGGCAACTTTCGAAAGTTTGGATTTTGGTGCCCCCTTTTAAAATAAAATATCTTTGTAAAAGTTACGCGAGGGAAACAAGCACAGAAATTTATGGGTATATTTTCTCTTCTTGGCCGATAACTGCTAACTTTAAGGTGTAAAAAAGCAAAGGAGAGTGAAAATTAGTAATCAAAGGCACTTTTGTCTTTTGGCACCCCCAATTGGCCGCTTCCTGCCACTAGCTACTGATTTAACTTGCATCCATGGAAACAAAAAGTGATTTTTAAAATTATATCCTCAGAAAATAGGTGCAATGTTTAAATAGATAAGATGATTTTTAGTCATATTTTGGCCATGAATAGTATGCATATATTGGTGTGATGACAGCCATAATCAGCGAAGACAAAAGGTTAACTTGGTCATTGTCAAAAACAGGGCTTCCTGAAATGAACTCTGTTGTTCTCGATGGTTGAGAAACAACTTTTTTGCGAAGTGAACAAAAGCCAGAATATTGAAAGAAGGCTCCAAGTAAGGAGTCAACGATGCTCCCAAAAAGTCCAGCATAAAATGTCAGTCTCAAAGCATGATACTGCGTCTCCATATCAAAAGTGTCAGATCCAACAAACAATTTCAAACTTAATAAAAAAGCAAACCCTAAGATAAGACCACCAAATGCACTGGCACAAAGACCAACAAGTGTGATACCACCGTTTGTACCAACAGGCACCTTTTTCCATGTTGTTATTAACCTTGGCTTCATAAATGCTGCCACAGTTCCTATTTCAGAAGCCCACGTGTCACCATTACAACAAGCCAAAGTGCCCAGCATACTTGACAAAAGACACGAAGCTGTAAAATCTCTTGAAAAATTGATAACTCTTTCTCCATAACCTACTTCACTTAAAAACAACAATGATATGACGGACAGCATTCCACCGTTGCAGAATACTTGTACCATGTTTCTTCCACCACCTTAAATGAAAAAAAAAATCAATTCACAATTCAAACATAAGTGCTTTAAGGGGAATTATGAGGCATTTTTCATGTTTCTAAAAAACTGATATATCCCTGTCTCAGATATCAAGGAGTCCGAAATGGGGAATTTCCCACTCAACACATATCTCCAAACCACAAGAAGTTATCTAGCACTCTGGGGTTTGTACAGATTCGATGGTTCAAGGCGAAAGCCCTTGGGCGAAAGCAAGTGGGGATAGCAGTGACTTTGAAAGACTTTTTAATCAGCCATCACTTTGTTGTGTGGATCAATTTCGCTTTGTTTCTGACTTCGATGGAGTTAATTCTAGAAATTCGTCCTGCGTTTTACAGCCAGAAAAGTGCAATTTAGCTCAAATTTGTTGCCCTTTTTCACTTAAGTGTTCCCATTTCACATGAAATAGTCTTTTGAATACGTCTTCTTTCGACAACAATCAAAATTTGGACAGCAAACCAATGGTATATGGTCCAGAGAGACTTTAAAGTTGCCATGGGTAGGCAGTAATCTTTATTACTTTAAAAGGGGCTTCGGGTCGTGAAGGTTGGATTATACCAAAACCATCAAAAATTGTCAAATATAGCTCTGAAACTGTAAGCTGATAAGTTGTACTTCACAAAATGGCCTTTTTCGGCCTATTGAAAGAGGTCAAAAGCTCACCAGGACCGTCTTTGCTTGGCAGCATGGCGTTGAACGACAGAAAAAGGTGATTTTCTCGGAAACTTCAAAATGGTCAATTGCACAACTCTTAACAAGGATTGTGAACTCTAGCAAAGGATTTGAGCCGTCAAATTTTCCGAAGAGTTTATTTTGTTGTATGAGCATGTGGTGAATGGATCAGATTTTCGAAAGACTTCTTATTTTGTAATTTAAAGAGCCGATCTGTTTGACTGGAGGGGCTGAAAATGACATTTTTACCTAAATTCCCAATTAAAGTCACTAAAATATAAAATCTAAACTATCTCCCAAAATTCTAATTCACTCACCACATGAAACTACATTTAATGAGAGAGTTTACAAACTTTGGGCTTGAAATAAGATTTCCTGGATTGCCAGTCCTTGTTAAGGGGGACCATGGTTTTTCGCTCATTTTTGACGGTTTTTCGGCCGGTGCATCATCAAAATGTCGGAAATGTAATTTTTTCCCAAAATACTTTGTTTCACACAGAAACACATCACTGGTCCAAATTTGAGCCAAATTGGACTATTTTTTGGAAAAAAACCCTTAATTCCCCTGGTACCACCTTAAGTGATCACAGGCATTTAGGTTGACTTCTCCACACAAGAATTAAAGCATAGGATATTTTGAAGAAGGAATTATACCTTCTTTGAAGTTTTCTTCTATAAGCCTTTTCCTGTCTGATCTCCATTTTGTAAAAAATGATGATGTAACAAAAAAGGTCAGCAGACAAACAAATGATGAAAGATTTGCAACTGTTGTCAAAAATCCAACAACTATTGCAGAAAGTGATCCAGAAAAACTCAGTGACTTTTTATCATAGCCTCGTTTTGACGTATACACTGACACAAGTGATGCCAAAAATATTCTGGTTGTCAAATTCTTGAAGTCACAATGAGTGAAGATGTAGTAGCTAGAACGAATAAAAAAAATTAATTATAATTTCAAGTTAGGCTTTCCTCTGAATGATTCCGAAACAATCTTTGTAAAATCTTTATTCTGCTACTACCTGCAATATCAAGTCAAAGTTCTGGCACACCGGTTTATATTGAATTACGAATGGCTAAACTGTAGTGTTTGTCTGGTCTCTGGTGTTTTTTCTTTCTTTGTTTCTTTTTTCTTAAGCATTTTATTCGAGCACTGGATGGACCCACTGGACTGAGTTATGGCCGGGTTTGAACAAAAGCTGGCCCGCCTAGTTGGCTCGGGCCATTTGGCCTACTATATGGCCCACCTTTTGGCTTGCTTATTTTGCTGAATAAGCAGTTTTTAAAAAAGCGAGTAAGAGTCGATCGTCGATATAAGGGGAAATATATGAAATTTGGTGCTGTACAATTCAGCCAAGTCTAAAAAATACTTTCAGGGGTCCCTATTGAGCTCTGGGCCAAGTCAAGCTAGCGAAGGAATGACATCCCTGAGAAGTTAAAACAGCGCACAGCTTGAAGTTGGCCCAGTGGTATAAGGCGTTCGGTCCACGCACTAGCGATTCCCGTTTCGAATCGGGTCAAAGGCACCTCTAAAATCTTTATCCAGGTTTTGATATTTCATGTTTTTTTGGGTGTAGATTCTGAAAAAATAGGTCTGAAGTCCTGAAAAGTTGACGGAGGGGCGCTACGGGACGGTAAAAGACCCGCGAAAGGTACGCTGCAGGACGTCCACGTAAGGATGATTTCCAGGCTGTACGGCGTTTTTAGCCGGTCAAACTTTCCGTGAGGCATCTCTACCGATTGGAGAACAAGTCTGCAAAATATCTAAAACGTAGCACCAAAATTGAAGACACAGCGCCCGATTAG
This sequence comes from Clytia hemisphaerica, assembly GCF_902728285.1. Lineage (NCBI taxonomy): Eukaryota > Metazoa > Cnidaria > Hydrozoa > Leptothecata > Clytiidae > Clytia > Clytia hemisphaerica. The sequence goes on along the minus strand of NW_027103519.1, from coordinate 252,050 downwards.
ATTTTGCCTTTAAATCGGTCTGGACTTAGACTTTTTTAACAATCAGTACAGCGCAAGACTTTCTGTAAGGACGATTGCCGGGTCGCACGGGTCTATAAATTTCGTAATTTTCCCCTTATATCAACGATCGACTCTTACTCGCTTTTATAAAAACTGCTTATTCAGCAAAATCAGCGAGCCAAAAGGTGGGCCATATAGTAGGCCAAATGGCCCGGGCCAACTAGGCGAGCCAGCTTTTGTTCAAACCCGTTATGGCCAGTCGGTTGTGGCGGTCTGGTTTTTGGATTTCCCGGTGAAAATTAAAAAAGAAGTTTTCTCATTTGATAGCTTGGTAAATACTGTGTGTTTCGCTTTTGATACAAATAAGCATGCATAATTATGTTTAATATGCTATTAAATTTGAGATCCAATTTCGATTTAAAAGCCTACTCGGTGCGAAAAGGAAATAGTGCATTTTTTATTTCATTAACTCAAGTCATATGACTTTGGAGGTTTGGTGAAATGATGGCCGAATTGCCGTCGCATGTTTTGTCAGATAGTTCCAAGTTAGAGCAGTTGACGGTAGCCATTGAGAAACATATAAATTCCCACCATTTTAAAATTTACGACTCTACACGCAGCGAGTAACTCGCCAAAAATACTCGTGCAACTAATATGAGATTCTAAAATGTAAACTACGTCACAACCACGGAGCACTGACTTTTAGTTTTTTATGACTTGTTCTCACTCGTTTGGTTTCCGTAATAAAAATAGAAAGTCGTTATTGTGAACTTTTAACTAGTCTGGAGATCCATACTCTCTATTCAAACTTACAACACATAAGCAAAAATCCCATCAAAAGCTACTCATTGAGAGTATGGTATTTATGACCCAGTTTGAATTTGTTTACATTTGGTTTGAATTTCGTGCCAAAAAAGCCGTTGATAAGGTTAGCCAATCAGATTCGCGCACTTCAAATCAAAACAATAATATCACGTGGATTCAACAATTGTTTAACAGCCAATAGAATTCTGCGGACAGATTTGGCATTTACAAAAATACCCGGTTACTCTGTTATTTCTATCAAGATTTCTACATTATTATTCGTTTCAACTTAATGCTATACTTCGAAACCACACGAACAGAGTAGACGGGTCTCCCAACTAACTTTTAACATGCTTAAAATCGAGGTACTTCCACTAACTGGTAGAGTAGAGTTGCAAGCGGAGCTGCGTACTGTGAGATCAGGTAATTTGCATCAGTGGAGGCTAACATGCATAGCCCTAAAACGAATGACCTGGCTGGTCCTTAAAATACAAATTTAAATCAAAACAAAAATGGAGTAGAGCTACGACCAGAGCTGCGTGGTTCATTTGTTTTGAAATTTTGCAGCTTTGGCCTTTGATTGGTCAGTCATCAGTTGGGTGTTTAAGATAAAAACTGCAATTATTATTGCCGAAAACGGCAATTCTTTCAACGATGAAATGCTGAATCAGCAGAAAAATAAAAGAATAAATAAATGAAAATTGCCGTTTTCGGCAATTATTGCTGTTTTTGGAAAGAAAAGTTTATTTTATTATTGAACACAGAATCATTGGCTAAGAGGAAACCCAAATTTCACGAGCTTGTAATTAAAAAAGTTAAATTTCATATCAAATTTTAATGTCAAGGACAGAGATAGAACAAGGCTTTTTTAAATGTGCGTTATCCAGCTCCGCTATAACATATCCCTGATGCAATTTACAATTTTCAAACACCTCGAACATCTTTGCCCTTATAAGGACAACACATTTTGCTGATTCAGCATTTCATCGTTGAAAAATTGCCGTTTTCGGCAATAATTGCCGAAATGAGCAATAATTGCCGTTTTTATATTAAACACCCAACTCGCCATTTGAGGGCTATGCATGTTAGCCTCCACTGATGCCAGTAGACCTGTTCTTGTTCCTGAGACGATTCTGATTGGTTACGAATACAAACAGCTATTTGATTGGTTCACACTGCTTAGAATTACGTCATATTACTACTTTTATAAATGGTACCCTTCATCCAGTGGTAAGTACTGAGAGGCTTCTGATTGGTTCATGAGTTGTGGAACGACTAAAACAAGCAATCAAATTTTGAGCCATGAAATGTAGTTGATTTACAGAGATGTCAGATTCCCAAGGTTCCAAAAGTTCCCAGATACATAGAACGCAAATTATCATACACAGATAGTGATAAATGGCAGGTTCCCAAGGTTCCCAAATACATAGAACACAAATCTCATACACAGATAGAGATAAATGGTGAATAAAATCTGGTGAAATGTGCAGTACGAATTTGATATTTCTATTATTTGATTAGCAAAAACTTTATACAGAGTTATTCTCGCCAATGTAACAAAAAATATGATTAATAAAATGAAAAATATTAAGAATGTAGCCTAAATTTATAATATATAAAATAAAGAAATAATAAAATAATAAGTAATAAATAGTAAAAATCAATTTATTATATACATAAATAAAAATCTAGATAAAAATATTAGCCTCTAATCTAAAAACATTACCTCCGTGGAAAGGGTGTAATCTGGCATTGATAGTTAGTCGAAGGAAAGTAAACTCGAGAAGTTGAGAAAAGCTGAAGTGAGTTGTGAAATTGTTAGAGCTTGACAAAGGTTTAATAGGCGCAATTGTGGGTAAAAATAAATAAGATAATGTTTAAAATTTTGAATATTTTAATGTGAATGTTATGGTGGAGTTGATGGTTCTGGTGAATGTGATGGTAAAAGCTGGTTGTTTTGGTGAATGAAATGATGGAGTTGATGGTTCTGGTTAAACAATTATGTCTTTCTTTGTACTTATTTTTTAGTTAGAATGTATAATATCTAAACGAAAAGAATAAGATATGAAATATAACACAAACTAGCCGTAATATAAAGCCGTAGTCCTACATCTCCCCCCAGATCGTTAAGTCACAACGTGAGGAGCGATCTAAAAAGTTAAATTTGATATGTGATCAGTCCCAAAAAAGTTCTAAAAAGGGTATTAGATCGCAATTCAAGTCCTTGTCACCAATCAACATAAACAACAACAAGAGTTCAAAGTTCAATAAAGTAAAGTGCATCCAGTGCATCAAATACAGTTCAAACAAAACGAGAGTGGTGTAACAAACCAACAACTCAAATCCATGTGCAAGGCATTAAATGTCTTTGCATGAAGTCCATATAAACAGTCTCTTTAAGTTCATAAAAGCAATATCATGGATTGTGGTTGGTGTAACAACAAGTTGATGGTTCGTAAAATTGACGTGCTTTACGAACGCGGTTGACGGTTGACGTGTTGGCTGACATGGAGTTGTGACTGTCTCTTCCTTCGGAATGTGAGACAGTGGAGTGATGATAGGTGACCTGCTGAGTTCTTCTGGGGTGGGGGAAGCTGGGGTTTTCTCTTTCGATTGCTAAAGGTTCCTCCATTGATCTTGAAATTGCAGGTTCTCAAAGCTGATCAGGTCTATCTTGATGTAGGGAGGAGTGTCGCAAAGTGCAGGTCCAAAGAGGATCTGGGCTGGTGAAAGCTTGCTGATTGGGTCTGGAGTGTTTCTTTGAGTGAGTAGAGCCCGTACCATCTTGTCGGTGTTGAGGTTGCCATCTTGTCCGACATTCTCCATCAGTAAACGCTTGGTTGATTTGACTGCAAGTTCTGCTCTACCATTTGATGATGGAAAGTAGGCTGATGATACCCTGTGGCGGACTCCCCATCGTTGTAGGAAATCTTCGGTTTGCTTGGTGTTAAATTCAGGGCCACCATCACTAGCAACTTCAACAGGTACACCGAAAGTTGAGAAGAGCGAGCGAAGAGCATTGCAGAGACCTTTGGAACCAGAGTTGCCTTCAGTTGCTTTTATGTGGCTTTGTTCCGTCCAACCTGATAATCGGTCAGCTGCTACAAAGTAATACCAGCCACAAAAAAGAAAGTCATCACATACGATACCCTCAAAGGGTGTGGTCTAGATCCATGGTTCAATGGGTGGTTGTCGTGGTTGAGATGGAGCGATCTTGTTGCATGGGGCACATCTCATTCTTGTCTCATTGATATCGTTAGTGATACCTGGCCTGAAGATAGCAGATTTGGCTCTCTCGTTCATTGCAGAGGTGCCTTGATGAGCTGCGTGAAGGGATTGAAGAGTTTCCTGGCGTAGATTGTAAGGGATATGTCCCAAGTGATTGCACGGATGTTGGAAGCATCCAAGACGTATAGAGCTGTGAGTTCAGCGTTGATATCATCGTCTTCATCTGAGTCGTCTTCATCTGAGTCATCTTCATCTTCTGGGTTGTTGACAGGACTCCGTGATGTAGCGTTTGTGAAATGATTGGACTTGCCTGGTAGATGTTTGATTTTGAATCGCCATGGCAGTGTGCGTTGTTTTAATTTGAGGAGTCTTGTGTTTGAAATTTTGTTAAGGGTGCGGTCTCCAAGGACTTTTGAAACAACCAGCAAACCGTCGCAACCGAGAGTGAAGAATTTGGATTGCTTTAGGGCATAGACGATGGCGAGAGCTTCACCTTCCACCGGGGCGTACCGTGTTTCAGCTGGTTTAAGGAATCTTGATCCCGCCAGGGTGATTTTTCATCCATCTTTGCAGCAGTCTGGTGCCAGTGATGTGCAATCGCAGTGTTTTTGACATAAGTAGAAGCCAATTCCTGTCTTGGACCAATCAGGGCGAAGGCATGTCGGTTTTTGCATATCGAAAATTTCTACGCCATTCTTGATTGCTTCAATGATGATGTCTTTTGATGACTGGAAAGCAGATTCGAGTTGGTCGGACCAAGAGAATTGTGACTTTGGGCTGAGAAGTGGTTTGAATGGGGCCATAACGTCTGTCAATTTAGCGTAATGACCAACTTGGTTAACTAGCCCAAACCATAACGAATGTCACTGAGCTTGGTGGGTGTGGGGAAGTCTCTTATTGCTCTGAGAAACTTCTCAAGGGGACGGATTTCGCTCTCGGTCACTTCGAATCCTGCGAATTGGACTTCTCGCTTTGCAAACTGGAATTTGGATTCGTTCAGCACGATGCCATTTTCACCAACAAGCTGGAGGAAATCAATGACTCGCCACCAGTGATCAGAGAGTTCATTATCCCACATTACGGTGTCATCAACACACTTTTACGTGTGGGACGTCCTTGATGATCTCATCGAATCTCCTTGCATAACCGTCTCAACTGGCTAGGAATCCGTTCTGTATCTGAATCTTCCCAATGGTGTTAGAAATGTGGTGAGATGACGGTCGTCAGGGTGAATTTGAACTGAGTGGTAACCATTCCACGCATCGGTTACAGTCTTCCATGTCATGGGTGGAATTGATTTGGCTTGCTGGAAAGGTCGTTGGACGTGGTGGGTTTCACGCAAGCAGTGTTTGTTGAGGGTAAAAGGTCAACTGTTCTTCTGGGTTTACCATCCGGCTTACGTACAATAATTTGGAACCTCGAGTACCCCCAGTGCGATATGGTCCTTGATTTGCTGTTCAACTTCAGCTTGCCAGTGCAGTGGCACTGGAATTGGTTTGTGGATAGATGATGGTGTAGCACCTGGGTTGACGTGCAATCTGATTTCAGGGCCAGACATGCCTGGGAGTTGTTGGTGAGGGCACTTGTTGAATGTTGATGCTGCATAACGCTGGATTAACCAGTCCCTCATCTTGTTGTTATTCTCTGGCGTGGCGTTGAATGGGAGCTTGTCTGGACGGCTTGGAGGTAGAGTACGTTTAGGACAGCCGCAAGAATTCTTCGTATGTTCAATAGCAGATATGTCAGCTGAACCGATTTTTGGGAAGCCTTCTGGGATGATACCGAGTTGGACACAAGCATAACGTGAAAGGTAAAAGTTTCCAGCGTCTGATATATGCCATAACAGGAGCTGTGTAGGAGTTTCCATGAATGTCACGGCCCTCAAGTCGTAAGAATATTGCGCCAGAAATGTTTATCTCTTCCTTGTTTGCTGTTGAAAGTGTTCGTTTCACAGGGAAGAGGTCACGGTCAGTGAAGCCGGAGTGATAGAACTCTTGTTGGCTCCATAAACAAGATTGAGCCCCAGTGTCTGTTACAACAGTGACAAGTGAGGGGTTTACTTTAGGACATTCAACCTCAAACTTTTCATAATCGTCCTTGTTCACAGAGAGTTCAAGTTCAAGCGTTGGGTGTTTCACAGATGAGGCTTTCTTCCATCCGGTTGTTGTGAAAATGTGGTGATCAAGGAGAATCGTTTTATGTTGTCGGGTGTTGGCGCTGACCTCAAGGTTATTGCTTGCAATTATAACTACCCCGGTTTCGTTTTGATGATCTTTCCTCCTGTCTGTTGTAGGTGGCAGGTTATTGGAAGGTTTTCGTGGGTTTGCTTGCTTCCAGCATGGCAAGCAGAGAGTTACTTCTATCATCTTGCGTTGACGTTTGTTATACGTAAATCTATCAATCTCAGTTTTACAGTTCTTACACTTTCTTTTGTCAGTTTTATTTTGTCTAATACCAGCATGCTGGATTTGTTTGTTTAAGGCATCACGTACCATCTCTTTAGATTCAATAAAAGCAACAGTGTCTTCTACACTTTTGATATCAAGATCTGACCATCCGAGTATATCTTTTCCAATATCATCATCAGATAATCCCAAAATTAAAACGTCTTTGACGATTTCATCAGTGAAGTCAACTTGCGAACATAGTCAACATAATGTAAGCGCACGTGGCAGCTTTTCCATTGATTCTGGCATAAAAGGAGCAAACGTTTTCTCCATGGTCCTGCCTGATTGAAAGCAAATCGACAACAAATCAACAACATTCCACTGAATCGTATGGTGTCCAACAAATCCAAAGAGAAAAAGAAACTTGTGAAGGACATAAAAATCATGTATGCCAACGCAGACCAACTTACACCTGAGAAGATAAACGAACTACAAATCCACGCGCAGAAAGAGAAGCCGCATATCATTGCAATCTGTGAAGTCAAAACAAAGGTAGGTGGGCTAAAACGCATACACGAATACGAATTCTGCGAGTACACACTAGTCAACCATACAAGGCGAACCCTAAAAATATTTTTGTTTCCGGTCCACCGGGTGACGAAAAAAACACTCACCCGGCCGGCCGCAAAAAAAAATTTTTTGCTAAATTTTGATCCCAAAACTCGATTTTTTAAAGCACTCGTAGAAGTTAAAATGATGGTCTTCTTTACCTTAAATCTGTAGTAACTTGACACCGCTACAGGCTTCGGCATAAGAAAAATTCACGTGTGATCATCGCATGCCTAGATTTTGATTTATAGTGGTTTAGGCGTGCGATTATTTAAATACTTAATTTTCAATATTTATCGTTTATATTTTCAATTGGGTTACAATTATCTCTAAGAACTGGACACTCTCTTTCATTTTGAATATTTATCTTCAATTACTAAAGGCTCCAAACTGTGAATACGAAGTGAACTTTTTTGAGAAAAAAGTAGAGTGAGAGAAATATTTCCCCAATTTTTTAAATCCTCACTTTATGAGTGTTTCTTTTTATTTTACTCACAAGTCAGCATGATTCCTTTTATAAAAACAAAGCTGTTTACTTACTGAAAAGTCCCCACTTTGTGAATGTTTCTATTTATTTTACTCACAAATCAGCATGATTCTTTTATAAAAACCAAGTTGTATATAAAAAAAGTTGAGTTGCAAGCAAGAATTAACAAAAAACAATGCAGGGTTTAGTGTGAGATGAATAAAATTTCATTTCTATAACAATAATCAGGATAAAACCTTCATACCAAGTGATTTCTAGGCGTGCATTTTACAGTAGCATATAAAATATCACGTGCGATAAATCACACGCCTCAAAAACTGATTCACGAAAGTTTTCCAAACAAACAAACTAACCCTTACCCTAACGATGATGTACGAAAAAAAATGCGGCCGGGTGACGACGAAATAAACTTTCACCCGGCCGGTGGACCGGAAACAAAAATTTTTTTCGGGTTCACCCAAATACAGATATGTACATAGGACGTGGTATTATAATGGCACACAACTCCATCAAGCATCTGATTGTTAAAATCTCACCGGTGCAGTTTGAGGAAGCCTGTACTATCGAAGTCCGTCTCGCCGACAGAGATTTGTTAGCTTTTGCATGTCTCTATCGTAGCCCAACGAAAACAGATTCATCTGAAGAAAACAATGCAAAGCTCAACTCGTTCATGAAGACTATTGCCGCAGACAAGAAATACTCTCACAAATGTTTGATTGGTGATTTCAATTTCCCAACAATTAACTGGGAAAATTGGACCACACCGCACATCGAACAGAGTAAGGAAGAGCATTTTCTAGATGCAATCCGTAACTCCTTTCTAAATCAACACGTGAATGAGCCAACACGTTGTCGAGGAACTGATGACCCATCTACGATTGATTTAATCTTCACGGGCGAGGAGAATCAAATTTGTGACTTACAATATCTAAGCCCACTAGGGAAGAGCGATCATAGTGTTTTGGCTTTCACCTTTGCTTGCTACACTGAGCGCAAAGTTAACTCAAAGCGATATGTCTTCAACGATGGTAATTATGCTGCAATGAAACAGTCTCTTGTAGCACATCAATGGCAAGAGGGATTACTCAATGCAATGGACATAAAATCTGTAGAGGAAATTTGGCAATCATTTAAAAACAAATTATTACAGCTTAGAAATCAATTTGTTCCATTGAAAGAATTTGATTGTCAGAGCTGGAGGAGCAAGGGGTCTATACCAATAGGAAATGATCTTCAAAGAGAAGTAAGCGAAAAAAATCGATTGCAAAGGAAATGGGCCCGAGCCTTGTGTCCAGAGGAAAAGAGTCGCTATCGGCTTACATATGTTACATCACGTGACAGGGTAAACCGGATGATGTCGCAAGGCCATAGAACATACGAACGAAACATATGCACTAAAGCCAAAACGAAACCAAAGGTCTTTTGGTCGCATGTAAGAAGTAAGATGAAAGCTGCGACAGGTGTTTCGTCACTTCTCGAGTCACCTAAAGACAAGTCATCGCTACGTCACGAAGACCACGAGAAAGCAAACATTCTCCAAAAACAATTCTGCAGTGTCTTTACCATCGAGCCTGAGGGAGAACTTCCGGAATTTCCACGAAGAACAGAACAAGATATTGCAGACATCATCATAACTAAAGATATGATAAGTAAGAAGATCAAAGATCTGGATACAAACAAATCTTTTGGTCCTGATGAAATACATCCAAGAATGTTGAAAGAACTTGTTGACGAAATTTCCGAGCCCCTTTCAAGGCTTATGAATAAGACAAGGGGTACTACCTGAGGATTGGAAGGTTGCTCACGTCACGCCCATCTTCAAGAACAAAGGCGCGCATAACTTGGCCATCAATTACAGACCAGTGAGTTTAACATCCGTGGTTTGCAAGCTGATGGAGTCGATATTACGAGAACATATGACAAACCACCTGACAAACTTAAACCTTTTATCAGATAAGCAGTATGGCTTCATCAGTAGACGTTCCACTGTTACTCAACTATTGAAATATGTCGACAGGTGCTGTGAAAGTATATCAGACGGAAAAGTTGTAGACTGCATCTATTTTGATTTCGCTAAAGCATTTGATACAGTGCCTCATCGTAGGCTTTGCAAAAAGCTAGAAGGGTATGGCATAGTTGGATCAATAAAGAACTGGATTTCATCGTTTCTGAGTAGAAGAAAGCAGTTGGTAAAAGTAAACCAAGCAAAATCCAACATGGATAGTGTATTAAGTGGAATACCACAAGGAAGTGTCTTGGGCCCTCTACTCTTTGTACTGTACATAAATGATCTGCCTGACAAGGTGATTTCGGATCTGCTACTTTTCGCAGATGATACAAAGATCTTCAAAGAGGTAGTTTCAGTCCATGACTCCCTTGCCATACAAAGTGATATAGACACACTCGAAAAATGGTCCATTGATTGGCTATTACAGTTCCATCCGGATAAATGTCACGTTCTTACAATCGGCAAATTCGTAAATATAAAACACGCTCATCCGTATCGTCTTGGTGATATTCAGCTTGAGCACGTATTTGAACAAAAAGACCTGGGTATATTGGTTGATGCTGAATTGACATTTGAAGACCATATAGCCAATCAAGTAAAAAAAGCCAACTCGATGCTTGGTGTCATCAAACGAGGTTTCACCAACTTAACTACAGAGATCCTCCGTACACTATACTCAACATTTGTCCGACCACACCTTGAGTACGCACAATCAGTTTGGTCACCAAGATTACGTAAACACGTCAACCTACTCGAGGGAGTGCAAAGACGTGCAACAAGATTGGTCCCAACGTACCGCAGCCTTTCATATAGTGATAGGCTCAAAATTCTCGGCTTACCAACACTCAAATTTTGAAGACGTTTTTGTGATATGGTACAGGTTTACAAACACCTCCACTACTACGATAAAACAACAATACCTGACAAGTTGAGTATACGTCCGCGTCCAAATCGAAGACACCCCCATGAGCTTCTACCTAACTTCGCAAATGACGGTTTCCACGGACCTCAAACGAAATCCTTTTATTACAGATGTGTGCCAACCTGGAATAGACTGCCGAGAAATGTCGTTTCAGCAAAGTCTATAAAGACCTTCAAAGAAAACCTCAACGATGCATGGGAAAACCATCCCTCAAAATACGATTCAAGAATAGTGTAAAATAAGATCGGTTAGAGGCCCACTGTGAGCCTAGCTTGTAAATCTGTATAATAATAATCAGCATCTGTTGCAAAAACACCAGAATCGAAAAATTCAAATTTGGAGACTTAGGGCCACCGTTTTCGACTGGTTACCACTCGTTACCTCGTTACCACCTCGTATACCACTCGTTACCTCTTTTAGTAACAACGTAATTGCACTATCACATGTCCAGACGATCTCAATCGAACGGAATCGACGATCGAACCAGTCAAACCAAATCGAACGCAATCGACCGATTGAAATTCGATTGTCGAATGCAATCGAATCTCAATCGAACGTCAAAATTTTGGGTATAATATTTGATTGGTTCGATTGTTGTTCGACTGGTTCGATCGTCGATTCCGTTCGATTGAGATCGTCTGGCTTTATTCTTGCAGCTTTCCAACATCCAAGCTCTCAAACATCACAAGCCGAATGAAATTACTTTCGATTTCCCGTAGAAATTATGCGATGAACAATCCAGGGGTCAATGAATCGACGATCGAACGCAATCGAACGCAATCGAACATCAATCGAATCTGAAAATTGCGGTAATATTCGATTGAGATTCGATTGCGTTCGACAATCGAATTTCAATCGGTCGATTGCGTTCGATTTGGTTCGACTGGTTCGATCGTCGATTCCGTTCGATTGAGATCGTCTGGACATGTGTCAAATGTTTAGCTCTTTTCCTTTCCTATCTTTGAACCTTAGGAACCTTGGGAACCTGCCATTTATCTCTCTCTATCTGTGTATGATATTTGTGTTCTATGTATTTGGGAACCTTGGAAACCTGCCATTATGTCTATCAGTGTATGATATTTGTGTTCTATGTATCTGGGAACTTTCGGAACCTTGGGAACCTGCCATTTATCTCTCTCTATCTGTGTACAATATTTGTGTTCTATGTATTTGGGAACCTTGGGAACCAGCCATTTATCTCTCTCTATCTGTGTACGATATTTGTGTTCTATGTATTTGGGAACCTTGGGAACCAGCCATTTATCTCTATCTGTGTATGATATTTGTGTTCTATATCTGGGAACTTTTGGAACCTTGTGAACCTGCCATTTATCTCTATCTGTGTATGATATTTGTGTTCTGGGAACCTTCGGAACCTTGGGAACCTGCCATCTCTGTAAACCAACTACATTTCATGGCTCAAAAATTTGATTGCTTGTTTTAGGGGTTTCCACTGAGGGTGCATGTCACTAGTCCGACACTTTCTAGTCCGACAGTAAAATAGTCCGAATCTAAAAAATAAATTTACAATTTAGAAGTCTTTTTTTCCGACGTCACTTTTGTCCGAAAACGAAAGATTCATTTTAGAGTGTCGAATGTTGAATAAGGGTTTTTCACTGAAATGATATTAATAAAAGTTCATTTTGGTGGCATTTTGACATAATTCGAAATAAAGGACCAATCAAATTTGCGTAAAGATAACTTATAGCAAGAAGAATGCACCACCTTTAAGGGTTCCTTTTTGCATGTTCAGAATTACGCTATAAGGGTTGTAAATCACAAACTTTGATTCCAGTCCACCCCTCCCCAAAAAAAGGGTTGTAAAAACAGCTTAATCCAATTTCTTGACTCTCGAAAGCCTAATCCTAATAAGCTTCCCAAAATTTAAGAAAAGTCGGGTTTAGGGCCCCAACCTCAAAGTCAGAACTTTGGATTTTATAAGCACGTGGTTGCTTTTAAAAGATGTGCCTCCTCTTTGGCGATTCATATTTCGTTTTATATGTTTTTTTTGACTGGTTGTCGGACAAAATTATTGTCGGAATACTGACGTATTTGTCAAATCCAACGTCGGCCATTTTACTGTCGGACTAGAAAGTGTCGGACTACTGACGACCTCCCTCCACTGACTCATGAACCAATCAGAAGCCTCTCAGTAGTACTCACCACTGGATGACTCGCTGATGCAAGTTAAGTTACCCGACTTTATGGTAGTTCTTGCAACTGATATACATTTGTTTTGCAATTTTGTTGCTTTGGTTGGTCAGGCATTTGATGGCTATGCAAGTCTCCCTCCACACACTGATCAAGACCCGATCAGTCGAACTAATCGAACCGATTTTTTAATCGAACTAATCGAACCCGATCGAACCTAATCGAACGATTAGAGTTCGATTATCGAACTTAATCGAACCTAATCGAACACTCACAATTTTTGATAAAACTCGAGTTCGATTAGCTCGATGAGTCGTCAGGTGATTAGTTCGATTAGTTCTATTAATTTCGATTAGTTCGATTGGTTTACTACGGATTAGTTCGATTAGTTCGGCAACTTGACCAGTGTTGGGTTCGATTAGCTCGATTAGGTTCGATTAGTGCGATAAGTTAAACTAGCGACTAGTTCGATTAGTTCGATAACTTGCCAATTCATTAGTTTGATTAGTTCTACCAACGGATTAGAATAGGTGGATTAAGAACTCATAGAAAACACTCCTCGTTAGGTTATCAAACTTTTTTACGAGTTTGCTAGCAATTAAAACTTGATTTTTAAGTTGTAAAAAAGTTGTAAAAAATCATTACTTTCAACATTTTCATTGGTCATTACGTATCACGTGGTACATTTTAAATAAGAAAATGCACTTTTTTAGCCCTTTCTATCCAATGCAGAAATTAGCCAAATAATTTGAAATTTATTTTCCTAATTCTAAATACAGTCTTCTTTCACCAGTATGCAACCCATTCGTGACCCATCGATAGTTTCTTAGTTATAGACCATACGTTAATTTTCACTTATCTGAAGATTGCCATTGACAAAAAATTAAAAATTTACATTAAAACTGGTCTAGCGTTTGTTGATGCTAAAACTTAAGTGCAGGATTTAAAATATTTGCAAAATCATCAAAATTGATCGAATCATAGGACAAATTCGTTTTCGAAACTGTATAAATTGGAAAATTGTTCTTATAAAAACAATGAAAAAACTAAACGAGGAGTGCGCAGAGTCATTTACAGATTTTTCTTGTAACAATGAGAAGACAATGGATCTCTCTTGGGAGCAACGAGAGAAGTTAATCCACCTATTCTAATCCGTTGGTTCTACTAAGTTCGATTGGTTCGACAACTTGACAAGTGATTATCCCGGCCCGACGATGCTTAACTTCCGTGATCTGACGAGAACGGGTGCTTTCATCCTGGTATGGACGTGGAGCATGCCTGGAGTGCTTTGTCTGGCTATTTATACCTTGCTCGAGGCCGACTAAGCAGTCAGACAAAGTTCTCCGGCGGGACCGACTAAATACTTAGTCAGGCAAAGTTCTCCTGCGGGACCGGCTGGTCAGTCAGGCTAATTAGGCTAATTTTCCCGGTCGGACCGATTGAGGCCTCTACAGCTCTCCACAGCCCCCCATAGGCTTTCGGACCCCTTCGGATACCCTCTGCCTTGCTCTCCCTCAAAGCCACCACCTTCCATCAGTCATCCGAAGCCTTTAGAAGGCTTGGAAAGGCTTGAAACTTGGCGAAAATTGGTCAAAATCGGAAAAAAAATGAACTCCTTACGGTACCACCGCGGACGGCCCCTGGGGGTCCCGGCCGGTGTGCCGGGGGTCGGATCGGTGCTCACTGGTCAAGGGGGATGTGAGAGTACACGTTTGCATCAGTTTGGCTCCTTCAAAGTTCCTCAAAGTGCCGTCAAAAGCCGGCAAAAATTGCCAAAAACGACCTACTCAATTGAGAATGTTACACCCCTTTCTCACCAGCAAAATTCGGCCGCCTTCGGGTACCACCGTGGACCGGCCCTGGGGGTCCCGGCAGACGTTCCCGGGAGTTCTATTGATGTCAACCGGCTATGAGGGATGTGAAGGTACTCCTCTGCACCGGTTGGGGTGCTTCAAAATTCCTCAAAGTGTCGTCAAAAGCCGGCAAAAATTGGAAAAATGGTGAAAATTGGTCAAAATGGGAAAAAACGACTTCATTTGGGTACCACCGTGGACCGGCCCTGGGGGTCCTGGCAGGGGTTCCCGGGAGTTCCATTGGTGCCAAAGGGTCAGGGGGAATGTGAAGGTACTCTCCTGCACCGGTTGGGGTGCTTCAAAGTACCTCAAAGTGTCGTGAAAAGCCGGCAAAAATTGGTAAAAATGACCTCCTTTGGGTACCTGCCCCGGTTAGACCAAATCTGGCCTCTACAGGCCTCCACAGCCTACCACAGCCCTTCTCATCCTTTCGGATGCCCTCTGCCTTGCTCTCCCTCATGGCCAGCACCCTCCATCAGTCATCCAAAGCCTTCAAAAGGCTTGGAAAAGCTTGGAAAGGCTTGAAAATTTGCGAAAATTCGTCAAAATTGGATAAAAACGGTACCGCCGCGCACGGCCCCTGGGGGTCCCGGCCGGGTGTCCAGGGAGTCCGACTGGTGCCCACCGGTCGGGGGGATGTGAGGGTAGACCCCTGCACCAGGTCCTTCAAAGTTTCTCAAAGTATCGTCAAAAGCCGGCAAAAATTGTTCTGGCTCGCTCCGTGGACCGATTTCGGGGCCTCCCGGACACCAAACGGGGGTCCCTGAACGGTCCCCCCGACCTGGGCCGAAAAGGGTGGCACACATGCTTTGCATATCGACCGGTTTGGATGTCTGGGAGGTCCCGGGGGTCTCGCTATAAAGGGATTTCCGCATGCCCAAAAATCGCCATTTTGACCCGCTGGACGGCCCTGTCCGGGTCAGGACCGGGCCGCCGGGGGTCGTACGGGTCGGGACTGATGTCTTGCGTCCATCCCAACCCATCAGAACATTAAGGAAGGACGTCCGGCTTCAGGCGTGCCCTTAAAACCGGAGATTTAGAACGTTGGCATTAACGGTTTTCCGGATTCGTTCCGGACTTTCGCGGCTGGAATGGTCGAAGGCACCCTTCTACTTTGCTCTCAGACCGTTTTCAACGTTAAGAAAGGCTTACATGACTTTTGGGGGCCTCGAGACCGAGCTATGGTTACGGTACTCTTAAAAAGGGCATTTCCGGACTTTCCTGAACCAGGAAAATCCGGTATAATGCCCCAAACGACCCAAATCGCCGGTCTTTATGCCTTGACATCTTTTCCACTTTTCGAGTTCATTATAACAAGCCTTGCAGGAGCCCCCAAAGCTTGCAGAAAGTCGCGAGTTCCGGAGGCTTGCCGGGGAGTTCCGGAGGGGTCTGAAAAGTCCGGAACACCCGGATGGGGTTGGGCCACACCCAAGGAAAGTGTGGTCCAAATATGAAGCATAACGGACTAGTGGTTGGTGAACTAGAGGGTCGATAGACGTCCGGCTACTGTGGCTTCGGGTGTGGCTTACTTCCCAATTCTATGCTAAACGCCCTATTTTCACTGGCTGTGACGTCATTTTAAGGCTTTCAAATACAGACGGAAATATACTATGTAGGGAATCAAGAAATTGGTTTTGCTGCGAACTAATCGAACAATGTCTTGATCGAACTTAGATCGAACTAATCAAACAATTCGATCTAATCGAACTAATCGAACTATATCTTGATCGAACTAATCGAACCATTAAATCTAATCGAACTAATCGAACTATATCTTGATCGAACTAATCGAACAAACTCGAACTTAATCGAACACTCACAATTTTAAGGAAAATCTGAAAGTTCGATTAGTTCGATTAATCGAACTCTAATCGTTCGATCAGGTTCGATCGGGTTCGATTAGTTCGATTAAAAAATCGGTTCGATTAGTTCGACTGATCGGGTCTGGACACACTGATGCAAGTTTACCTGACTTCACGGTAGGTAGTATGGGTTTTATACTTACTGCCTTTGTGTTAGCCCCCTAAGAGATAGGGCAGGGTCCTACCAGGCTACTAGAGTGGGACGGACAGAAAAGGGGAGGGTATCATTTTCATACAGCTCATATATCGTCATCCCCTCACAGCAATTTCACTACGTAGACACATAGTATAGACTATTTATAGATATTGAAGCAAAGAAAGGACAGAAATTCGTACCTGATTGATGCCACTATGATCACTCTAAATACTCCCATTTCCGAATCTTTTTATTAAGTCATCATGACTATTCCTGTTGCATACAAGGTGAGTTTTAGTTTGAGTTTTAGTAGATATAGACAAACAGTCAACAGCGGGACACTGTATCTAATCTTACGACGTCCATGAATCGAGAGACACTGGAAGAAGTAAAGGATCCTGAGGCAAACATTTTCGTCACTCCAATAACGTCGCGCAAAGTTGAATGTCGTGTTCAGCTGAGAATAAGCATCTTAGAGCTTTCAACTTTCACTTTCATTTTTGCGTGTTGATTCAGTGTATACTCACACGAACCAAAATGAACTTAGCGTCATATTGGTAGCGTCATATTCAGATTCGTAGCGTCATATTCACTTTCAAATCGAAAGTGCTATCAAAAAGTGTTCTGGCCAACTTGGATCAAACTGTATGTGTTCCAATTATAGAACGGACGGATGCCACACCCATTGGTGACCTTTTAAAGAAAAAATGAAGTTTATAGCTATTTCCGTTCCTGAGATCGGATGCGGAACGTACTACATGGTGAAGTTTCCGAAAGTGTGGAAAAGTGGAATTCTAGTGTTCTGGCCATTTTGGATCGAACTGTATGGGTTCCAATTATAGAACGGACGGATGCCACACCCATTTATGACCTTTTAAAGAAAAAATGAAGTTTATAACTATTTCCGTTCCTGAGATCGGATGCGGAACGTACTACATGGTGAAGTTTCCGAAAGTGTGGAAAAGTGGAATTCTAGTGTTCTGACCAATTTGGATCAAACTGTATGGGTTCCAATTATAGAACGGACGGATGGCACACCCATTGGTGACCTTTTAAAGAATTCCTGAGATCGGATGCGGAACGTACTACATGGTGAAGTTTCCGAAAGTGTGGAAAAGTGGAATTCTAGTGTTCTGGCCAATTTGGATCGAATTGTATGGGTTCCAATTATAGAACGGACGGATGCCACACCCATTGGTGACCTTTTAAAGAAAAAATGAAGTTTATAGCTATTTCCGTTCCTGAGATCGGATGCGGAACGTACTACATGGTGAAGTTTCCGAAAGTGTGAAAAAGTAGAATTCTAGTGTTCTGGCCAATTTGGATCAAACTGTATGTGTTCCAATTATAGAACGGACGGATGCCACCCCCATTGGTGATCTTTTAAAGAAAAAATGAAGTTTATAACTATTTCTGTTCCTGAGATCGGATGAGGAACGTACTACATGGTGAAGTTTCCGAAAGTGTGGAAAAGTGGAATTCTAGTGTTCTGACCGATTTGGATCAAACTGTATGGGTTCCAATTATAGAACGGACGGATGCCACACCCATTGGTGACCTTTTAAAGAAAAAATGAAGTTTATAGCTATTTCTGTTCCTGAGATCGGATGCGGAACGTACTACATGGTGAAGTTTCCGAAAGTGTGGAAAAAGGGAATTCTAGTGTTCTGGCCAATTTGTTTCGAATTGTATGGGTTCCAATTATAGAACGGACGGATGCCACTCCCATCGGTGACCTTTTAAAGAAAAAATGAAGTTTATAGCTATTTCCGTTCCTGAGATCGGATGCGGAACGTACTACATGGTGAAGTTTCCGAAAGTGTGAAAAAGTAGAATTCTAGTGTTCTGGCCAACTTCGATCAAACTGTATGTGTTCCAATTATAGAACGGACGGATGCCACTCCCATTGGTGACCTTTTAAAGAAAAAATGAAGTTTATAACTATTTCCGTTCCTGAGATCGGATGAGGAACGTACTACATGGTGAAGTTTCCGAAAGTGTGGAAAAGTGGAATTCTAGTGTTCTGACCGATTTGGATCAAACTGTATGGGTTCCAATTATAGAACGGACGGATGCCACACCCATTGGTGACCTTTTAAAGAAAAAATGAAGTTTATAGCTATTTCCGTTCCTGAGATCGGATGCGGAACGTACTACATGGTGAAGTTTCCGAAAGTGTGGAATGTGGAATTCTAGTGTTCGAAGATAAAGGTCAAGTCTGGATACATAGGTCGAAAGAAGTCACAGTGGAATCGTAGAAATCGCGATAAGAATTGTTACTGTGTTTTACTATTGTCAATGGTCGGTTGGTGGCTGAGTGCGACAGTTGATTTACGATAGAAATGCTGAAAATCATAAAATTTTATGTTTCCAATGAACAAATATAGAATATCGCAATCGGTTGAAACAGAATGAAACAATATATTACTTTAAGCGTATATGCAGTATCGAATGTTAGTGATTGTAATGAAAACTTTCGAATCCATTCGACTTTTTGTTAATGAAGACTGAAAATGACGACAATTTACGATAATTTGAAAATCAATGAATATAAGCTGCATTAGGGATAAGCGATACATCAATTGTAATAATTTCAAAATAGAAATACATATATCCACATATGAGACTTAAGATATCAACCAAAATGCATACCACATATAAAGATGAATCAATTTCACTTGCAATGCACTACCATGTCAATTTCCATATTGTCTATTTTATTAACTCTGTGACAGTCTTTTTGATTTTTGAGTAGGCAAATGAAGAACAAAAAGAATACAAGAAAACGAAGAATATTATTTTGTTTTGAATATAATAATTATGAAAACAAAAGAAAAATGATTGCTGTAATAATAGGAATAAATAATACAAAAATTAAAATAATACATTAAAGGCCATATCCATTACCCTGAGTATCAGAGGTTAAGTTTTCAAAGAATATATTAACCTCTGAAGACCAATAAAAGAAATTTTATCGCGCATGTGTCAATCTAATCACTGTAGAAAAAAATCAAAGATGAAGAGCAAATATTACCATATTAATATCTAGCAGACTGTATCAGTATGCAGTTTACTATTTACTAATTCCCCAGAAACCTCCAAGTGTAATTGAAATGAGTTTCTTTCAAAAGAAATCTTTTACATGATTCCCAAATGTATAACAGTAATTACTAAACTTTTAATTATGGAAATGTCACTTTAATTGAATCGAAATAATAGACAGACTCTATGTTATGATTCTCTATCACTGACTCTTTTTACAAAGCATTGATGACTTTTTTAAGTTGTGTTTTCAACGACGGGAATAAAAATATCAACTTTGAACTTCATCCAAGATCTTGGATGGTCGTCATGGTTTTGTCTTCGTTGATTGCGCGCTGAATAGAATCTCGATTCGTCGGCACAGCGTCAAAATATGATTTTGACCTGTGCTATTCACGGTACATATCCATAGGTATGTAAGCTTCCTGACGAGATAGTAATCAATCAAAAAGAAATTAATGAGGCCCCCCAGCGGACCCAAAATTCACGCCATCACGCCAATTTTTTTTCGATTTCACGCCATCACGCCTGAAAATTTTGATTTTAACGATCACACCAATTTTTCTCGATTTCACGCCATTACGCCTAGAAAATTTAGTTTTCACGCTCATATTTTTCTTTGGATAAATTCAGTTTTAGACCACGTTTAGACCCATTGGTATGGATAAAATGCCGTTATATAAACTTAATTTTTTCCCACAAATGGGTGTGTTTTGTCGTCAATCAGTTTTTCGGCATTCTCATACGCGTAAGTCAAGATTATATAATTTTTCCTATCAGAAACACCCGAAAAATCAGCAAGGAATTTGACCTCTGCTTTTCTATTTTTAGTAATACACAGAGGTCAATTTCCAGTTTTTTCGGGTGTTTCCAATAGGAAAAATGATGAATTTTGACTTATGCATATCAAAAATTGTTTGACAACACTGGTCACATCAAAGGGCCCCGGTTTTGACGGTTGAGGTATATTTAAGTAAATTGACGAAACCCACCATGGTTGGGCAACAGAGAAAATTTTTGAATTTTGAAGGGTTCAAAGTGTTATTTTGGTACCCTTTTCAATTCAATTTGAAAAATAAAAGAAATCTTTTGAAGGTACAAGTAGCTTTTTTGGTAAAAACATGAGGGGCCATGCACTCTGGTCCGTGGACATTAATTGTGAATTAGTGTGAATAGTTTTCAAAAGGGGAACGAGGAGGCGCAACCATGATTTGCGCCGACGGGAGAAATTTTCAATTCACTATGGCTAAAATGCCCTTATTTACTCTCTTTTTTCCAAAATATGGTTTAAACATCACAGGATTCCTTTGATCAATACCAATCTGCTCAAAATTACCTCATAATAAACCTGTTGCTTCTTTCTGTTTAAGGCTTTGCTACAAATATATATTTCCCTGGAATAAAGGAACTGATGTCTTTGATGCATCTAAGAATAAGCATCTAAGAAAGAGAGGAAAATGTTAGTTACGGAGGAAGCGCAACCATGGTTTGCGCCGACGGGAGAAATTTTTAATTTTCGACCCTCTCATAGCATTCGACTTTATTTTGAAGACTAGCTAGCAACTTCTAAAGAGAATTGGAAGTTCCAAGGATAAATGGCAGATGAATAAAACTGTTTGCACCGTTTCTTTTATGTTTTAAAACGAGATCAATAGGAGGCCCAACCATAGTTGGGGCCGACCAAGAAAATTTTGAAATCTAAACCCTCTAAATTGGCTAAAATGGACATATATAATTACGATCCAAGTAATAAATATAATATTCACGATCACGCTGAACTGCAAATTTCACGCCATCACGCCTAAAAAAACTCGATTTCACGATCACGCCAGCACTTCATTTTCACGCCATCACGCCGTTTTTTTCAAAATTTCACGCCATCACGCCATCACGCCAACCGCTGAGGCCCATTAATGAAAGGCATTTTTCAACTAATTGTTCTTTGTTTATATATTTTTTTCTACCAAGAGACCTGGACCATCCATAAAAGACACGCGCATATATTTGGCCTATTTCTCACACCCTCCCCAACTTCATCTGCAAAAGTCGAATTCAACAGAGCCTTTTGGTTCATGCAGAAAATAGCCTTCCTCCCCAAAGAATAAATGTCTTTTAAGAATAGTCTTAAAGTCTATTCACGATAAGTGTGCACTCTTTTTTCATTTTCCTATAACTTTTGAAGGAATTCTTCAATCTTTATAAATTTGGTATCATTGGAAAGATATTAGTGAGTGGAACAATTTGAAATAAAAAAATCTTCAAAAAAATTCTAAAAATGAAGATGAAAATGAAGAAGAAAAAAATGAAGATCTTGTAGAAAAGTGCTATAACTATCATTTTCCCTGAAGTGAATTCTTAATCATCGAACGTCATCACTGTGAAAAAAATTCTCAAAAATAATCATTCAGTCAAAAGATATCAAACTAAGTTATAAGCTGATTGACGTCTAAAAACGCTGTTTTCTGCAGTTTTTTGCTGTTTTTTGGGGTCAATCACTTATTAACTTTGTAACATAACTTTATATTGAATAAATATTTTAATAAAATTTTTTCACAGTGATAATCTCCTAAGATCAAAAAATCTCTCCAGTGAAAATGAAAGTTATAGCACTTTTCTACAAGATCTTCATTTTTTTCTTCTTCATTTTCATCTTCATTTTTGGAATTTTTTAAAAGATTTTTTGATTTTAAATTGTTCCACTTGCTAATATCTTTCCAATGATACCAAATTTATAAAGATTGAAGAATTCCTTCAAAAGTTATAGGTAAAAGAAAAAAGAGTGCACACTTATCGTGAATAGACTTTAAAATGTAAGAAAACTTGCATAAAAATGAACGGAGTGGTGGGATGACCTTAATTTCGGGTTTCCACCAGAGTTAAACTCTAATCCTTAATTACAAAATTCATCTTATCCAAAATCAAACGGGTACTGATATCATATCATTGCTTTTTAAAAAGTATTCCTAGTTTATTCAGTCTGTAACAAAAAAGAAATTTCCTTTGATCAATTCAGACTGTTCATAAAGAGACACCTATGACAACAAACGAGGTGATTAATTTTTCAGTTAGGTCGAATTTGCTAAAGGAGCAAAGGGCTACTGTACCCTTTTTATTTGAGATAACGTTTTTTACTTCCTGCAATTTCGACCACTCAAAATTAATCATTAGAAAATTTAAGTCATCCACCACCCCAGTTTCCGAACCCACCCACCCTTGTCCAGCCGGAAATCGCCTCTAACAGGTATTTTAAGCATAGTCATTATAAAAAACCCCGGTCTGGAAGGCTTTTGTTTCTTTCTATTGTTAACAGATAGAGCTTGTGTTCGCAAATCGACTTTATTTTGCATACTTTTTGATCATGTGATTGAAATTTAGACCAATCCCAAAAGGAGAATTTGGTAACGTGATCAAAAAGTATGCAAATCGCAACTTGCCTTTTATTTATAACAAAAGAAAATTCGACAATAAAGCTAAAACAATACATTGCCAGACCAGTGTTTTTTTATAATGACTATGTTTTAAGCTAGCATATGGTGCTTTTTCATTGAGACTGTGTGGCGAGAATCGATTAGCTGAAATAAAAAAAATTGATAGGAAAATATTACTGACTCCCAAAACAGTTGTCAAAGCGTTTACGACCCTTTGAATTTGGAGTTAATTGCAGCATGGTTGTGGTTGACAAAATTTAATTGAAAGTAATTATAAGTCAGTCGTTTTTAAAAACATTTCTCCAACAGTGGCTGCGTTTAGACCAATTGGCATTTGTAATTTGGCATTTGCTCATGAGGGATTCGATTTTAATAGCTTTTCCATTGTATTTTCTGTCATGGCATTTAAGGAATCGTCTTTTTAGAGTCATTACTGAAAAGGTGATTCCCTCAAGTTCAACTTTGACGGATCAAACAATGAAATGCATGGAATTTCTCAAAAACTGCAGTCATTAAGACTGAAACTTTTTGCCGTAGGGCTAGGCTATGGCAAATCTTGCAAATTTTACAATTTATAGAAAGAACTGAATAAAAAACGTGCAAATACTTTAAAAAATCAAAAATGTCATTTTTTCTCTTTGTTTTGGTTCCTTTGTTTGATTTGAAATGCCAGAATGCTCAAAATGGCATTTCAAATGCCAACGAAATACCAACACGCTGGCATTAGGCATTTGATAAACCGAACAATTGCGCGGAACAATAGAATTCAAAAGAATACTGCAAGCAATTACAAATGCCAGGCTGGTCTAAACGAAGCCAGTGGAGGCAGTTCTTTCATTTTATGCAAAAACCAAACCATTTCACTGCTGATAAATGTTGATGCTCTGAATGCTATTTTATTGCAAACAATTTATTTTCGGTGTATCTTTGGTTTAATTGGTCATTAAGCCAAGAGAGCTCTACCCCTCTCTTGGAGAACAAAAGGTTTAATGACCAATTTTCGACGTTAAATCTGAAATCTTAATATGAAGCGATCAAAATCTGATGTTAAGCACGAATCTTCATTGTATATTTTTTACAACCCTTAGAAATTTATGAAAAGGACCATTGATGAGAACCATTTATCTATCTAGCTTAGTGAAAAAGCACCCATAGTCAGCGATAATTTGATTCCAGGAATAGAAAATGTGCTTCTTTGATTACCCGAAGTGTTCTGATCGTGTCTATTGAAAACTCTTTTGTTTTAGCTTTAATTCGGTCGTTACAAAGAGTTCAGAAAAAAACAGCTCGTCATGCGAAGAGGGCTGGTTTCTATATGCTGTGTTTATAAAAATGGTTTTATGTTTTTCGTTTTTGATCCATTACTTTTTAAACTTTCAGTATCCAGTAACAAATTTTACACTTACTTGTAGTCTAAAAAATTTTCATCACAATGATACCAAATTATTTCTAAAAAAATTGATAGAAATTCATCAAAGACAGATTTGATTTCTTATTTTCGTGCACTTTAGCTTTTAATCTAATTATGCGGTCATGATACCGTTATGTCATTAGAATCGCTAGAAAATTCTGAGCAAGAAAATATAGGTATCTTTTGGTATAAAAGAGATCTCCCCAAAATATAAGCCCCTAAAGTTTACGCATAATTTGGCATGAAACAAAAGAATTTCGTCATACCACGCCGTACTTACCATGTAGTACGTTCCGCATCCGATCTCAGGAACGGAAATAACTATAAACTTCATTTTTTCTTTAAAAGGTCACCAATGGGTGTGGCATCCGTCCATTTTATAATTGGAACCCATACAGTTCGAACCAAATTGGCCAGAACACTAGAATTCCACTTTTCCACACTTTCGGAAACTTCACCATGTAGTACGTTCCGCATCCGATCTCAGGAACGGAAATAGCTATAAACTTCATTTTTTCTTTAAAAGGGTACCAATGGGTGTGGCATCCGTCCGTTCTATAATTGAAACCCATACAGTTCGATCCAAATTGGCCAGAACACTAGAATTCCACTTTTCCACACTTTCGGAAACTTCACCATGTAGTACGTTCCGCATCCGATCTCAGGAACGGAAATAGCTATAAACTTCATTTTTTCTTTAAAAGGTCACCAATGGGTGTGGCATCCGTCCGTTCTATAATTGGAACACATACAGTTTGATCCAAGTTGGCCAGAACACTTTTTGATAGCACTTTTGATTTGAAAGTGAATATGACGCTACGAATCTGAATATGACGCTACCAATATGACGCTAAGTTCATTTTGGTACTCACACGAAAGTTTCTTAATCACTGGCCGTCACGACAAGGATTAAAGACAAGGTTTTCGTGCACTTTGTACTTAAAAATTCAAGATGGCGGAGATAGGTCCAGCAGTGGTAATTGTTGGCTTACTAGCTTTAATCCTCAACTTTGGTGTACACAAGGTCGAAGAAGGTAATTCTATTATATGCCTTTTGAAGATTTTTCATCCCCCCTTTTTCCATTTTCATTTTCCATGGAGTTTAAGTGGGATTGCTCCTTCACTTTTATTGTCTTTAATTTGTACCGTGAGATTATATGGGTAACTTCAGTCAGTCTGGTCTGGGAAATCCTCTCAATTGCACGCTTATGTTCCGAGGCCGTAAGCACGCATTTGCACGGTTATCAAAATGGCAGAATTTTTAAGCGTGTAATTACACGCTTATCGAAATTGTTCTGAAACGGGCGGTAAGCGGTAAGAGTGCAATTGCACCCTTTATTATTCTGACATGCAATTCCTTCCGAAAGCTCTGTTGAATTTCAAAAGCCTAGGGCAGTTTTACTCAAAATTTATCGTAGAAGAAGATTCCGTAAAAATGGATTGCCCGTTAAACCATGCCTTCGTCCGAATTAGAGAATCCTGAACCCCTTGAAATCCCCAAGCAATTTCAACCGGGGCGCACGTGCGTTTGGTTTGGAAACGCGAAACACGAACGCAAACTACCCATGTCTAAACTTTTCAATATATATATCTCCAAAACTAACAGATTTTTTGAAATTCTGTAAAAAGGTTTAAGTTCCTGAATAGTTTTACTATGTTCTATGAAAAAATCATAACATAAGCATCAGTCAAATAGACCCCTTTCATAATTTTTCAGCTTGTTTTGATTTTCTCGCTTAGTCTTCTTTTCTTTATGGTCTTTTTTAACAAAATCTGGAATAAAAGAGACAGAATTCGGAGGCAAAGTTGGAGGCATATTGCCTCTATCATCCAAATTTGTAATATATTTTATTTAGGCTAAACAAGGTAATCCAAAACATATGACATCACATGAAAGGGGTCTATACTCGTTCATCTATTTAAGATTGAAGACAAAAATTTGCGAAGAAAAATAAACCTTGAGCACAAAAAATGCTTTTTTAAACACTTTTTTCCACCGAAAAACAAATAACTTTTACAGACTTACCTTCCCCAAACATTGAAGAAGCCTCTACTAATTAAAGTAAATGAGATAAGATAAGATAAAACCTTAAAATCAGCCAGAATTTACAACCTTTTGTCCAAAGCAAAAGACGTGCTTTTCTCGCCGCCATTTTGTTTTGGAATTAGAATTCTAGAGAATTCCATTCGTTTCCAGCTCCCGCGGTCTTTTTTCATCCAATCAGATCGCGCGATTTCGCTTTCTCTAGTCCAATAAGACTGCAGGATTTGAGTCATGTGACATCTCTATTAAAAAACCCGCGCGAAATACAGGGGGTCACAAATAGAAATACAGGGGGTCACACTACTGGCTACAGGAACTGAAAGCAAGCAATTAAGGCCAATATTTTTGTTTTTTCTGAAGGACAAAAGGTATAGGAAGCTTTACTGAAAGAGGGATAAGGCTGGGACAATCTATTTAAAAGATATGGACATAAAAAAGGCACTTTTTTGGGTGATAATTAAGATTTTACTTTAATTCTCTTACCCCTGTCTCGGACCCCCCTGATATGAGCAAGGGAACCATGATGGCCACCCCTACTGAAAATTTCAGATCAAAACAAACAAGGATTTAATTCCTGTAACTCGAAGAAAATTGGAAAAAGCTGGTTTTTGACTGTTTCTGATCCTAAAGTGCTATTTTTTGGTAAAAGCTATGCAAATCATGTTTGGATTTCTAGAAAGCTTACCCATTCATTGTTAATACATTTTTTATTTGAAAATAATCTCTTCATGGAATAAAAAGATATAGTCAAATCTTGTAGGGTCATTTTTCAATTTTTTTTTGCCAAATTCGATTTTCGCATTTCGCCATTTTACCCTACGCAAACGCACGTGGGCGGGAGCAGGCGTAAATTATAACCATGCAATTGCGCGCTTACGCCCTCGGAACATAATAAGCGTGCAATTGAGAGGATTTCCTAGACTGAACTTGCATCAGTGGTAGCGACTCCAGAAGTCAACTTTCGTTGACGTCAAACCAAATGTTTCGTTTTTCCATGAACTTTGAACCCTTCAAACTTTTTTTCTATGTATGCTAAAGCGTTCTGGTTTTTACTAAATGAAAGCCCGTGATCTTAGCTTTCCAGCGGTATATAACACTGTGGACACGGGTTAGACGGCAGATTGGTAAAATGCCGAACGTTTTGCAACATTTTGAAAATTGTTTGCCGACAGGAGAAAAAAAAATTTGCAACTATCAATGAACAAATGTGTCTGGAAACGGAGGAAAATGTATTTGAAGGCTGAAACTTTGTATGTTTATCAGAAAAAGGGTGAGGAATCCAAAAATCACATTCGCTAATTTTAGTTCTTTCATTTTCCTGTAGTTTTTTTCACTTTTTTGCTTCTTTTGCATGGGATTGTCCCAAAAAAAAGTTTTTATTTCTGCCGAAATGGATTTTCTTTTCATTTGGGGTTTCTCCTTTCAGAAAAACTTATTCTTTACTCATAAGTTTTTGTTCCTCCATTTCCAGAGGCCCCTTGAAAATGGGTCCTACCACCTTTTTTGACTCATTTCAACCTTTTCCAAGCTATTTTCTTCAAAAACAAAAATAAAACAATGCAATGTCTTCTTTTTTCAAAAAAAGATATATCTTTCGTTATTTTGATAAATATACTAAATATTTTACAAATATTTTTATATAATAATATTTTAACACCGTCAAATAATTCTCCCTCCAAATTTGAGGTCTCTAGCTACACTAGAAAAAGAGATATGCAAAATTGAAGAAACATGACTGGAAAATTTCTTTTTTTTCTTTTTTGACACATTTTTCGAATTTTTCCAAGCTATTTTCCTAACCTTTTTTTGACATTTTTAGTCAAATCTTTGACACTAGAATTTGAATATCTTTACAACCACTTATCCTCTGGAGGCCTATGACCCCTCAATTTCTTTCTTTTTCAAAGCTCTACAAGATAGGATAGATTTTGAAAAAAAAATTAAAATTTGAAAAATCTTCTGGAATTGCTATCAGTGGAGGCTAACATGCATAGCCCTCAAATGAAAGACTTGGCTGGTCATTAAAATACAAAGTTAAATCAAAACAAAAATGGTGAAGTAGAGCTGAGAGCGGAGCTGCGTAGTTGTATTTTAATGACCAGCCAGGTCTTTTATTTGTGCATGTTAGCCTCCACTGATGCAAGTTACCCAAATCTCACGGTACCTACCCTCTTTGTACCTCTTTTTGTGGCTTCTGCTTTAACAGCTCATCCAACTCGTTGAGTCCGATGCTTTAACATTTCCTTGAGGCTGTTAGAGTCAGCTTGCCTAAGGGTAAAATAGTGGTTCGTCCAGAACAGTTGTGAGGAAGGTGTCTAAGTGTTTTTCGATTTTTCTTTTGGGGTAAGCAGTTTGTCAAATCTCTTATGGCGTCTTTACTGTACTTTACTTTTTTTTCTTTTAGGGCACGTTGCTGTTTATTACAGGGTATGAATATTTATTTTGATTGACTGATTCAGATAAATATCTTTACTGTTGTGCGTATTTGTCTTTCAGCAACAGAACAGACTGATTTTTTTGGTCTTGTATTTAAGCTAGAATAAACCTTTTCGCCTTCCCATCCGCCATTTTGAATTGTATGCAAAAATAGAGGAATTAAAAAGCCATAGTTTGACTTCGTTGGAAAGTATGCAAAACCAGTGCTGCAAATAAGGAAATTTCAGTTGGCCGGTAATTTTTTGAGCTCAACGAAAATAATTTGAGTAGGGGGTCTGAGCAGGGGGTCTGGCAGAACCCCATTAGAAAAGTCTGAAATGACCTTTAGATTGGCTAAACACCTGTATTAACTCAAATATATATTCCTCTTTTAATTGGAAACGTTATTAAGTATTTATCTAAGCCTCTAGTCTTTAAATTTAACCGGACAAAATGAAAGATACACCTTTCCCGTAATTCAAAGTTTTCAGAAATGGCCCACGTTTTTGCCTGCGAGGGGTTAGGGAAAGTGGGATTTGAGCCTCTAACTTTTAACAGCGATCTTCTTTTGGTAAAATATTTTCAGGGTGGTATAATATCATGAATAGATTGAACATACTAAAGTTTGAGGGGATTTTGTTCAACACAACAGAACTTAAGAAAAGCTCAAAAACCAACTTTCCCTAAGGGAACGCAGGCAAAAACGGGTTTGTTTACCTCCAGAGACCAAACGGTGGAGAGCATCAAAATAATGCGCGCACATTAGTTTTACGAACTACAGGAAAGGTGTATTGAGCTTCAGAATGGCCTGTAAAAACTACGAAATGACCGGTAATTAACGGTCACCGGCCGTTATTTGCAGCACTGGAAAATATATGCAAGTTTACTCAAAGATTAAAAAGACAACAAAGCATCTTATATATAAAGAAATATTATAATCATTAGAACAATAAAAGATGGAATTTCTTAATCCAAAAAAGAAATATTTACTGTACAGACAAAAGCCTTTTAGAAATTTGTTCTTAAAGACATTGCATATTCTGTTTTCATGCCATTAAAAAACTCCACGAAGACGGAGTACACACATCAAACTTTCAAAACACGCAAACTGAAAGCACTAATAATGACGTCACATATTCTTTCCCGTGCAAGAAAATTAAAACCCCTGTTTTGATATACCTTAACTGGGTAAATTTTGGCGTGGATTTAATTTGGCATTAAATCAATTTTGTAAAATTTGGCAAGGATTTAATTGGCAGTTGGGTGATTAAGATAAAAACGGCAATTATTTCTCTTTTAGGCAATTATTGCCGAAAACGGCAATTTTTTTAACGATGAAATGTCGAGTCAGCAGAAATGTGCTGTCCTTATAAGGGCAAAGATGTCAAAGGTATTTGAAAAATATAAAATTATATCGAGGGAAAGGTTTTTTGGATCTTAAACAGTGATTTTTTCAATTTTTCATTGCTCAATAACATGAAGAGTTCTAAGATAATATATAAAAAGATCCTACATCGATGCCGAAACACAGCTAGAAGGAGAGAACAGAACCCCCGTTGTAAGTTTGTTTACATATGACTCGATTTTTATATCTGCATCTCCAACAAAAACCAGTTGAAAACAAAACTAAACAAGGCACAGTGGGCCTACTTATCGTGAGGGTGTCAAATACCATGTGTTCAATAATAAAATCAACTTTTCTTTCCAAAAATGGCAATAATTGCCAAAAACAGCAATTTTCATTTATTTACTATTTTTACTTTTCTGCTGATTCAGCATGTTATTGTTGAAAAAATTGCCGTTTTCGGCAATAGTTGCCGAAAAGAGAAATAATTGCCGTTTTTATCTTAAACACCTAACTGATTGAGCGAATTGGAAATTTTGTCACACTAAAATGGGTGAAAATTACTCAAAAATTTTAAATATACTAAAAAGTTGTGATTTTTTACATAATTCTCTTTTTGTTAAATTTGGTGGGGATTTAATTTGGTGAATTGCCAAATATTTGGAAATTTTGGCGAGGATTTAATTTTTCAGCTTGAGTTTATGTCTAATGTGATGGTTTTTTGAAGTGCTTGTTCTAAGAGATGAGCAAATAAAATAATTATTTTTAGTTTTCAAGAGAAGCAAATTTAATCTTTCTTCTACAAGATTACACTTTAATATAATGCCAATCGATTCAGTATCTGTCATCTAAACACCCAATCAATAACGTCAACCTTTTCTGCTTTTGAACGAATGGTTTGGACGTACAAATATGACATCATCACATTATCCGAAACCTGGCTTAAGGACAACCCGAAGCTTCTCCATCATGTCTCCATTGACGGCTACGTCCCAAAATTCCGCCACCGAGATAAAAAACGTGGAGGCGGTGTTGGCATGTATATACACGAGTCCATAAAATTATTCAAAATAAGGGACGATATCACCGAAAAAGACACTTCGATCGAACACATGTGGATGGAGATCAAAGGTAAACATGACTCTTTTCTCCTAGCTGCTTTGTATCAACCAAGTCCTACCCTAGCAGATAAGCGTGTGTGGCTGACCAAGCTCGATACCCTGCTTGTCTACGTTTCAAAAATCTGGACTGGCCCTATAGTCATCACCGGTGATACTAACATTGATATGATAGAAAACTCAGAAATTGCACAAGAGTATAGAGAACTTTTACGCAACCATGGCCTCAATCAACATATCTCCAAACCTACTAGACATGGCCGTACACTAATAGATCATATCTCCTCAAATCTTCCCAAAATCAACCACGAGAACGTTCTTCCATGTGACGAAATCAGTGATCACGACGGCCCTTATGTCATTTTCGACGTCAAGAAACCACGTTTCGAGCCACGATACAAACATATCCGAATCGAA
Organism: Clytia hemisphaerica; assembly: GCF_902728285.1. Lineage (NCBI taxonomy): Eukaryota > Metazoa > Cnidaria > Hydrozoa > Leptothecata > Clytiidae > Clytia > Clytia hemisphaerica. Next base: position 220,383 of record NW_027103519.1, on the reverse strand, counting down.
ACCAATGTCAACGCCGCTTCATTTGTATCTGATGTTGAGAAAATCCCTTTCGCAGCCGTTTACGGACTTGAGTCATCAGAGGACAAGGTACACTGTTTCAATGAACTGTTTTTATCTTGTTTAAACGAACATGCACCACTTTTCAAATGCAAAATAACGAGACCACCGGCCCCATGACTGAAAGAACTTAATCTATCTGCTAAGATCCGCGAGCGTGACCAACTACGATCTCGAGCACATCAACGACCCCATAACGAACAAGCATGGGGCGCATTCCGTAAAGTTCGAAACGAAGTAAAGAAACACATACGCAATACCAAATCAAACTTTTATAAAAAAGCACTATCATCGAGACGCCCGAAAGAAGTTTGGAATACCATCTACCGGATTTTAAATCCAAACCCAAAGAGTATCGAAGCTGACCCAAACGCACTTAATGAACATTATAACACAACCGCAGTAAGGCTACTGAACTCTGTACCTAAGCCTGAAGAAACAATGCGAAACTTGATTGATACACTTCCTGATAATCCGAACACATTCAGCTTCTCTAAAACCACCTACTCGGGCGTAAGAAAAGCAATCCTCTCACTCCGTAATGATTGCTCCACCGGACAAGATAAGATACCTTCGAAATTCTTAAAACTTTGTATTAACGAAATCACCAGTCCAATTTGTCACATAATAAACACTGCAATCGAGGAGAACGTTTTTCCAAACAAATGGAAAATCTCGAAGATCACGCCTATTCCGAAAGTCGATGAACCAAGTGAACCGTCAGATTACCGACCGATATCCATTCTCCCAATCCTTTCAAAAGTATACGAAATAATTCTAATGCTTCAAATGGTCGATCACATCGAATCCCGTAAACTTCTATCCAACCACCAATCTGGATTTCGAAAAGTACACTGTACGATCACAACATGTATGAAAATCAAGAGTGATATCATCAAGGCGATGGATAGTGATGAAGTCACTCTTTCTGTGATGGCCGATTTCTCGAAAGCATTTGACACAGTCGATTTCGAAATAATGATTGAAAAACTTCATAAACTTAACTTTTCAAAGTCTGCATTGTTACTAATGGCAAGTTACCTATCAAACCGTCTACAATTCGTACAGATCAATGACAAGTAATCGAACAGACTTACCGTACTAAATGGTGTTCCCCAAGGAAGTATTCTCGGCCCTGTTCTATTTAATATCTACGTTCATGACATGTCAATAAATACTGATGCGGAGTGTATGCAATATGCAGACGACACCAGCCTGTATCGTCATACAAGACCCCAACACCTCGTAGAGAACACTGAAAAAATCGACAACGACATCAAAGATCTCCAGAGATGGTCGAAAACCCAGAATCTTCTATTCAATTCGAAAAAGACGAAAACCGTGCTATTCTCGACACAACAAATGGCCAGACGACACCAGTTTGAATACGAGATAAAATCGCTTGACGAAAAAACCATCGAACGTGTCAAAACATTCAAACTCCTCGGTATAACGTTTAGTGAGTATATGAAATGGAACGCTCGTATAAAAAAAGCCACGTCTAAAGCATATGGTACACTCAAGTCACTTTGTCGTATCAAGCGCTACCTACCTTACCATCTACGGAAGCAGCTTGCAGAATCGCTTGTATTGAGCCAGCTCGACTACGGCAATGCTCTTTTCATCAACGCACCATCCTACCTCATCCAGCAGATGCAGCGGATACAAAACGCAACCGCCAGTTTCGTGAGAGGCCGCTACTCAAACGTATCAGACGTGATCTCGCTGAAATGGCTACCATTATGCGAGAGAGCAGAATTTAGCATGGCTAGACTTGCATGGAAATCCATTAACTCTAATAACTGGCCAACTTTCCTTCCGACGGAAAAAAATGACACCTCGAGAAGGTTTGAGAAAACCTATTCACGCTGGCACAATGTTGGCTTGTCCGAATATTATTATGGGTAGTTTTGAATACGACTCTTCGCGTATATTCAATGGACTTCCCCAAAAATGTCGGGATGAATTAGATTATAACATATTTTGTAGTGAAACTAAAAGGCATTTTTTGGATCAAGGTCTCGCTAGGAGCCTTGTATGAATTTAAAGTATTTTCATGTCTTGAATCTCAAAGTCCAACTATTTCCTTGGGATTTTACTCTGCTCATGACTTGATTCCAATTTAACAATAACTATCCTTTTGATAACTTAATAATAGACTTGCGAGAGTTTTAACCTTGTGATAACCAACTCTGCTATTCTTTACGATCGTCGACTATATAACAACATACTTTCTCACTTTTAATAAATATTTCATTATTTAGTATTTTTTTTATATTGCTTATCGTTTTTAGCTGGGACGTTGCCAAATCCTTTAACGCCTTGTATCTCTTTGTCATTTTCCATCGTATTGATTAACTTATCCCTATTCCGTAGCCAGTAGCAGTAGTTACACTCCGGTCATTGTTCTTTAGAGCAACTATCCCCTATTTGTTTAATTATTTGATTTTAATTAGTTTTGAGTTATTCTAATGATATTTTATATATTTACTACTCCTGGACATTCTGCAATTCCAAGTCATACTCTTGTGTCACTCTTACATCCCTCGTCAATCGTATTTACTCTACTAATTTCCTAGATCTAACAGCCTACCTAGCGTCCTGGTCTGGTCGTACTTTATTTTACTGTCCATGGAGGAATTAGTTCTATTAGTTGTTATCAATAGTTGTATCAATTTTGTAGTATTTTATAGCTTAATCTAAATTCAAACTTTGGTTTTACACCGGTCTTGCACAAGCCACTAGCACTACGTTCACTCAGTCTACTTTTGCCAAGCTCATATTACTCTACAACGGTATTTGATCGAACATACTTTGTTTTACCAACTTTTAGCCTTCTAGTCTCTAGTTACAACCGGTCTCAGTATTTTTAATGAACATCATATTTTTTATACGCTACATATATATTTATCATACTCAATTTCCAGGTGAAGAGCCAATTGTAAAACTTTGGAGATACTGTGAAATATATCGTTATTATTATTATTTTTATTATTAATGCCAATTATGCATGTAAGTTTTATATTAATACTTTCTTTTTGCAAAGGTTTTGCATATTTTTCAATGAAATCTCACCACGGCAATTCGGCCACCATAGTTTTTGCATACAATTCAATATGGCGGATGGAAAGGCAAAAAGGTCTATGTAAACAAGCTGTGTCAATGTCTCGAAGGTTATTCGTGTTTATGTAAGCAGCTATGTAAGCCCTAGCTCTGGGTACTTTATGTTGAATTTACATGAACAAGCAGGAATTTAAATTTTCAAAGTAAATATCTAAATATCTTAATAAAATTTTGAAAAAAAGTACAATTTGAAGGTTTACCATAAAAGAAAATTGAAAGATAGACAAAGAAAGTTTAGCTACTAATTAAAAATAATAAAGTAATTGAAATTCTTTTTACAATGGGTTATCCAAAAAAAATTTGGCACCCATGGTTGAGACCTCTTTAAGAAAGGAGTTTCTTACTAAAACATGATAAAATCAGAAAGCTTTACTGCAATTAACATGTCCTAAATTTGATTTATGAACAAATTTATAATATTTTTAATACAGGGTGGTGCTCTTCTTTCATCAACAAGTGGACCTGGTTTTCATGTCATGTTTCCATTCTTAACAACTTTCCGTTCTGTTCAGGTAAGTCTTTTACTCGTCAGTCAGATCTCAGTGAAAAAGGAGAAAATAGAAAATGTTCTTTCTGAATATAAGGAATACTAGCTGGTACCCGGCGTCACACGCCGCTTAAGATGTAGCTGAACGACCTAAAAGTCCTTTGGATGTCGAAGCTGGCTTAAAAAACGATCAAATAAAAAAAGAAATCTCTACAATGTTTGACTCTAACCCTCCCCGGGTGTCTTATCTTTTAACCATATTTGGATCATGTACTGTTCCCGCCCCCGTGACATAATTTGTTTCAGTCAAAAGTTATCAGAAAGAGCATCGTTTACTGTACCGTTTGAAACGACTCTGCAGGTAGTTATTTTTCTCGCTTCACTCGCATTAAATATGCCGTCCAGTTGAAATGACAATTCTTCAGGAAAAAGTGGGAAGGTCACAAAGAATAGTGCTCTTTGTTTTTATCAGATCGAAAAAAATAAGACAATTCGTGACAATGGGCTTTTGGGCCGTATACCCCCTGTTGAGGAGGTTTGATATGTGGGGGAATCCCATGGGGAGATGCAAAAATCTGCCTAAAACAACTGGAATTCCGTGGGGATAGCTCTTTTAAATCCTACTAAAATTCAGAATTCCAGAGGGGTTTAAACCTGAAATTGCCTGGAATTCCAGGGGGTTGCCGTATTTCCAACTTCAGAGGGATGGACCTCCTCAACAGGGGGTATACAGTTTTTTTCTGGAAAAGCCCAATTCTAAGTTGCTTTTTTAAACCCTTGTCATAACTTTTCGAATTTAAACATAAACAAGACGACTTGAAGTCGAAAATTTCGCCAAATATTTGCAAAAAGTATGCTAAAATGCCAGCTCTGAAAAAGGTGTTAAGAAAAATACGAGATGGATTATAAAAAAAGGTTTAGGTCGAGTCATGAGAAATGATTTGGACACGGTCATTTTTTATAATGGATAAGCGAGGATGAGCCATACTAAAAACTGCTAAACCAGTAGATCCATGTCTACTGTGCAAGAACTAATTACCGAAAGTAAATGGCTGTCTATCAAGAGTTATTAACTTGATGCTTCTAAGAAAAATTAATATGCTCAAATTGTCCATCGTACCTTGTTTACTTTGTAAGAACTAATAACCGAAGGGTATATTACCCGCTATCAAGAGCTATTGATTTGGTTCTTATAAAGTATATGCCTACAAGAGAAATGAAATGTTTCCGCATTTTATGCCATCCCTTGTTTACTCTATAGGAACTAAAAACCGAAAGGTATATTATCCATATTAGGTACCTACGCTTATCTCGACCAACTCATTTGCACGAACTCACTCTATATTGAACGCATAATAACCACTCTCTGTTTTCCATTTTTCATTTACGCATGTCAAGTAGAACATTCATAAGAAAAATAACAAAAGAATTTTTTGGTTTGAAAAGCCGTTGATAAGGTTAGCCAATCAGGGTCACGCACTTCAAATCAAAACAATAATATCACGTGATTTCAACAATTGTTTAACAGCCAATAGAATTATGCGACCAGATTTTTGGCATCTACAAAAATACCCGGCTACTCTGTTTGGTCTGTTATTTCTATATAATTATTCGTTTAAACTAAATCTTATACTTCGAAATCACACGAACAGAGTAGACGGGTCTCCCAGCTATATCGCCCTTTGAATGCTGTTGTTGTGTGTTGTCCGACAAACTGTTTGATTTTTATGTTTTGATTTACATTTGAAATGTTCTTTTTTATGAAATGAAATTGTCTTGTTTTGAAAAGAATTCAAATGTCATTGATAAATACGATCGTTAAATACATTCGAAAACATTTAAAACAAAAGAAGAGAGAAAAAAGACAAGCCTGGGCAGCAGTGGGCAGAGTTAAAATTACTCAATGTAGATGGGCCTTAAATTTAAAAACAAAGGCTGAATAAATAAAGTCTAAACCGTGCTCTATCCGATCTGTCAATCAAAACAAACTTATCGAGAACAAAACATTGCTTGCGAAAACGAAAGTGAAAAAACAAACAAACAAACAAACAGACATACAGACTACGGCTATTAACATATGGATGAAGTTTAAGAAATATAATGCTATAATAAGTATAAAGTACTTTTTTCTCATTTTTTAGACGACACTACAAACAGATGAAGTGAAAAATGTACCATGTGGAACTAGGTCTTGCAAATAAATTCATTTACTCCAAAAGTGATTTTCCTTGTGTTCTTCTTTTCTTTCTATGGAAGCATTCCTTGTAAAATCTATTCGCTCAAATTGCCTCTCAGGCATCTTTGGGGTCGACCTCATTCTGAAGAATTATAATTTGAAAATCAACAGTGAGCCAATGTTAAGAGCTTTGCTGACACTTTTAGATATTGTTTTTAGTGGTGGTGTTGTCATTTACTTTGATCGGATTGAAGTGGTCAATATCTTGACTGTCAGTGAAGGTAACCAAAGGAAACCCGTAATAATTATGGTATTATTATGTTTTATAGATCTGACCCGAACCGAAATTTGAATACTACATTACTTTTCGAATAAAAGCCCAGGCGTTAGTCATTTTGGTTTTTCAAAACTTGTTTCGAAATTTCCATTATCAGATTGCGGTTTGGATATTTAAATCGCAAAGAAGGATAAATGTAATCTCTGTTGTACAAAGTGCTTTATACCAGAAAACAAGTAGAATCATATATTTATTTGTCAACAAGTAAAAAAAATACATAGCTGTCAGTTTCTCCCGAAGGATTTTCAAATGTAAAATGATGGAAATTCCCGCCAAACCTTGATGACATACGAGATACATTCCTTGGTCCTCTGTGGTGGAGTACCAACTATTTTTAGCATTCGAATGGCTCAAATAAATGATGTTATTCTATCGCTTCAATCAATGCAAGGGTATCATACAGAAGAGCCCTACTACACTTGAGAAATTCGCCTTGTATTTTCGTTACCAGTCCCTGACATCTTCGGATGAAACTGACAATAATGTATTTTTTTACTTGTTAACAAATAAACATATGAGCCAAAATAGCCAAAATAGTTTCCTTCCCTTGTTCCACCCATAGTGTACAACATTGTGAAGAACTATACTGCAGATTATGATAAATCACTCATTTTCAACAAAGTTCACCACGAACTCAACCAATTCTGCAGTGTCCATACACTACAAGAAGTTTACATCAATCTATTCGGTAAGATATGAATTGAATCGGTCTTCCACATTTCGCCAAATAACGAGATTACTTTCTTCCTTTTGTTTTGTAAAGAATGCTGTATTTTGGTGGAAGAAAGAATCAAAATAAGTGATTGGAGGTAGCTCCTACCATAGAGGTATAAAGAAAAACAGGAGTTGAATGTGTCGGTAATTGGTCGTTAAAGTCTTTTGATTTCTTTTATAAAATGTATCAAAAGAAATTCTAAGCTCGCCCGATGAAATAAGACTTTTTAGTAGAACTCAAGTTTGCTATGAACATTCTAATAATCAGTATTGAAGATTCTCGCCTTTTAATATACGAAAATTAGAAAAAAATTCGTCCACGAAGCAAGTTTATGTTCCATTTCGCTATCCGTTCAATTTTGTTTTGAAAAGATATTTTCTCAAGCCAGAAAATGAAAAGTTCTTTATAAGCACACACGATTTCAGACTCAATCTGTAGACATAAAGTCGCTGGAGAATTTTGGAGGAAAGTATCAAGCAATAGAGTTCACCTTAAGGAAAACATTGATCGAAAAATCTTATCATTTGATGAAGGATTGCCAAGTTTACAGGCCTTTTTTTAGTCCAAATATTTTCTTACACTGATGTCAGAAACAATGAATCTCGTCTCATCTAATTTCTAAAGCTTAAATGAGCCAATAGGATTTCACCAATGGATAAAAGAGCTCATTAAAAATGCACGATATATGAGATTATGAGCATGCATACATCGTAACTTTTTTAATCGTAGGGCGAGCTTGGTTACAATAGCATACTTCTCCTGTTTCTTTATACCTCCATGCTCCTACCGGCCTTGCTCCGACAAAGTACTGTTATTCATTCTCCTACATACCTTAACCCTTCGAGCATCTTGGGAGGGGGGCAAAGAAGCCCCCCGGTGCTTCCTCTAGTAAAAAAATAGGAAGATGCTCGAAAGGTTTAAGCGTACAAATATCTTTGAGCAGAACAAACATTCGTTATTTTTTGCCTTTGCTAAATTTGAAGATCTTTAATCAAAATCACAATGAAAACAAGTCCATGGTAGCCCTTAATTGTAAACGTCCTTAAGTTCGAAAAACAACAACATTGATTGAATTCAAGAAGTACAGCATTTGTAATCAAGGTATTATTATAAAGACAGGAAAAACAACTGATTGTTTGTCACCAATTTCTTATGTTCAAGTCTTGTCAACAGTAATGACATTATTGTTCACTCTCCCCATTAATTGGTCGAAAACAATTTCATAGACCTAAACAAAAACTCAAAATCACTTATATGAATTTTTTATAAGCGGGGTTTTTGAAAAGATGGGCATGGGTGTCTCCTAGGACAAAGGACTTTACGAAGAGAAGATCAATCAATGTTTACAAAGGGATCGTGTAAAAAACGATTTGTACAATGTTAAAATTTTTTGCAAATTTAGACATTGATTTTTTTACGGAAAAGTGCGCAAATGAACGTTTTAAATCCATTTGAACTGTGCAGCGTGAATGTGTTGACGAAAAGTAATGAGAAAGCTAAAATAGTCCTTCATCTCGCAGGACCCGGTGGGATTTTATTAGCCAGCAAGGACAAAAAACAGACTAAAACTTGATGTGGATTGATATTCACATGTTTTTATGGCTGGGGATTTCAATTCCATTATATTTTAGCCAGAAAATTCGGTGGGATGGAAAAAATAGCAAAATATTTTGCTGTGAAAATTTGTTTATCTGATTATTTTCAGCGGAGATAAAAATTAAGAGTATAATTTTCCAGTGGGAAGGGTTTCCAGTGAACCTGTGAGAAGGGGGTGTTAAAATAGGAAAAATCTGTCACGGTTTAAAAACTCATCGTGACATGAAGAGAAATTGTGCTATTTCCATTGTTTTTCTTAATCGATTCTCTCTTACATATAAGCCCACTCATTAATTTAGTTAATTGCTAATTATATACCCCTCTCTCAGTGACTGGGTTAAGATTTGAAAATCACCGGGGTGACAATGAAAAAAAAATCACTGGGTTTGAATTAGAAATCCCAAAAACTCACTGGGGTGAGAACTTTTAACTCAATTTTCACCGAGTTGGGTTTGGGTTTTTGAAGCATCGGTCAATCTGATTTTAACTAATACCGTACTTAAAACAAGTGTGGTAAATCAATGTCATAAGATTGCTCGATTAGTTAAGTACATCAGTCCTTACATCAATACCGTGCTTACCCTAACAATCCAAAAGTTCACCCAACAATCAAATCGATCCGATGTGTTACCTTGAGTACGGTATATATATTTCTCGATTTGACCGGGTTGTCCTAATCAATGCGATCTTCGACTGGGATAAGACAATAAATTTCCAAATTTTCTGGGTTAGGGAATTTCAAGAGTTTACTCATTAACCCCCGAGCCTTTTTTAGCAATTCACCCGGTTATCCCCTGGGGCGTATCACACCGGGTTACTGATACAGGGGGTGTAATTATATTTGGGTTTGATGTTTCAAGTTGTGAGAAAGGTGTAAAAATATACTGTATACTGCATGTATATAAAATGAATTTTGAAACCACCGTTTAACCACCCGCTACCAAAAGATTTTTATACCACAGCGGAGTTAACGCGCAAACGTCTAATATATATTTCAATCTCAGCTCTGCTCGATGAAATATTGGAATGATATTCCAAACAGAAAATGTCGTTTCATTATAAGCATTTTGCTTAATTTTACTTGTTACTTGATTTCATAAATGTAATTGCTTGATATTTTAACTTTTACTTTTAAAATTTTGACTAGTAGATAATCATTTTTTCAAAACTTTTCCTTCGAGACGCCATGCCAGTTGTCCTTTGCGGACATCGATTGTTTTCTGAAAGAAAGAAAATAATTTGCGCTCCACCGTTTTATTCGATATTTATCTAGAGTCTTTATAATAATTCCATGGTGCAATGTAATACGGAAATGATTAAGTGTAACACTTTTTTTTGGCAGATGATTCTCGTTGATACGCACTGTTTGAAACGTACAAACTTTCGCGATTTTCGCGAATTTTTGCCCTTTTCGCGAAAATAAATTTCAAAATTTTCTTTCAAAATTCTTGGAAGGGCCATTCGCGAAAGTTAATGCTCGCGAAAAATTCTTGACTAAATGTAAAATCTGTAAAACATTTAGAGCACTTTAAGCATAATAAATCAAAAGACAAAAGTTTCATGTAAAAATTTTCGTTTTTACGTCTTGATTCACGTAAGTTTATGCTCGCGAAAAAGATTTTTCATCGAATTCGCGAAAGTAAATGTAAATTTCACGATTTTTCGACCTCGCGAAAGTTTAAAGCATCAAAGGCATTTAATTTGCAGTTAGCTTATCAAATGCATTACTCATCAAATGATGAAACAATTTCGAGCATAATATTTATCTTTATTATTCACAGATCAAATTGATGAAAATCTCAAGAAAGCTTTACAGGAGGACTTGACACAAATGGCACCTGGTCTCAAAATTCAGGTTCGACTCCAGACAGGTTCTTCTGGCGTTAAAATGTGGTTGATTTTTCTCCATTTTCCGTACGTAGGGTGGAGGAGTTTGCTCGTTTGAGCAAAAGAGCGTTGTTATATGCTTACATTGTTTTTGAAATATTTTTGAATGATTTTTCAGGCTGTTCGTGTGACGAAACCCAAGATTCCTGAACAAATCCGAAAGAATTATGAATTGATGTAAGACATTTCTTTGTTTCGGGATTCAGTACCTTTTTCAAACTTTTGTAAAAAATGGAATAATAAATTTCATTGCTAGGGTGTCTGCGAATTTTTGAAAACTTGATAATCTTTAAAGTCCTTGATAATCTTTAAAGTCCTTGATATTCTGGAAAGTCCTTGATATTCTGGAAAGTCCTTGATATTCTGGAAAGTCCTTGATATTCTGGAAAGTCCTTGATATTCTGGAAAAACTCTTGGAAACCTTATAGTTCCGTTCGTCTTGTTGGACCTACCCCGGTGGAGGTCCTATAAATTAACCTCTGTTCGTCCGTTAGTTCGTTCGTTACCAACTTTTCTCGAGGTTGGCTCATTAGTTTTTCTTAATTTTGGCACAATGATGCAAAATGGTAATGCCCAAAATGTGACGGAGCCCGATTTTCGAAAAAAAATATATTTGGGCAAATTTGGGCCAAAACTGCCTAAAAATAGGGTTTTTTGGACTTTGTGCAAAATCCTGTCATTAGGTTTTTCTGATTTTTTGTACAAAGATGGAGGGCAAGATTCTCTAAAGAATGGCTGAAGTGGTTTTTACCGGAAAATTCTTATTCGCCTTAAAAAACTGCCTAAAAATCGTGTCATTACTTTTGCCAGAAAAACTGTTTTTTTTGGCATTTTCTCGAGATTTTATCATTGGTTTTTTCTGATTTTTTGCTCAAAGATGCGTATTAACAATGCCCAAAACATGGCCGAGTTCGATTTTTGAGAAAAAATTTTTTCGGTTGAAAATGCCGGAAATCGCCGTGTTTGCAGATTTCATTGGATTTTTACCTTATATTCATCTCTATGTTTTTTACACAAAAACATTATTGATAACAGTGCTCACCATCAAGCATGATTCAATTGTCAATAAAACTGATTTTTGCGACCAGAACTTTCTATTTATTTTTTCCCTACAACCCTTCCCTGTCCCCCCATCAACAATCAATGATGAATTTATTGCGTTATGCATTTTCGCTAAACGCTATATCTTCTGACTGATTTTTTTTCATTTTTCTCCTCGCATTGCTATCTAACTTTCATCATCAGGTAGGTCCATTCAGCATCTAGCTTGTTTCAACTTTGCTGTTACGGTGGTATGGGATTGTATTTTAACCACAAAATATTTCGCCATCATTTGATCATCGTTCTTTAGAAACAAACTAGCGAAGTTCCCATATTATACGCTCAATAAATTTAATAATTGCAAAACCTTGAAAAATACTCAACATCTCGCCAAAAATCTGACTAGGAAACATTTAAAACCTTGAATCAGCCTGAAAAAAGACACTGTGATGGTATTTTTCTTGCAGGGAAGGAGAGAAGACGAAATTACTAATCACTACTCAACATCAGAAAGTGATGGAGAAAGAAGCAGAAACTGAACGAAAACTGGCTGTCATTCGTAAGCATCTCTTTTGTTTCAATTCTTGAGAGTTGAAGGGTGATAAAACTGCATGTTGTGGAATGGGTCTTGCATTGTATGGTCGTTGAATGAAATGTGATTTTTTTACGCCTCTCTATTATGTCTTATTTTCAGAGGCGGAAAAACATTCGCAAGTCGCAAAAATTCAATACGGTCAAAAGATTATGGAAAAAGAAAGCCAAAGACAGATCTCTGAAATTGAAGGTATTATATATTTTTATGCCCACCTGGAAGAATTTGACGTTATTCCAGTTCAATGTACCAATAACCATTACTTTAGGCGTAGAAACTTTCGCGAGCAGAAACTTTCGCGATTTTCGCGAATTTTGGCCCTTTTCGCGAAGGTAAATGTCTTTAAAAATTCTAGGTAGGGCCATTCGCGAAAGTTTATGCTCGCGAAAAACTCTTGACAAAATAGAAAATCTGTTAAACTTCAAACTTTGAATAAAATGTAACTTTTATGGCACTTTTTAGCCTGCTAAAATACTAATAAGTCAAAAGACAAATATTTCAAGCCAATCCAAGAAGTATTTGACCCTTTAAGCCATTTTTTCATGTGAAAATTCTCAATTTTACGTCTTGATTCGCGAAAGTTTATGCTCGCGAAAAATATTTTTCCGTTAAATTCGCGAAAGTAAATCTAAATGTCGTGAATTTCGCGATTTTTCGTCCTCGCGAAAGTTTGTACGCCAAAAGTATACGAGATCAACAAATGGGACTAAATCAAAACGAGAAGAGTTTAAGCAAACATGATTTCAAGGGGCTACACCGTAAGAGAACTAATTTGGGCAAATTTGGAAATAGTTTCTTGTCAGTAAGTTAATTTTCAATTGCATTCATCAAGTTGTTCAATTTTCTGTTGAATCTCGATAACCAACTCATACCTTGAATGGATAACTTCTTCTACTTGTATTGAACAGTGAATTTTCTTTGCGCTAGATAAAACTCACTTAGCCAAACAGAAAGCGATGGCGGACGCAGAATTTTACACACAAAACAAACAAGCAGAGGCGAACAAGGTGGGTAACAATTTCTTGCACTGCTATACTTTGTCTGTGTCCCAAAAAAAACTGAACAAACTTTAATAAAGTAAAATGATCAAAAGACTCATAATTTCTAAATCCATTATAGATTATGAAAATTTTTATTTTTAAGGCGAAAAAAAAGTTGCAATAGTTTTTTTTATTTTGAATTTATTTTTCGTGGCTTTGAAACATCTCTAATTTCGCTACAGGATGTCACTCTGGAAGATTCTGGAACTAAAAAGAAGTAACTCGTACTTAGATATATTTTTATTCTTCGTTTCAGTTGAAATTGAGTCCGGAATATTTGGATTTTATGCGCATTCAAGCCATCGCTAACAATAACAAGATTTATTACGGGAACAACCTTCCCAATGTTTTCATCGACAAAGAAATGTTCCAAGGGAAAAAGAAGGTTGTCAAATAAAGTACTAGGAATGGGCGCCAAAACGTTCTTTAACTTTTAATAGAAATTTTACGACATAGATCTAGCAATGGTTTGTAAATTTTTGCGATAAAATAACTTTCATATAGGAGTTGTAATTGATATTTCTTTGTTTTATAAATTGAAATTTAATTAAAATGTAAGAAAGCTTTATCGTCTGAATGATGTTTATGCAGCTGGAAATTGCGCATCGTTGCAAAATATTAAGTCAAAGAGGCGCTTTGTGACGTCGTCATGGCAATGTCAAACAGACGAGCAAACAAAGAATTTATTTTTAGGTGTAAGAATTTTTAAACCTCCCTTTGTATTCTTATAGAAGTTTGCACCAACATTTTATTTAACTGGCAATATATGTTTTTCAAATTCTTTACACGCTTTTGTTTAAATTCACTCAATTCCTTAAGGAGGCCCCTTTAGTTGAGTATTACGCAAGACAATATTATCGTCAAAAAAAAAGATCTTTGTATTTTGCGAATCGAGCTTTTCATTACTTTCTCACGCCCACCAACCAATCTTAATCATGCAAGTAAATTTATTCATCTCGTACCGTCGTTTTGTATAAGATTCCCATTTTCTCACTAAGATTCATTACCACTTTTCCGGAATCTATTCGCTATTTTTCCCGGGATAACCGGCATGATGAGATTGGAAAGAGTTTGTTTCTAAAGTACGTAAAAATCTTGTGTTTATTTACGAAACGGCCTAACTTTCAGAGGCTCATTTTTCAACTACCCGAAATCCTGGTATTTTTCCGCTAGGAAAGTGGCAAAGGAATCTTAGTGCGTAAATGGGAATCTTATGCTAAACGACGTTAATACTTTAATGGGATACATTTTGAGGATTTGGGTGTCATCCGCAAAATTAAGTCCCATTGGGAATTTGGAAAGGCCTTACCTGCGAAATATTTTTAAACAAAACTCAAAATCGTCAAATAAACTACTTTTTAAATGACATAGCATCAAAGAAGCGCTGATAATGCATATTTCAACAACCAGCATGCATGATTTGGCGGTAAAAGGCATAAAATCGTGAAAATAGTGCTATCCGCGAAATATCACTTGAAAATTTATTACCTAGGGAAGAAATTTTGGCGAATGAGCCCATTTGCCAATTTTGGTGCAATTTGGCGGAATTTATTTTGACGATTTAATAAAATTTCTAAATTTGGCGAGAATTAATTTTGGCGAACTACCCATTTTTGTTCAATATTTTAGCTGAGAAAAGAGGGAAAAGAGGATTTTTAGGAGAAAATAGAGACTAAATTGAAAGAAAATTAAATTTGGCGAGAGTTTATTTTGGCGAATGACCTATAAATTTTAATTTGGCGGAAACAATTGTTGGCGAATTCGGCGAGATTTTTAGGTAATTCGCCAAAATTTCTTCCCTTTTAAAGTACATTAAAGTAACTTGGACCATATTTTTATTTTACTGTTGGACGTACTTTAGTTAGCGTAAACAGAATCATAAAAAAAACGGACAAATAGAGTGCCACAAATTGCAACTTCTTAAATTTAAGGAAAATTCTGCCCTTAGATCGAAGTATTTGTTCTCACGATAATCCTTTGCTAGTCAGCTGATATTAATTTTTGGCGAGGTTACTTTTCGCGAATTAGCCTAAATTTTTTTCCCTAAAATATACTCCCTAAGTGATAAATCTAACTGAGAGTCGAAATCACAACTCATGAAATGTTTCAAAAAGGGAAGTCTGAATTGCAGACCTTTCTATATATACACCTATATATAGAAGAAACTTCTTTTATCGCTAGAGGATGAGCGAAAGCCTACAAAGAGGGTCCAAAACTTTTCGATTCAACTGCAGCTTATTTTCGGGCTCCAGGAAGCATAAGTAATTTAAGTGCCAAATTTCACATGGTGAGAGCCTTTTTCGTAATTCTACCTGACTATTTGATCCGAGGCTTTTCAATTAAGAATGCGAAATATTGCTCTAGATCGAAGAAAAAGTATTTTTTTCTCGCAATGATGATCGTTTTACGTTACATCCCTGTTTCAGTATATTTTCAGTGCTGTGCTCTTTCAGGCCAACGAAAAGATGAGCATTAAAGGAAGAGGAAAGGTTTTGACGAGAAAGCTATACCGAATTTTCACAAAACAATTCATCGATCTGTTCAACTGGTAATAAGATGTGCCCTTTTGAAGTGAGGACGAAAGAATATTCATTGCGTATTCTTTGTTTATTTTGAATTCTATAAATAAAATATATATACAGCTCCATATTTACAATTTCTTTTTAATACAAACTAAACATCGTTCAGAACGTGAAAATAGATTGGGCTTAAAGCCGACAAAAATAGAAAAAACTAATTTTCAAATGAATATGGGATCAGTGCCCCAGTAAATCATCTTCCAAGTCCTGTTCCAAAAGAATCAAATCGTCACTAGATGAGCTACTTGAACTACTAAAACTCCCGTTTGGTCTGGTTTTAATACCGAGAGCATGTGTAAGATAGTGCGTGTTATTATGGTCGTACTCTTCGACCACGCCTTTCAAATCACGAATATACATCATGGCACATCGGAGAATGTCCACTTTTGAGAGTTTCTTTTTATTGGGCAAAAAGGGAACTTTCTTACGCAAAGCATCAAATCCATCGTTCACTTGTTTTACGCGGTTCCGTTCGCGTTCATTTCGACGCGCGACCGCTTCAGGATCCATGGTGGCAACTAAGCTGTGGTTGGAGCGGCGCCTTCGCGGTCGCGGATGTATGGGTTGATGTTGAAGCGGTAAATGATGCATTCTGGGTTGTAGTTGAATGTTATTGTTTGTGTAGGTTGCCATGGGAGAATATTTTTGGAAAAACTCGTTACCGATAAGCATTTGGTGTTCGCTGTTGATGACGAGATTGTTGTCCATCATTTGTTGTTGAGGAAAGTGTTGTTGATGATGTTGTTGAGAGTGGGTGTTGGTTTGCAGTAATTGCATCTGGATGCAGACAGGAATGAAATACGTCCTTCTTTCACTTTTAAATCTTTCGCAATGATGGACCCAACAAATCTTGGTTTGATATTTATAGAGCTAGGGAGGAAGAAGAAGGTTCGATACTAATTTCATTACTTCACAGGGAACTAACTTTACACTAATACAGGGGGGACATTTTGCCACGATCCCAACGAATTTTCCGAGACTCAAATTGATGAAAATTTAATTTCCAACTCAAATATTCTTTTGATATAGCTTTTGTTTGAGAGGTAGTTTGTCAGCGGTCGGAATGGATTCGATTTAATTTGATAAAAGTTAACCCCCGTCTTTTTGACACGAGCCGTTTATTTTGAAAAGATTATTTTTAAACAAATTCTTTATTTGAAATTAATAAAAGTTGAGCAAGAAGGTGATAAAATTAAATTGCAATGAAAATGATATTTTCCCATCATCTCAACAAAAGTGAAAGAAAAAGGAAAATCCGTTTTATCCTTTCGCCGCGAAGAAACAACAAAACAAAGCAAAGTGAAAAAGAATCCTTTTCTTTCATTAAACATTGCAATAACCTTACAGATTTTTAAAGATCAGCAAGAGGGCAAAGATTTTCCCATAAAAAGCCTTATCAACCTATTCAATAAAGAGCTCAATAAAAGTGAAACTAGTACAAAAAGAAGATCTAAAAACAACAGCTCAATGGAAATATTGAAATAATTAAAATGACCTCTTCAAACTTTAAGAAGTTTGTTTTCTTTGAGAAGGATTTAAAGTTCTTCTTTCACCACCATCAAAGTCCTTTTAAACGCTTTCGGAAAACCTCCTCACAAGTCAATTGCAAAATTTTCACGCATGCAAAAAAGCAAATAATGTTGCTCACGAGATACTTCTAGCTGATCCTTTGAATTATTTTTCAGTGCGCATGAGCAAAGCAAAGTCAAAAATAGATGCGTCTATTGAAAGAGAATGAAAAGCTTCATTCAATTCACAGAAGCTCGCTATTCATTGAAGCATGCTGAATGATGTCTAGAAATAGTTATCCTTTTTTGTTGAGCTGTGAAAGTGTAAAAACACTAAGGAAATTTCTTTGAAAAATGAAAGGGGTTTAAAGCACTAAGTCTAACATATATACGTAAAATGATGTTTGAAAGAATTTCGGGGATAGCAGTAGCCTAACTCAACTTCCCACATATAAAATAGCAAACAACTTCAAGTCGAACAATATACTTCTTGTTATCACATTGAGCATGATTAGAAAAACAAAAGAAGAAGCACCGTCAAGACAATTATCAAAAGAATTGAACATTTACCTCCTCATTTTTGCAACTTTCTTTTCACCCAACCAATCAATCTTTTAATGAAAGTCTCCTCCCTTTCTCGTCTCCAGATCCCGATTCCCTTCTTATCGGCTTGAAGTTCGACTTTGAGTAACCTCTCCATCAACTCTTGGTATAAGAACACATTTAGTGGTGAAGGAATGTTACATCGTGTTATTGCGAGCCCTCTTCCAACCAAATCTTCATTCACATTCATTTCTTTCGATAGCCAACCCTGAAGTCAAAAAAAGTTTCAGTTTGAAGTTTAGTCATTTTGCTCGGGAAGAACTAATTTTAGCGAGGGGCAGGAATTGTTGAAAAAGAATTTGAGCGAATAACTTTAAATTTCCAATATTACAAATAAAGTTAATTTTTGCGAGAACTTTAATTTCGAAAAGTTAACCATAATTATTTCCCTTAAGGTATTAAACATAACAATAAAATACATCTGTGATACTTAGGGGCTTTTTTTAGTCTTCACTCAAATGTCCTCACGTAGCCTTCATGGCATTTCCTTCATGTAGATCCGTTTATTTTCAATTTTCGAAATATAATATAGGATATTTTAGGACACCAATTGGCGAAATGTGAGAAAAAGGGTCAAAGGGTCTGCTATCGAATAATTTCATTGAATAAGAAGAAACCTAAGGCAGTTTTCCAGACTAAACAATTCCAACTGGATTTAAAAGTCAAAAATTGTGAATAAATGATTGAATCTTAAAAAAATGAGCTAAACGATAAAGGGTTTTAGCTATTTTAGTCCCTGGGTTTTTTTTAATCGAAATAAAAAGAATTTCTAGCAAAAGTCGCAGAAATTAAATATTTATTTGACATGGCAGGGTCTCCCTAAACAACCTTTATTTATTCACTTACTCTTTTATAAAATAAAACTCCTTTCAGCTCTTTATCATTTTTCTGCAAAATTTGGAAAAGGATATTTTTGTGTTGGAGCTCCTGTAAATGTTCGTACCACCCATTTTGCAGTTCAACACCAGCTAACGAAAAACGCAATGAAGGACTTCCTAAACAATCCAAATAAAGAGAAAAACTGTTAATCCAACTTCAATTTCGTTCGGAATACTTCTCCTAATGTAAAATACTACAAAATATCATAGCAAAATCATAGCGTCATCCCCCCTTGCTAGTTGGGGGGGGGTTACACCCTACATTTTTCCCCAAAAAAGGAGGGGGCTGGAAGTACACCACTTTTTTGGGGGACCTGTGTAATTGGGGGGAGCTAAAATCTCATCACTTAACGCGGGGGCTAAAATAATTCAGCTTAATAGTTGGCTTCAAATACCCAAATTGAAGCTCATGAATCTGAAAAATTTTTGAAAAAGTGTGCAAAATATTTTATCTTAAAAAACTTACAACTGAACTCCATTTACATTGGAAAACCCTTTTTTACTGGATCAATTTTTTGGAAGTGTCTAGGGTCAAAAGTCCTGGGGGCTAACAAAAAATTCATAAATCTTTGGGGGGACTTAAATTTCAGGGGGCCCTTATTTTTGCCTGGGACCTAAACTCAGGCTGACGCTATGAAAATTCGAAAGAATCATAGTTTGTTTCATCCCCCCCCCCTTTCTTAAGGGGAGGGGGGAGATGACACCTTCCGAAAAAATAAAGAAGGGGGGGGTCAGGAATTTTCATGAAAAAGGGAAGGGGACAGTTTAAGAAGGGGGCTTACATATATATTGTAGATTATTTTCAAGCACTGTTATGAAATTTGGTCTCAATGAAAGGAAGTTTTCTGTTAGAGTAGTCTGAGTCAAAAAGAAGAAGTGTATTATTTCGCTTTTACTATCTAAAGAGATTTCACATATATTTGTTAGCTATTTTTGTCCTTGGGGGGATGCCAAGAAGGGACGGGATCATTTAAGAAGGGGGGGGGTCAGGCCCCTTTCCGCACTATGAAGAATGAAATTGTCAAACCTTTGGAAAAGCCAAATGAGAGAATAGGGGAGTGCTGAATCAATAATGTTCCACAGACTTCAATTCTCTCCAACTTTCCGCGTAAAAATACCTTCTTGGTGATGAATTCTTTGGGTATTTCAGAAACATGTCTGTATCTTTTCATCTGAATCAAGTGAATAAACAAATAATGGTGAAATAAAAGTGCAATGGAAATAACGTGATCATGATATTAATAGGAAAAGCATTCTGCTTTTTAGGTATGAAATGGTAAAACAATCAAAATTTTGGTACATACCAAATGGTACCTTCGAGTTATCAGTATGATTCCTATGCATCCCGTCGCTACTGTCATTCCCTACAAAGAATATATGATAGAGACATTATACAGAACATTCTCTGTTACAAAGTACAAATGATTATACAATACGAGACTGAAAACAATCTTGTACAGAAACAACAGAAATCGAAAAATATGAAATATCTAAACAGTATGTAATTCAAACAGAACTTAGATTGAGATTATTTAAATTCATTGCCCACTTCGGTATGATTTTAACCTATATCAGTCATAGAATTACCATTGAAGTCCATCTAGGTCCATCAGGAATTAGGTAAACGTGAAAATTGAAAATATTTGTACCCTGATGAGCTGCAAATGTTTGTCAATAAATCCACTAATACGATTGATCATTTTACAACTTTATTTTAATAACAAGTTTTGTTTGGCTTTTCAATACTGAAATAAAAATGTACACAAGAGATTTCCAAAGCATTTATGCAATGAAAAACTATAAAAAATGGTCATAAAGTATCTCTTTTCTTTTCCTGATATACATAAGCCACACACAGAAAAAATTGATTTTCGCAAAAAGAAAACTTTTACTAAAAGAAATGACTCGTTTAAATATCGATATTCTCGGCATTTCGGAAACCCACTGGGCGCAACAGATGCCAGAATCTTTCGAAATAGGCAATTTTATTAACATCCAATTGGAACGAAAAGAAGGGATCCATCGACAAGAAGTAGCAACAATTTTGCACCGATCTTTGGCCGAAAATCTCGAAGGCTATAAGTTGATATTGCAGAGACTAATGATGGTTCAAATCGAAATAAATACGGACCCCTTATTTATTTATCAAACCAGATCAAACGTATGCACCCGTCAGATGCGTTTTACGAATTACTCCAAGGTCATATCAACAATTTGCCACGTAACAGCAAATTAATCATACTTGAAGATTTAATGCTAAGGTTGGCCCTGAATCGTATAATGTATGGCCCAACATTGTTGGTCGTTTCTGCGTTGGTAATCTGAGTGACAACGGTACCTGTCTTCTACAGTTTTGTACAATAAACGAATTTTCCCTTATTAAGACTTTTATAATATAAACAACCACTACACAGATTAATAACATGGACAAACCCAAAGTCAGCTGGATTTCCTTAATCACTCCAGATAATCAAAAATGTTTTGTCAAAAAAAGTCTTTAACTCGTTTAATATTGATAGGGACGACTTCTTACTATTGATGCAATATAAACTTTCCCATAAAAAACGAAAACATTTGCCAAAGTTTCTAAAAGATTCGCCGTCAACAGATTTAAAGACAACAATATCAGAAAGAGTTTTGAAATAAAAATAAGAGGAGCTTTCAGCGCACTAATAGATAACTCTAATGAAATGTCCTTGGAAGACCTAATACAACAAGTTTACGAAAATTATGAATGAACATATATACTGAAGAAACAGTTGGAAAACGATTGAGAAAGCCCATCAATGGTCTAGATGAAGAAACAATAAATCTTTGTGAGGAGAGACGACGTGCTCGAACAAGAATGCTTCCGAACTCTACAAATGACAAAATACGATCAGATTACAATATTCTTAATATCGCAGTAAAAAAAGCGGTGAAACAAGCGAAAATAAAAGCACTAGAAAAGAAGACAATACTCATTGAAAATAACTTTCGAGAAAACAAGATACTCATGAATTATTTAAAAAATATCAAAGAGCTTGAAGCAAAACCAAAAAAAACCTGTGATGGCCCTGAAAGATGTAACAGGTAACAAAACTAGTCAACAATTCTGAAATTCTAACCATTTGGAAAAAACATTACAAAAAACACTTGAACAAAGCCTTCCCAAGAGAGGCGGACATTTTAAATAATAAGACATCCCAGCTCTGAATAATGAGCAATTAGATAGAGAAGAAAGATGTTGTAAAAGCAATCAAGCATATGAAATTTAAAAAGGCCCCCGGACACAATGGTGCATCAGAAGAAGGCGATGAACAATGACAAACATTCAATGTCCTCCACAAGCTTTTCAATAAAGTCCTATCTACTAACGAGGTCCCTTCAGAATGCTCCAAAACGACGGTGACACCAATCTACAAGAAAGGCGATACAAGTAACCCTGAAAACTACCTTACAATTTTATTACTGTCAATACCAGGAAGTGTTAAACCGTATCCTCCTTGAAAAAATAAGAGAAAGAACCGAAACTTCCACCAGTAAGACCCAATTTGGTACAGTAGACGCAATTTTTATCGTCAGGCAAATTACATAGAAGGCAAAAGAGTGTGGTGTCAATCTACACTTCAATTTCATTGATTTTAAAAGTGCGTTCGACACTGGAAGATGTTGTTTGCCATTACTTACTTACTTCTTCTTTAGCTCGTGTTCTCAGGTGCCAACATTGAGTGGTTAGGGCGAAGGCCAACCATATCCTTCTTTTTCTTTTTCTTTAAGACCTCCTTGTAGAATTCGTCTGCTGCGACCGACCATCAAGCACGTGATCTTCGAGTGTTTTGATTGGTCTTCTTGTTAGCGTTGTCGTTGAAAAGCAGTCTTTTGACGATGCTGGTGTTCTTTTGTCTTGCAATATGGCCAAGATAGTTTTGTTGCTGTCGTTTGACGTATTGAAGGATGTCTTCAGTCTTACAGACGCATAAAACATCTTCACTTGACATGACGAAGTGGAAAGTTTGCTCAGTGTTTTCATCAATTCTTCTTTCAAAGCCGCCTCTCACCATCCTACAAAGCATATTAATGTAGGTGGATCGAATTCGTTGTAGGTGGATAGAATTCGTTGTTGTTGTTGTTGAGTGATATTCCGCGTTTGACAGGAATATGTCA
Organism: Clytia hemisphaerica; assembly: GCF_902728285.1. Taxonomy (NCBI): domain Eukaryota; kingdom Metazoa; phylum Cnidaria; class Hydrozoa; order Leptothecata; family Clytiidae; genus Clytia; species Clytia hemisphaerica. The sequence continues at coordinate 197,618 of NW_027103519.1, read as the reverse complement.
GCTGACTGCGCACCATTGTATTTAGGAGATATACCCTTGTTTTCAGGAAGATCTTTCGATTGTGCAGTTTTTTACTCATTTGGTTGTACTTGTTTTGAGCAACAGCTATTCTTAAGTCAATCTCTGCATCTCCTGTTGAAGGTTGATTGAAGTGTATGTCGTCTTCAAGATATCTGAACACTTCAACATTTTCAATAACTTTATCATTAAGCGTGACGATAGATTGAGGATACTCATCTTGGTTTTGAGACTTGAGATTTATTATCATTTTTTGGTTTTCTTGGCGTATATTTGGAGGTGAACACGAACAAATGTTTCATTAAGGATTTTCAGTCCTTTTTCTAAGTCTGAAATACTTTTGAATGCAAGTTCTAAGTCGTCGGCGTATAATTGGTGTCTCAAACAATATTGTCAACACCGTCAAAACCATGTACGACAATAAGACTTGTTCAGTTATTATTAACAATTGGCTTACTGAGTGGTTTAATCTTCAAGAAATATTATGTTTGATGACGAATTATGCTACAATGTTAGATATGCAGACAATACAACCCTAATAACCGTAACTTTTCTTCCTCTTAAACTTGCTACCAACCAACTGGAATCAGCATGTGCAAAATATGGACTCAAAATTAATGGTGACAAATGTAAAATCCTCTCCCCAGAAAATGAAAAACAAATCTGGATTGATGGCAAGCTGGTCGAAAAAGTTGAGTAATTTACTTTCCTGGGATCATAGTTATTCCGGGAACTTCCAAAGGTATCGAGAAACGACTTGCATTAGCATGTACACACAACACAGCCTTCGGGAATTTATACAAGAACGTCAAACAGAAACTTAGCTATGGAACTTAAAACGAAACTTCTTCATGCCCTTATTTACCCCATAGCTACATACGTTTGTTCTACATGGACACTCACTAAGAAAGACTCCAACAGACTTAGTATTTGAAAACAACTGTCTCCAAAATTTGCTTGGGGTTAGAGTCCTGGACAAAACCATACACATACAAAACTTTGTGAAAAAACAAAGACTTCTATTTCTATTTGGTTGAGTTGCAGGAGGCTTTGAGGCCCATTTTCGCAACTATAGATGCTTTTTAATTAGCGCCCTGTCAGCACCTTGAACTAACTACCCAATTCCCCTCACATGGCATGGGTGTAAGTAAGTAAGTATTTATTTACCTTTTTAACACATCTGAAAATGATACAAGAGGCGGAATCAACAAAATAAAAAAGCTAAGCTAATCAAAAAAGATGCGGCCACCTAAGGGTTGACCCAGGTGAAAGTTCATTCACTTGCCAAGTGAGCTGCTGCAATGCAAGTGGGAATCGAATCTCAGTTGCCTGTGCAGCAACCAAGATCAATGACCACTATACCACAGCGTCAGCAGACTTTCGTGGTATGGTCAAATTGATGACAACAGCCTTGTTGAAAGAGCGAAAGAGCTCTCCAAAATGATTTCACAAAGAAGAGGAAGCAAGGCTGAGGCGAGAGGCAGGGAGGCCACCAAAGCGATGGACGACAGATGGAAGGACGACGAGATTAAAGAGGACACTGGAATAGACCTTAAACACCTTAAACATGATCGCAAATGACAGAGTAGAATGGAAAAGACAAGTTAATCAAATATGGGTGAAGTCTCAGCATTTTGAGATGTGATGCTTCGTCAAAAGTAAAGTAAGTACAGTTAATGCCTGAATGCTGGAGTTTTTACTTGTTCAAAATGACATCCTGATTAGCAAAAGGTATATTTATGTTGACCCTTATCCTTGGAGGATGTTAAATTAATAGTCACTCTTAAAAACTGTACAAGAGGTATGTAAAACTTTGGATTTTCATGCCATATACATCTTATGGGCAGTACCAGAAAAAGCACGTGCACACAGCATGGATTTGTTTTGGTTTCGATTTCAACTATATAACGATCTCCCCGGACTTACTTTTCACCTGGTTTCTTTATGAATCAGGCCGCTAACAAAGAAAATGACTTTTCGGACAGACTGAAGATAGAAACCGGTTATCCCTTTTACCTATTAAAAGATGTGTGTTTTTCTCAGTGATTTTTCATTTTAATGAGCGCGCGCGGCGAAATTTTTTGTCAGCGTGTCCATTTACCTCTCGCCTCGCAACCACCATTTTCAATTTTCAAGCCAGCCAAACCTTGACATTTTAAAGCAGAAAATCATTGAGAAAGGTAAGCTTTAAAACTTCTGTATAACAACATCAAAATATTTGTTTTCGATATTAGTTATGCATTCCTTTTTTTACAATCTCCTCTCCCTTTTGTAGGGGGTCATCCTGCTGCGTTACAGCGAAAATATATTCAATTCAAATTCAACTCATCATCATCCCTCATCTAATATATTGACGATATTGACATCCTTCTTTAGAGATATAGAGGAAGAATAGGAAAGTTGGGATCATTGATTGAAAAAGGATTTTCCTCTCTGACCACTAAGCAAAGTTTCGACCTTTCTACCGACCGTTCCTTATTTTGTGCATAAGATTCCTTTCCTCCTGCACCAAAGATTACTCTTCTGCCATTTACTTTTCTACTGGAAAAAGACCAGACCTCTGGGTACCATAAATCTAGATGAATACAACCACTTCATAATGATTTCAACCACTTCCTGATGACTTCGACCAACGTCATACTTTCTTAACCGTATGGAAAGGATATGATTCGTCATGTGACCTAATTCGGCAATTTGTCCTTCCCCCTCATGATAACACTTGCTTTTCTTATCCCGCCCTTTCTCGCTTCAGGCCGAATCCTCAGATCACGGTTCAAAACCACACATTTTCCCGTGCAAAAAAAGAAGCGCTTCAATGTTAGCGCAGCAAAAGATGGGAACCATGACGCAACTGCCAGCATCGCGCAATTGAATCTCAATCGAACACAATCGAATATCAATCGAATATCAATTGAATCTGAAAATTGCGGTAATATTCAATTGAGATTCAATTACATTCGACAATCAAATTTCAATCGGTCGATTGCGTTCTATTTGGTTCGACTGGTTCAATCGTTGGTTCAGTTCGATTGAGATCGTCTGGGAATGGTACAAGAAAAAACAAGTATCTTTATTCCTAGGGAAAATGGCAGTGTAGCTGGAACCTCGATATTCCAGGATTAGAAAAAGCTATACCTGTTATCTTTTTTCTTTAAAGAATCAACAAGCCATCAACATCAATAAATTACACACATTTACTCAGAGAAACTTTTAAAATTATCTGCCATTATGACTTTCTTGAAGCCGTTCTGAAATGAACCAATCGGGTTATGAATCGGAATTCCTATGGGAGTTCTTTTCCGAAATTTGTAAAATAGCTAAGTCGGCAAAAAAACTTTTCCCGGGGGTTTGAGGGAAAAACAGAACTGCTGTCATTTGTTTTTTATTTAACCAGATATTTAAATTTGGGCTCAAAAATATTTAAATAAATAAGTTAATAGTATTCAATATACTATTTGTATCTATCAGAAAATAAAACACTTACAGAACGACATCGTTTATCATTTGGAATACCCCCGTATTTGGACCATTCTATGGTGGGCGCAAAATAGGGCGGAAACTAAGTAGCACCCTCAGTGCAAGATTGCCGCCTCATCTTTATTCGCCCGCGCGAGAATGCGAGCTAATCATTTTTTCTCGCGCGCTCAAGGGGAAAAGGAAAGTGATCGATATTCTTTGAAGAAAAAACGTCAGAAACAAACCCAAAGACCAAAAGATGTATTTTGTTGTTGACAATTGATCCTGTGAAGATGAAAAAATTTCTGCTTTGCATTTTTTTCGGAACGCTGAAAAACTCTAATTTCGATCATCCTTTAAGATAAAGAGGTTGCGAGATTTGGGTTAGCGAGGCAAAAATCGCTAAAAAGCTGGTAAAATCGTAATCCTCAAAAATTGATGTTCCAGCCTCACTGAATGGGGGATAAAGGCCATTTTTAACCAATATTTTTGAAACTGTTATATAAAAGATTGCGGATGGAATGCGTGTCTTTTCATTTCAATCATGAGAATAAATATTCATGTTGGGTTTCACAAAAATTAGTTCCAATAAGGTACGAAGGAATAAATTTCAAAATAATGGAGGAATTAGAGAAGAAAGTTACAGAGGAATAGAGTTGGAAGTAACAAAGAAAGTATTGAAGGAATAAAGTTTGAAATAAGGAAGAAATCAAAGAAGAAAGCTACAGAAGAATAAGTTAAAACCAACCCAAATAATTTCAATAAAGTTATTGTTTTTTACGTAAATAAGTTTTGAAATATTGGATACTTGAGTTTTTTTCTTGAAAACTCACAAAAATTAATCTTACGCAGTTTGTCCAGGTTTGTCTCCTGAAATCTCAAAAACCCGTAAGAAATTGAATTAAAAATGTCAAAAAAGCATCATCTTGCAAGAATTAAATTATTTCTGAAAGAGTTTGTCTCGTGAAAATAAGTTCTCGCAAATATTGATCTCTTATTAAGGTATTAGATTTTCACTTTTCAAATAGATGCGAGGGAAACAACAACTACAACAACTATAATAAATAAAGTATGGTTTTTTATGTTAGCATAATATTTAATTTAATTAAAAACTTTATTTTTAACTTATCAGATTTAACAAGATGTTGAGGACTTCTTTGGTTCGTGCTGGCATTGCCACTTCAAGGGCTCTCAAATCTCAAGCACCATCAGGAGTTGTTGCCGCCAGATGGAGCAGCAGTAAGCCAAAAGAATCTGATGAAGCATTTGATGCAAGATGGGAAGCTTACTTTAACAGAGAAGATATTGATTCTTGGGAAGTCCGTAAAGGAATGAATGAATTATATGGCTATGATCTTGTTCCCGAACCAAAAATTATCAGCTCCGCTTTAAAAGCATGTAGAAGAATTGATGACTTTGCTATGTCTGTCCGTGTTTTTGAAATGGTCCGTGACAAAGCATGTGGTGATAAAGAAATCTACAATTATGTTCTCCAGCAATGTCGTGGAACCATTGATGAGCTTGGCTTGTCCACACCTGAGGAATTAGGAATTTAAATTTTCTTTTTGTAAATTATACATGTTGTAATTTTGAATCATTTTAAACACCATGAACTTATTTTATCCTCTTTGGTGACAGTTGTTTTCTGATTTATGCATTGTTTGGACGTCTTTGTAGACAATATCTGCTCAGATGAGGTACAAAGTCAAAATCTTTATTTGTTTATCTTGTTAATAATAAGCTTATAGGGAGTCCGGCGAGTTTAAAGTTAATTTCACTTGTACATTCTGAAGTACAAACACATTTACTGTTTTAGCCTCCACTAGACCATATAGACAAGGCCAAAATAAGTTCTCAGTAAATTAAAAAGTTGTGTGTATTTGCCAAAATAAGTTCTTATAAAATTCAATTGTTCTAACAATTTTTTTAGGTTTAGTATAATAATGATGACCCATGATATTGTTCTTTTTTTCGTTTCGTTTCCAGCGAAAATACGATTAAAAATCAAATAAAATGACAAATAAAGAAAGATACGATCTTTGGATCGGCAGTGAATTGGGACTTTTAAAAGGTAATGTATTCTTTTCTTAAGACTCCCTATCCTCCTTCTTAGTATTTAGCAGTATAATAGCGTCAACATATTATTGGAATGGAAGAAAGCAACCAAATCTTTTATTTTAGGGGTTGTGCTGAAGAAAGAGAGTTTCGTGAATTTCGGGGATATCACATCGCTTGATAAGACGCAGTGTATCACGTCAATGTGCTGGCAAAAACAGGATAAAAAACTGACTAATGTAAGTGTTAGTTTACAGGTTTTTCCAAAAATTGCATAAATGGAGATTACCCTTACCCTCGTGATTCTATTTTTTTTAACTAAGTTACAGTTTTTTAACTTTTAGCCTAAAAGTTATTCTCAGTTATTAATTTTTTTAAAGCAGTTAAAGAATTTTTGTGAAATGACAATCTATGTTTCTAAGCTTTGCACGCACGGCTTCAGGCACGACGGAAGCTTTTTATATCTGGTACGGCGAATGAGGAAATTTAAGCGATTTTATAGCAATTTGACCGATGAAGAGGAAAACTTCGGGTATTTTTGTGAAAATCTGGTACGGCGGCCGCCGTACCTGCCGTACCCGTTACGTCGTGCCTGGGCTTAAATACTTCTTCTCTCAGCAAAATTTGCTACCAAATTGATATTTTTTATCCATTAAAAGATTATTCTACATATTTAGGCAAACCAACCATATAATAACCATGCTGGTCAAAAAATGGTTTTGTGTTATTGTTTTAGGTTAATTCTTAAGCTAGGAGTACAGACTTTTACGATTTTTGCAAATTTTCGTGAAAACTTGGTGAAAATAATGTAAATTGTAAAATATAATCATACTGGAAAATTTTTGATGAGGCAAATCGGGAAAGTTTATATGCACAGGAAATTTTCTTTAAAAAATTGAAAATCTATAAAATGTTTAAACTGTGAAATTTCAAGTCAGTTCAAGCGTATTTTTAATTTTTTAACAGCTTCTTAAAGGTACTGAAATCGTTTTTGTCAGATTCAAGGAATACTAGTTATCCCTTTGAAGCCAATTTTCGTTTGAAATTTCTCACTTTCACCGAACGATGCTGGATAGTTTATGCTCGTGAAAAACATCCCTCCTCAAATTCGCAAAAGTAAATTTCGTAAATTTTGAAATTATTCGAACTCGTGAAAGTTATGGTGAAAGTTTGTAGGCCTTAAGTATATCAGAAAGAGCTACCTTAAGGGAAGAAATTTTTTGCGGGAATTTAATTTCGCGGTTGGTCTAATTATTTTTTTCGCGGGAATTTAATTTTGCGGTTCATCAATTTTCAAAAAATTTGCGGGAATTTAATTTCGCGGTTGCAAGATATTTTTGACCAAAAACGTTATTAATTAAACAAAAAACCTGTTTTAAGGCTTGAAATAGTACGAATTTGGGGGAATGCGTGAAATAAACTAAATTTCGCGGGAATTTAATTTCGCGGATTGCCGATTTTGTAAAATTTCGTGGGAACTTAATTTCACGGTTTTAGGCAAAATCCGCGAAAACCGCGAAATTTTGTTCCCGCGAAAATTTCTTCCCTTAAGGTATTAAAAAATTCCTGTCCTTTGACTCGTCAACCAACTTAAACCTGTTGAATTTCAGATTGTGTTTGGCTTGAAGAATGGCACAGTTAAAACATTTGATACTTCAACCTGTGAAATGGGAACCTCGTTGACGTGTAACAAAGTGGCACCAGTGCGTGGTGTGGCTGCTTTGCCTGATGGAAGTATTGTCACTTGTCTGGAGAATGGAAATCTACAACGCTGGAAAAATGGCCAGTGTGATGTAAGTGGAACTACAATCATGGTCGTTATGACACGAAAGGGGAATTCCCTGCAAAACTTAAAAACCACAAACGAAGTATAAAATGCTAAGAATCAGGGGAGGGGAGGCAGTAATAAAATAACAGACATCGTGAATTCAAGCGACAAGGTAATTAATATACCAAAACATCTCCAAAATACCAAAAAAGACAGAAAAATGTGTGGTATCTTGACAAAAAAATTAGTTTTTAATTAAATTGTTACTAAACCAGTGATTTTAATCATTTTTTCATTAAAGTTAGTTTCGTTGACGTAAAATTTACTCAGAAAAAAATCGTTCATCTTAAAAATCGTAAATATCTCGTAATCTAACCAAAAGCCCTCTTAATAAAAAGCAACTTATGACGTCACCAGGAAATATGGCAGATTTTCGGCTGCTTGGACAGTTATAGATGGGTCTAATCGACGAAATTTTAAAAGAAACAGCATATTTATAAGCTACTTAACTTTCATTTCAGATAAAATAGCCGAAATGTATTTTTAAAGTTTTGTAGGAAGAGGTATACACGATGGTCCAGTGTTGAACGTCGATCTCTAAACTCTTTTTCCTACAACAAGACAACATCGTTAATCATTTTCTTCTCTTTGTTCAGCTGGAGAAATCGGTTGGAGACGACATCAAAGTCATGGTTCACAACAAAAACACTAATGATGTCATCGCCACAGGTGGTCAGGAAAATGACCTCAAATTATGGCAACTCAAATCTCTGGATAAACCTATCTTCACTGCGAAAAATGTAACATCATTCTTCAGTCTATCATTTTATATCGTTTTTCTCTCATTCTACTCTGCGCATGACTTGAGTTATAAAAAATTCCCGTCAAATCTACATTATTTTATTCTTTTCTCAAAATCGTTCTATTTGAAGCCATATTGACCGTGCAAAAAGTGAGGTTTGAATGTCTATGAAAGAAATAGAGCTTGTAAAACATTGCAGTTTGTTAAACAAATCATCCAAACAAACAGTGTGTGTTTCATTAAAGTTAGTTTCGTTGACGTAAAATTTACTCAGAAAAAAATCATTGATCTTAAAAATCGTAGAGTTGACCCAATTCGTCCTATTTCAACTCAAGCCTGAAAACAGGCTTTTCGCTATTTTGATAGTCTCTGACCAAACGATTGAATTTCAATTTGAATTCCCGTCAAAATTTTCTCCTGTACTCTTAGGTGCCAAATAAACGGGGGGGTTCGAATAAACGGGGGGGTTGGAAAAATTTTGAAATTTCAATAGACGGGGGGGGGACCTAATTGCCGGGGGGGTTGGAAATTGTACTTATGAAAACCCCAAAATAAGGTAAATATAGGCTAAAATCAGGCTTTTTGGAGCAAAATAAGGGGACTTCTTTTAGCCAATTGAAAATATTCTTTAAAATTAATAAACGGGGGGGGTCCTAATAAGGTCCGGGGGGGTTGGAAAATTTTCGAAAAATTAACAAGCGGGGGGGACCGTTTATTTGGCACCTAAGAGTAAGGTGTTTTGATGATTATGTATCGTTTCAGGTAAAGAACGACTTTTTGAATCTGCGAGTTCCGATATGGATAACAGCAATCGACTTTTTCAACGAAGACAACAACCGTGTTGCAGTAGGTTCCGCAAACCACGTTGTTCGTGTCTATGATCGGAGGGAGAAACGTCGTCCTGTTTTCGAGACTGACTGGCACGAGCACCCCATCACTGCACTGACGCTCAAACCAAACAACCACTCTATCTTCCTTGGTAACAGTGCAGGTCACATGTCAGAGTTGGACCTCAGGAGCGGTAAACAGTTAGGCGCCTTCAAAGGAAATGCAGGCAGCATTCGAAGTATCGTTTGTCATAAAACGCAACCTTATATCGGTGTTTGTGGCTTGGATCGCGTGTTCAAATTATATGATACTAACAGGAAGATTGTTAAACAGGTGAGAAGTCAGTTTCAATGTAGTGAATTTTTTTATCTGAAAATGTTATATATTTTTTTAAAGAAGAGAATTTCAAAATAGGTCCATTTCATTTGTACATTTGATAAGTGGAGTAGCACGAAACTCTGAGTAGTGTACTTTTTTACTTTCTGTTGTGAAGAAAGATATCTTTTAATATTTCTTTCTCTAGATTTATATGAAGTCCAATCTCAATTTCATTTTGATGCCCGACACTGAACTTCAGGTGAGTCTTAACTATTGAACATGGAGAATTTAAAAACTGAACATTCGTTGGATATTTTTTATACAATGCAAAACAGTATTAAAGATTTTGAGTTCTGGAAAATTTTAAACTCTCCCCTATCTTTCAGTTGACGGAAGTAAGCGGAGAAAAACGTGAACGCGCGACCGAAGATGGAGAGGAAGCGGACGTTTGGCAAAACATGGAAACAGTTAACGATGAAAGCAAAAGTGAAAAACCTAAGAAAAAGAAAAAGAAATAATTTTAAAGGGAAACATTTTTTACACTAAAATTATTGATTGGCTTTTGTCTATCACTTTTATGAAACTTGATACCTTTAAATAGCGGTGGTGATTGGTAATTTGGTCACAAAAGAATATTTTAATTACTTTCCTCCGCCATAGTTTCAAATTAATTTTCCCTTATTTTAAGCATAAGTTCCCAAGCTATTCTACTTTTAAAAAGAAATCTTTAGTTCTGCGCAGAGAATTCTCATGAAAATGATAAATCTAGTTTTCTTGACAGTGGTTTATTATCGATCAAAGATTTTGATTTTTCAAAATATTGTTTGATCGGAATATGAAGTGAATTGCTTGAACCATTCTCGTAAAGTACAACTTTTCATTTCAGTCCAAAATTTCGGTCTAGAAACTACATCGTAACAATACTGTAAGTTTAGACGGCCTCTGCCTATTCATGATATGCACCATTGCAATGTCTTCCACGGACCCAGCAGCTGATTGGTTGCAAATGACGTATTATTAATTGACTGATTTTACGTCACTTACAACAATGAGCTATTGCGTCCGTGATGTAATGTCAGAATGGTGCATATCATGAATTGTAATTGTGAATATTGAAAATGGGTAGAAGTTTTTCCTAAAGTTTCTTTTAACGTCAAGGCAGCGACTTTTTTCAATCTTTTTTTTTTGCCTACTACTAACAATCACATAGACAGGGCAGAAATTGTTGAAAGAGGACCGTCTAAATTTGAGCTTCTAGCTATAGTCGTAGGATTCGATGTCACATGTGGCTTGAAATTCAATGCACATGATACCCACAGATATCTTTGGAAGGATTTCCTACCAGAGTCACGTGACTAAAATATGCAATTTCACCGGTTTGAGAGATGTGAAATAGCGTTTGCCGCCTACGTTTTTTGATCTCGCGCTCCGAAAACAATTAAAATGCTAGATCCTATCCATCGGCACGAAATTTAAAAAGTCAAATTTTTGCTTCACTTTTTTTTGCTGGAGAAAGCTTAAAGTTGCATATCTAGCCCTTCGGGCTTAGATATCTGTGATGATACCCCCTCCCTAATTTGTCCACTTGACTGCTGTTACTATCCAAAATTACTGTAAATTTTCACCGCGTTTCAAACACCATTTAAGGGCTCTGACCATAGTCCAAAAATTGATTTTGGTATTTGAACATAAAAGTTATATTTTTCAGGTTCCTTAACACTTTTAAGAAAGAATTGCCTTTATAAATTGCTTTTTAATCGAATCCCTTAAGAGTAATTAAGAATTTAATTGCAAAAATGACGTTATGAACTTTAAAAAGATGTTAATAATATGTTGCTTCACCCTCTTTTACAAAAAGTGCTTAGTTTTAATGGGTAATTAACTTTTTTGTTTGAAAATTTCTTTACGCTGTCCGCAAAGAATTGAACTATCTTAAATTTTGCGGAAAATTTTTCTAAAAAGAGGTGTCAAAAGTTATGACTGTTTTTAAGCAAAATCCAGATGAAAAACCACTATTTTGAAGATTTCCGAGACAAAGAAGCATTTACAAAAATTTTCCGCAAATTTTTTTATTGTTCAGTAAAAGATACACCATCTACTGCGAAAAAATTTTTAAATGTTTTTTCTTCGCCGAAACTAAGCTCTTCAAAGTTGAAATACTCTTCCTCGCAAAAGTCTTCATTTTCTTCTTCATCAAATTTTCTCAATGCAATTTTTGAATTTTCAGATTCAGGAATAGTTTGTCTAACAGAAAATGTATAACATGCCATACTTTTGTTCGTTACATCAGTCAGAAAACACATTTTAAACACAGCAATTATGAAACACTACATGTTTGTTTTTTTATAAGCAAGTGTATGCCCCTTGGTCAGGCTCGTGTATGCTTAAGTTCTCAAAGCATCCAGGCATAATTTATGCTTATTATATGCTTAAGAATCATGCTTATGATTCACCCCGAGCCAAGTTTTTAAAGAAATTTTGTAAAAATTTGTTCAGATTTTGGGAGCAGTGGAATGTTAGCTAGCCGTGGAATGTCTTATTTTTTACTTGACCTCTACCAAACCTTTTTAAACAGATAAAAATGACCACTTGAAAAATATTTAGGCTGACATATATGCTCATGTTAAGCTTAGGAATTCTGCAAATCTGAGCCTTCATATGCTTATAAGCGTTATGCTTATTAAAAAAAACATGTATGGTCAGAGCCCTTAATAACTTACCTGAAATAAAATACTGTACTGCGTTGACGAACTCTCGACAGTCGAAGAAGATACCTCTGACTATTAGTGAACCTTTCATTTTTATCATATTTGTCGTGTGTAAAATGACAGATGTACGCAGCAAAACTATGACATATTATACAGTACATGGCCCCTAAAACGGAGATTTTGCTCTAATGAGCCATATTGGTACTTTATTAACCTGGGAAAAGGTTCAGGTTCTATCCTAACACATTTTTCTTGAGTCCGAAAAAAGAAAATACCAAAATTTCATTTTTGACATGGCTTTTTAATTACCCTTTTTTTTTACTAAAACCGTCAAAAGTCAAAGCAGATTTGAAATTAACCCCTATAAACATGTACCAACATACCAATTCAGTAATGCAAAGTTTTATGTAATTCCAAAACAAAACGTCAGATTTCATTTGTTCCTGGATTTGTTAAGGGGGTAGTCATATGAGAAATTTGAAATGTCATTTTTTAAACTTTTTGTTATATCTTGTGAAGTAGTAAATATTTTCCAATGAAACTTTCCACAATTGTAGCACAACTATAAAGGATATGAAAAATTAAAAAAAAATTCTAAAAATAGCAAAGACGGGGGTAATATCGTCCAGGGGGTAAAAGCTATAAAAATATTGTGTCAACCTTTTAAGAAAAGCTAAGAAAGCTATTCAAAAAATTTTTTCTGGTGAAGGTCAGTATTATGAAAGTCTCCAGAATGAGTGGAAAAATTTTTCAAAATTTCAAGCCAGGGGGTCTGGAACCTAAAATTTGTACTTTTTCAGTTTAAAAGCCAAAAAATGATTTGTTTGAAAAACTGCTTCATTCATCCTGAGGCTTACCATAATGGAAAACTACCCTGAAAATTTCAAGTCAATAGCTTTTCTCAATCCTGAGAAAAGGCTGACAAGGTGCGCGAAAACCCCCTAAAACATGTTTTGAGAAAACGGCGCAGAAAGTTGAAAATAGAGGTTTTTCTCAATTTTTCTGCGATACATAGACCGTTTTACAAAATTTTTGCTGTGGTTGACCAAAATGGATTGACACATAACTTTTAATGTTGAAAAGGTACTGGAAATACTAAATTAGTCCAAGTTTTTTGAAAAAAATGGCCTTCCACGTGCTCCGGGAATCTCCAGGTATTTTGCGTCAACTCTGCGTACAACGCGTAAACATGGCTTTAAGTCAATAAAAGTGCATTTTCTCATCAAAAAACATATTGCCAACAAAATATATCATCCTTGTGCTCTCTCAAATCTGTTTATATCATTTACAGTTGAATTTCAGTGTTGATCTTAGGGAAACGTGTCTTCAGGTTGAACGTCAATCATGCATAGTTTTACTTAATTTTCCAGGATCGCCTCTGGCGCCATGACTCATGAAAGACTAGATTTCCACTGGACTTAAGAATCATAATGGATACATCATTGAATGTGCTTGGTTCCTTGCTTCAAACTTTATTCAAAGTCTATAATCCATCACTTTGAAAAGTTTTTTTCGGTGTACAAGTTTTACTGTTCGAAAACATCAGTTCGCAGAATCAAATTGTTGCTTTCACTCAAATCATAGGCTTCCAAAGCTTTCCCAGATGTGAGAAATGAAATGAAACATTCAATAATATCATAATTCAATCCAAAACAATACATAAGCTCAGTTTCCATGTCAAAAACACAGCTGACTGCCCCCAAAATGTGAATGTTTTTGCAAATACCACTTCTTCGGTTACCATCTTTAATTACGTCATATTAAGAAATCCCGGGGAAAAAGGCGGTATTGACTTAGACGCCCAAAAAGGGCGTAAAAAGAGCTTTCATTTGGTATGTCATGATGCTATGTTTAGAGCAACCATACGGAAATGAGGCCCTAGCAACGGATGCGATTTCCCGTTGCTAAGGAGAAAATTGTATACCAGGGCTCATAAGAAACCCAATATATCGGCAGATATTTATGCTACGGCCTTGAAATTTTAAGGGTATGTTCAGGAAGGATAAAGGATCCTAAAAAGCCCTAAATCCCGAAATTGATGAATTTTTCACCAATTTTCAAAATCTCATATGACTACCCCCTTAAAACCACCATTGCATTGCAGTGTAACTTTGTAGCGTCAGAATTTTTCATGACGTATTGTTTTGAGAAGTTAAATAAAGCCTGGGATACCTTATCGGGGAAAAAATGTTGGGTGAAAGTGACGAAAATTTTGAGGGGGTGAAGAATTTTTCCCCAGATATTTTATCACCCAATCAAAACTTGCACCCGAAGTTTTATACCGCTACCAAATTTCAAATCTAATTTTTACACCTTTTTTATTTACCAAAATTAGTGCTTTAAAAAAACGTCGAATTACAAGATCCATTATCGAGCTAGTGAAGGAAACCATTTCTTTTGGACAATTTAATCGAGTGAAAGTGACGAATTTGAAATTTTGGTCGGGGAAAAGTGACGAAAATGCCTCTAGGTGACGAAATTTTTCCCCCACTAAATAAAACTCCGACATTTTTTTCCCCAATACAATAAGGTATGGCTATGCTTAGGAATTCTGCAAATCTGAGCCTTCACATGCTTAAAAAAAACACATGTATTTCAACTTTTCTCAAATCTTACGCGTTCGATAAACAGACAATGCCCGGGTATTATCTAGCGTTATTATAAGTACTCTCGGGTACCTAATAGTCGGGGGGGTTGGAATAAGCGGGGGGGGGGAGGTTAGAAAAAATCTCAACACTTAATAAGCAGGGGTGGGATTGGAATAAAAATGTCCTGGCTGGAAAATTTTTTTAAAGGAGGCTAATACAGCTGAATTTGGACAAAAGAGGGAACTTTCAAAAACACTTTCCCAAAAATTAATAAGCGGGGGAGTTGGAATAAGAATGTCCTGGGTGGAAAACTTTTCGAAAAATTAATTAGCGGGGGGGGGCGGCTATTAGGTACCCGAGAGTAAGCATCAAAAAGCTGATAATACGCAAGGAAAGGGCAGAAAGGGCAGAAAGAATCTTATGTCTTTATGTCTTCTTTATGTCTTCGTTTTCGAAAATTTTTAAGTCTTTCTTAAAATCAACCACTGCTTAAGATGATCTTTCAATTTTTTTAATTTTGCCAATTATTTTCGAACCCCGCGGTTGTACTAGGTTTGCGAGATGACGGGTATGTCCGAGCCAAAGTTTTAAAATCGACTCTTAGTCTTAATCTCAATTTTTTGACGTTTTTGCCATCCTGAGAGAGACGTTTTCCTCGGGTAAGTTATGGCATGTCTTAAAATTACCATAATTTTTAGATCGCATTAGTCGACAGAAAATGACCAAACAAATGACTGAACATGAAGGGTACTATGATGTAGTTTCTAACCTGATGTGTAACCTAATTTTTTTTTCGCTTATGTTCGCGAAAAACCGCAAAAACTGATTATTACGTAATAATCGATGACGTCATCAAAACTAAAAATTGAATTTCTCAAGAATGGTTTATCCAATTGTCTTCAAACTTTCACCAAAGATGTATCTTATTAAAGTCGATTATTTCAAATAAATAATTTTTCGAAATTTTGAGGACGTCAGCAGAAAATAGGATTTTTCGTTTTTCACTAATTTCTGCTGACGTCATTAAAATTTCGAAAAACTTTTTCTTTCAAATGATCAACTTTAGTAAGATACATATTTGATGAAAGTTTGATGACAATTGGATAAACCATTCTTGAGAAATTCAATTTTTAGTTTTGATGACGTCATCGATTATTACGTAATAATCAGTTTTTGCGGTTTTTCACGAAAATTCGCGAAAAAACAATTAGGTTACACATCAGGTTAGAAACTACATCATAGTACCCTTCATGTTCAGTCAATTGTTTGGTCATTTTCTGTCGACTAATGCGATCTAAAAATTATGGTAATTTTCAGTTTTTGAGACATGCCATAACTTACCCGAGTCCGCAAAATTTCAGCAAAGTTTTCAAATTTTAGTCCAAGAGAAAAAATTAAAATATTAACTTTATTTCGATATTCGAGCTGTGATACTCACGGTTCGGTATACTCCCCAGGGTTTGGAACAGACTTTGATTTACCCGATTTCGCTATTCAGTCATTTTTTCTTTTAGATTCCGTTAAACCGTCTAAACGAGCATAACATTAACAATTTTGCCACCGAAAATTTCTTCGAAATCCCCAATTTCTATGAAAATTCCTGAAATTCGGAATATTTTTTCCAAATTCCAAAATTCAGATCGATTTTTTGCTTAAAATTCCGTTCTTTTGGACTGAAACAGACTAATTTTCATTCTCCTAAATAGGACCAAATTTCCGAAATCCCGTTTAGTCTTAATCGCAGACCTCTTCGAAACCACAGGTAGTATAGTATATCTATAAAGAGCACGAATCCGTTAGTGGATGCCAACAACCTAAATTCCCTCCAAGTTTTCATCGAATTCCGCTATTCCACCCGAAAGAAAAGGCAAGATTCTGCTCCTTCGCCAACCGTGACACCCCCTCACAGACCCAATAGGAGTTTTCAGCAAGTTGAAGGTAAAAATAACGGTCCAAAACTCGATGGGATTGGCATCTCCATCTTCGTGGGGCTAGGGACTTGAACTCCATTGTTTTTCGAGCAAGAAAATTCAGTTGGATGGAAAAAAAGAACAATATTTTGCAGTGAGGATTTGCTTTATATCGTTATTTTCAGAAAATTTTCACAAAAATTAAGGTATAATCTTCCACTGGGAACGATATTTTCACCAAATATTCCAGTGAGAAGGGGTTTTAGAGTGGATCCATGAGAAGGGGTGTATTTTAATTTTGGTGAGGATGAAAATAATCTTATTTTGATGAAAACTAATTTTGACAAAATTTGTGAAATTACGAATTCGCCAAATTAAATCCTCGCCACAATTTCAAAAATCGGTCATTCGCCAAATTAAATCCCCGCTAAATTTAACGAAATTTTTTTTAAATAGAAATTCTATGGAGAATAAGCATTTCTTAGTCAAATCCCACGTATTTTTTAGTTTACCAGAGACTAAAACCTTCCCACCCACCAAATTAAATCCCCGCCAATTTTTACAATATTGAGCATTCGCCAAATTAAATCCCCGCCAAAAATCGCATTTTGGTCATTCGCCAAATTAATCCACGCCAAAATTTATCCACTTAAGGCAGATATCACTAAAATTAGTTTACTTTGTTACCACCGTACCATTACAGTTATAAGATTTATAAAAAGAAAGGATTCAGCATTTATTGCCTGGTTTCCGGGATGAGTACTGGACATGACATAAGTCAAATTCATTTGATAAAATAATGGCATTCTTTTAAGACAAACTTTATTAAAATTACAATAAATGCTCAACTCTCAATTGTCCTTTGGTGGCCATTTACCTTCCTTGATTAATTTGGCCTTTTGTTCTTTAATTGCATTGTACTTCCCAATCTGTAAGAGAAATAACATTGCTATACATAACATACACATCTACAGTATAGCATCGAAAGATATCTAGGAGGCCCTGAGCGGTTTACGCGATGGCATGACCAAGGTTTTATGCTATTTTTGCTGGATGGAACTATCCAAACCAATTTGGTTGGTTCCCTTGCTTTCATGCCAAGATCGTGTATTTTTCCTGTTATTGGAATGAACATAAAGCTTGCAATCCGTTTTGTGTCGCGATCAATTAGGCGGTTTGATTGAATTTTGTGTGTTTTTATATTCACGCAATAGTCGCTTGAGATAACGCAACAGTCTTTTTAATCAGTTAGTGGGAGTAGTTGAATTCTTTATCTTATCAAAATCAGGTTTTATCAGACACAAAAAAAAGAAATCTATAAAAAAGACAAAAGAAAATGTTTGTCATACAAATATCTCAAGACTTCTCCCATGGATTGTCATGTACTTTCACAAGCAAACCTTTATAAAACGCTTCTAAACTATATTTCAAAGTTTGACCATAGTTTTGGTTGGTCCATGAAAACAGGATGCATCATGGTAGGTCTATCCTGTTAAAAGGATTGTCTTTGGTTGTCATTTCATTTGTTGAATCAGCATGGTCAAACTTTCTTGCTTCAAAAGGATTACATCATCAAAAAATAACAAGAATAAATTTTGGTTCATGTTTTCAAAAATCAGTTTAAAAATTGAACCACTTCCCCTAACTGTTAATAACTAATTACTCCAGCATAAATTTTTTTAATGATAATGTCATATAATTGATTTTTTTTAACAGCAGTTACCTAGGGACAAGATAATTTATTTCGTTTGTACTGGCTAAGTACTGTTATTATTCAATAGATTGTCACATTCTCCTAAACGACTATCAGATCCTTGTGAAGTAGCCATTTTGTTTATAAGTATCAAATCTTTCAGTGAATTTCCAATTCTTTTTAATTAGTCCTGAATAGGAGTCAAACAGTTAAAATTGTATATTTAGAATGCTTTGACATCCTCACCTATCCGGGAAACGTACATTTTATTTGTGACCGTATTATGAAAACTGCCTATACATAGTGGGAACCCCCCTAACTTTAGGGGGGGGGTTGGAGGTTTTCAGAAAAATTTAAGCAGGTGGGGGTTACCCTATACAGGTGGGGGTGACTTTTTTCAGGTGGGGGTTGGAGAGTTTATTTACTAGTTTTCTTATTTTGACTCAAAAACTTTCTTTCAACCCTGCTCATCATAAACATATACATTGACAGTAAAAATCTATTTCTTCCCAAGTCTAATAATTATAACAAAAGATGTATGAAGTATAAAAAGCATAGAAATTATTTTCAAGTGATTAACCTTGCTTACCCTCAAAATTGTTAAAACAGTCAAAAACCTTTTTCAGGTGGGGGTTGGAAACTTTTCAGAATTTAGGTGGGGGTGGTCCAAGAAGGTGGGGGTTGGGTCGGTAGCATTTTTCAGGTGGGGGTTACCCTATGCAGGTGGGGGTGACTTTATTCAGGTGGGGGTTGGAGGGGTGCTGCCCACTATGCTATAACTTGGAGATCATGCTATGATTTCTACTGATGGTAAAGAATACACGTTTTTTTAATAAGAACATCCAGAATATTTGAAGCCTATGGATGTTCTTAACTTTTTTAGTTTTACAAGCCTAAAAATGTTCTTAACATGTTCTTATTTTCATCATTTTTTGAGCATTTAATTTTTCATTTTCCTAAGAAATCAGATGTCTGAGTCAGAGTCTGCAAAGCAGTGCAAAGCCTTAAAAAAATGTTCTTTCTTAACTTGTTCTTAACATTTTGGCCATCAAAGCCTTATGTTCTTATATAGAACCATGTGTAGTCATTTAGGAGAACAGGATGATCTATTGAATAACAAATTATTCCACATACATTTCTTTCCCTCATCCAGTACAAACAGGAAAAATTATTTTGTCCCTAGATCACTTGCTGTGTTGTAAAGGAGAAAACAATAAGATGACGTTATCATTAAAAAAAATTCTGCTGAAGTACCGTGAAGTCGGGTAACTTGCATCAGTGGAGGCTAACATGCATAGCCCTCAAATGACAGACCAATCAAAGCAGCAAAATTTCAAAACAAATGAACTATGCAGCTCTGCTCGCAGCTATACACTACCATTTTTGTTTTGATTTAACTTTGTATTTTAAGGACCAGTGTCATTGAATGTGTCATTGTTTTAGAGCTGGAGTTTTTAATTATCCAACATAACATCACGTCTAGCAAAAGGTCTATTTTCCCAGGTCTAAACAGCAGTTGAAAACAGAGCCAATCAAATTTTCTGTTATTATTTCACACTGTGCCACTGATCATAATTTCAATTTAGCTGTTTTAAATAGACCTTTTTTCAAAGAGGACGTCCTGTTGAATAATTATGTAGTCCAGCCATAAAAACAACGATAGAGTCATGCATAATCACTGTATCATGCATATTATTGTAATAATTATGCATGGTTTTATTGCATTGTTTTCCTGCTGGACTACATAATTATTCAACAGGGTGGCCTCTTTGAAAAAAGGTCTATTCTGGGGAGCTTTTGGAACAAATTTAAACAAAAGTTTGCTATATAGCATTGAAAACATTCTGTGTCTGACATTTCTTGAATCATGGTGCGTGAATCAGATTAGTGATACCTTTTTCTTGTGCAATACACACTCATAATAGTCATCTTTTGGCTCCCTACATTTGAATATCTGTCTATGGATCCCTTCCTCTTTGACACACAACATCATGTCTTCAAAAAATCGGTAACAATGTGCACGACCACCATGATTTCCAAGAAATAATCCTGACATTTTAAATTTTGATTTTCACTTTAAAAAAAAAGAAAAGTCAGAAAGTCCATTTTAATTTATATTGAAACAAATGACAGCAAAATATAGAGGATAATAATTATTGATGACTTGATAGAAAAGATTAAATTGTGACTACATAAAAATCTTCAAATCGCCAAAGTAAAACATCTGTTGTGTATCCACTAAAATTTTTAGGACATTTTCCACCATTTTGTTCGGGACACGGTAGAAACAAGCGACGTACTTACGTGGCTCCATCAAAAGCGTTGTAGCTTACTCTGATAAACTCTGTAAAACTTACAGCACGACAGAAATTCGCGTACCGAAAACGTATCTCATCCTACGGCAGACGATTTTCATAAACACCATGATGGCGGTGTTGAAATTTAAAAAAAAATTCCAGGCCCAAAACCACAACAAAAAGACCTAGAAGAGTCATTAAAAGTTTGGTCGCCTGCATTTTGGTAAGGATATTTCTGTTTCTGTTTTGAATACATTGTATTCATTTTTGTAACTTTCGGTTTCACAAATTTCTATTTGGTTGAGTTGTGTGCAGCTAACCTAAGCTGGCTTTTTTGCGTTTATGTATGATGGCATGGACCATGCATGGTCTGTGTTGGTGTTGATCTGTGTCTCTGTCTGTGTATAGCTTTACACCAACCCAACCCACACCACCTCACACCATCGTCGTTTTGTATAACATTCCCATTTCCACACTTATATTGGCATCACTTTTCTGGAATATTTCCGCTTTTTTTCCTGGGATAGCCGGCATGAGATTGGAGAGATTTGTTTCTAAAGCGGCTAAAGCCTAAAGGTACGGAAAAAAGTAAAATAATAGACCTTTTTTCAAAGAGGCCACCGTGTTGAATAATTATGTAGTCCAGCAGTTAGTCACACTAGCTTCCCGCCAAAATGTGTATCAAAGATTAATGCTGCGAAAGCGCTATATTGTTTACTTGACTCTCAAGCAGCAAAAAAATGCACCGCAAAACTTCTAAAGGGATTCATGAAAAAATAACCCGGCGCTTTTTAATGAAATTAACATTTCCAAAAACTTTGAGAACTTGCCTAAAATTTGAGCCATAGATGAAAAAATTTGCGCAAGTCATCGATGATGCAAGAAATCAACAAAAGAAACCAATAAAAGATCAAATAGAAAAGCTGTAAGTAAGTAGGAAAAAATTTTTGTTCCGCAATCTTGGGGATTTCCCAAACTCATTCAAGATTAAGTTGGCGGGTTTCATGAGTTTTCCTATGGTATTTATATGAAGAATCCTTGGATTGGCGAACATGAAGAAATAGAAGAATTAAACTAAAAATTCACCCCCTGGAAAATATTTTGATTGTTTTATTTTGTTCAATCGCAAACGCTTGTAAAAGCATCAAATATTTTATTACCCACAGCACAAGTGTTTCAACCGGTATTCAAACAAAGCCATTTTTTGGTTTGTACAGAAATTTTGCCCGCTCTGAACAAAATGGTCAATCTCACTAAAGCAAAACATTGCGGCCATTGCATTTCCCTGGATAAAAATTCTGGTCACGTGACCATCCGTGATTTTAGACCAATGAAAACGCTTCATTTCCCCGGATTAAAGTTGTGTCTACACTAACACGCGGGAAATGGCTAGAAAAAGAGAGAAAAAACCGGGGGTCAGATTAAATTTTTTCTCCCTTCTTGCAACCAACATAAAAGACTTTAAGAGGCCATTTATTTAAGAAAGGGGTGTTATATAATTATGTAAGTAAGTGATATTTTAAGTAACAAGTTCATTATTATTTTGAAGTTTGTTTTTAAAAACAAAACCCCTTGCTTGATGATAATCTCATTTTCTTAACTTATGGACCCATTTGGAAGTCTTTGTAATACAGATCATTTGGCAGTGTAGTTGCAGCCTATACAAGAATTGGAATTTAAAGTCTGAAGTCGTAACCCCTTGCCAGTGACCCCGCAGAGAAATTTTTAGTTGGCAGACACTGACTTTAGGTTGGTTTGGAAATAGTTTTATTTTGAAATGTAATCTTCACTTTAGATGAATACTTTTATTTATTTGGATTCATGAAAGGTTCAAGGTTTGTTTACTTTTTATTTCAAATTATTTCATTGATT
This sequence comes from Clytia hemisphaerica, assembly GCF_902728285.1. Classification (NCBI taxonomy): domain Eukaryota; kingdom Metazoa; phylum Cnidaria; class Hydrozoa; order Leptothecata; family Clytiidae; genus Clytia; species Clytia hemisphaerica. The sequence continues at coordinate 175,305 of NW_027103519.1, read as the reverse complement.
TATTGAGCTGCAATAGCTGATTGAAAAACAAATATTTTTGATAGTTATCAGCGTGGGCTTGGCTGCCATTTTGAATTTTGATTTTTTTCTCCTGTACTCGGCAATTTAGAGGTTGTTCGTAAACGCGATTTGGCTTACGTGTAACACTTGTGACAGAGATATCGATTTTTTTATTTTGTCCAATCAAAAAATTGCCGTAAGAGTGTTTAAAAAGAAATATCCAATCAAATCCCTCTCAGCAAGAGGGTGAAGCTAAGACAAATTTTCTCTAAGCTTCTCTGTCTCTCATGATGTTGATCGCTTCTTTCTTTGTTAATCCAGTATCCTCAAGTATGACACTTTTCAAGGTAGTGAAAGGTCTTCCAGCCTTTCTCTTCGAGTCGGATTACCACATCAATAGCTGTGAGGCAGGCTCTTCTCAACGTGCTATGTGACCGACGAGAGCAAGTCGACGTTTTTGTATTGTTGCAGAGATTGGAGGAATGTTTCCATAAAGGACTTTGTTAGACACACGTGTCGTTGGAGGTACGTTGCAGACAACTCTCAACATTTTTGTTTATTTTCCGTCAAGGGATTTTGCAAGGGTCTTTGTCATGGTCCAAGAATCAGATCCATAGAGCAATATAGATTCGGCTGTTTGTCTGAAAACCTTTATTTTGGTTTTCTTTTTAACTGGAGACTTCTATACTTTAGTCAGGGCATTTACTGCGCCCCAAGCTTTTCCAATCCTTACATTCATGACGTTAGCAGTGTTTGTTAGACCACCCAGGTAGGTAAAATCATCGACTTTTTCAATGATACTATCGTTTGAAGTTTTTAAAGGGGTAGAATCATTCGAGTTCACAAGCATATACTTTGTTTTCTTTCAATTCAGATAAAGACCAACTCGCTGGCAATCAGTTTTAACTCGGTGTAGGAGATCTTGTGCCTTTTTTATAGGTTCTTCGATCAATACGATGTTGTCAGCGAAGTCTAAATCACTAAGAAGTAGTGGAGTATGTCTTTTCTGCTTCTCCTACGTTTCAAAACTATTCTGTCTGTATCAAGGATTGCAGATCTCATAGCGTAGTCCAGACAAATGATGAATAAAAAGGGTGCCAATGGATCACCTTGCAAAACTCCAGTCACAATTTAAAAAGGAGCTGAGTCGCCATCAGGGGTGGAAACGTAACATGATGTATCTCTGCTGATCTCTGTAAAATTCCTTATTGCGTTGACAGTTTCAAGTGGTATACCATAGGCCTCCAATATAGAGAACATCTTGTCTCTAATGATCGAATCAAAAGCCTTTTTGAAATCAATGAATATAAGGACAGCTTCTTGTTTGTGATTGTTTAGTTCTTCTATAAATCTACGAAGGGCGAGTAGACTTCGTCCTGATTTTCATGAAACCCGTTTTGGTTGGGTCTCAAAGCTTTGTCAATGGCCGGTCTTATACAATTTAGAATAAGAAGATCAAAAATCTTTGATGCTGTCTGTGCAAGAGAGATACTGCGGTAATTGTCAGGTTTAGATAAATCACCTTTTTTTGGTACAGGAATCAGTTTAAGAAGTCCTCATTCAGTTGGTCTGTCACCGTGGAAAGCAGAACTGCAAAACTGTAACAGGATTTGATTGAGATTCTAAATTTTCCAGAATTCAACAGGAAGGCAGTCTGATCCTGGGGCCTTTCCATTTTTGATTTGTTTTATTGCTTTTGTTAGCTTGTTAATATCAAAGTCACCCTTCTGTATATCTTTCAATTCTTCAAAGACTCTCACGATTTCGAGGCTCTCTGTCACATCAGGAGTGTTGTTTAAAAGTTTTTGGAAATTACCTTTCCAGATTTTGGGTCTTTCTTCCCCGGAAATGAAATTTTGAGAGGTGGATCTATCTATTCATATATTTAAGTAACATTAGGCCCGAAGGTCCATTTTCGCTACATATAAAATACAAGATTGTTTGATAAAATAATTTTATTCATAAATATCAATAAATATTAAAATCATTCTAAAAGTCAAAGGGCTAAAAAGAAAATGGGTGATAAGTGTGTCCAAGCTTGGAAAGTGTAAGACTTAAGACTAAGAGATTAAAATTATGATATTATTTATGAGTTTGGTTGAATTTGAATGCTAAGAAGTAAGATTAGTTGTGAATTTTAGGTGCGTGGGTAATGATAACATACTATAAAATATATTATAATGTTGTAATAAAATAACCAGAAAATTAATTATTATTCAAAAAACATTTCAACAAATATTTTTCAGCATAAGCTTTTCGTTTTATTAAAAACCTCATCAGTGCATATATATTATAATGTATCTTCATTAATTAGCGTTATTAGAAATATTAAATAATTTATTTTTAGCATTATACAATCAAAATTTATTTTTCAACAATTCTTCTAACAATTTTGTTTTAAATGAATCTTCAGATTTTATAGTTTGAATTTGTTTTGGTAATTTATTCCAATATTTGGTCACAGTGGTAACAAATGAGTTTGAGTAAGCAAGAATTCTTCCTAATCACTATTCACAAAACGAGCTGCTTTTCTTTGGACTGATTCAAGCTCCTCTCGCAGACCAGAGTTGGATGGACCTGTAGGATTCCATACACTAGATGCATACATTATCATTGGCAGAACATACGTCTTGTAAGCTTGAATTTTTGCTTTCTTTGAACAACAACGGAGTGTTCGCTGTAAGAAACATCTCTTCTGGTGAGCTTTGGTACATATTGATGAAACGTGCTTGTTCCACCTCAACTTTTTGTGGAGTGTAAGACCAAAATACTTTGCCGATTCGACCGAGTCAAGCTCCTCACCATGAATTGTGTACGAGGTTGAAATGGGCTTCAGTTTGTTTGTGATTGATAACAATACATGGATTTCTTTCCAGACAACTCTTTTACCAGATTCCAAGCGTTTCTACTGTCAGTAGACGACTTACTTTTCGAATAATTTGAGCGTGTCGTTTATTCTTAATTCTCTTCAAGAACATTGTGAGTTGTTTTAATATTTTGTTGTTTAGCTTGGATGTTTTGGACTGGTGCAGTAATGGATTCTTTCCGACATTTCTCGAGGATATCTTCTGAGATAGAAGCTTCAATTTTCTTCTTAGGCCTTCTTGGTTAGATACTTTCAAAAATTCTGAGTAGTTTTTTGACATATCAGGAAGAGCATTGAACTTAGCAGTAATGTTTGCACCGATCCTAGAGCCAAGATCAAGATGTCATTTCGTATGGCTTGCCAATTAAGACGTTTTGACCGGTTAGGCTTTGGTGCTCGAAAACTCATTTGAATCATAGTCGATACAATGCGATGATCACTTCCAATTGGATTGGAAGACGAGTAAGCTTGGCAGTTGGGGATGCTGTTTCGCCAACGTTTCCTATACATGCAGTAGTCTATCTGTGCAAGATCTCCACGTGGTGATCACCAGGTCCAGAGCTTCTTGCGAAGCTTTTGAAAAGTGATGTTGCCTACGACCAGATTATGTTGTTTTGCAAATTCACGTAAATATTTGCCGTTTCTGTTAAAATCATCATGGAAGGAAAATTTGCCTTCTAGTCTAGCATTGAAATCTCCTTGGATTAGTAACATGTTGTGATGAGGTATGGCTTCAGTTATCAGATCAAGAGTTTCGTAGAAGTCAATGACCTCTTGTTCAGGTCTCAAGCTGTGAGGTGAATAGCAGGACAAGACACGTTTTTGGGTTGCCTTTGAAGACAGCAATCATAATATTCTCGTCAATAGAGTCTACAAAAGTTAGAAGGATAGAATGGAAGAGTGGACTACAATGCCAACACCGTGAATGGATGCTCCTTGCTCATTTCTTGTGACTGAAGAGGTAAAGAGTGTGCAATTGCCAAGATCACGGGAAACAATTCCGGGATCGCTCGATTTATGAACGTAACGGTGTTCTTGGACACAAGATGGTTAAGTTCTTTAAGCGAAGATATGGTTGAAAGAGTTCTGCAGTTCAACGTACCAATTTTGTACAATTGAGAGGGTTTGGATAGCTTGACGCCTCGAGTTCTATTAGAATCAGGTCTTCCAGAAGGATTGAGAGCTGATTCGTCATGGGACGATAGGGTACTTTCTTCAAGACTTGATGCGTCAAGTAGAGGATCAAGGGCTTTAACCTTGGTGCTTCGAATGGATTTTGTCATAGCTTTTTCTAGTAGCTGTGGATTAGCCATGGTGGCTCGCTACACCTACCATGGCGCGCAGTAGTCAGATTTTGACTTTTTGCTCTCTGCCATTGTTGTACGACAACAATCATCCACCAAACAGCTTTGATGTTGGACCAGAACAAACGGTTTGTCGTTGTCTGCTTCAGCAACTACCAACTCTCCTGCAGCCAGAGAGTGGGGTTGTTTTATCCAGGTTTTCCATTCCTCTAGATCGGCTGTGCTTTGTTCCAAACAGGGGTACCACATGAAGGCAACAGGCTCTCGCCATACACAGCAGCCGAGAAGGTGAGTGGCTATGTGGTACGCATCAACCTCCCCTGCTTACTTTCACTCTAACAGCATCACCCCTTGAATATTTTGATAGGGGATTTTATTCCTCCTGTAATTTGCAATTACTTACTTTAATTACTTTGAAGCACATCTCAATGCTGAGACTTTGCCCATATTTGATTAGCCTGTCTTCTCCATATTCTACTCTGTCATTCTGATCACATTTCAGGTATTGAAGTCAATCCAGTATCCTCTTTAATCCGGTCTTTCCATCGCTTTGGTGGCCTCCCTCGCTTGCTCTTCTTTGTGAAATCATTTTGGAGAGTTCTTTTATCAAGACAGGTGTCATCCATTCGGATTGCATGACCATACTATGCGAGTCTTTCTTTTTCACAAAGTTTTCAGTACCCAAAGTTTTGTATGCACAGATTTGTGCCTGCTCTTTCATGCAGTTTTAATTAAGAGGTCCAAGAGTCTTACCCCCAAGCAACTTTCAGATACAGTTTTTTTCAAACACTTGAAGTCTGTTGGAGTCTTTCTTAGTCAGTGTCCATGTAGAGCAGCATATGTAGCTATGGCAGGCCAGGAGGAACAACTGTTAAAGTGGGGAGGCTGACGGTTCAAAATGAGATAAAATTTGCTAGGAATTTAAGAAAAAAATGTCATTTGCTCAAAAGTGGGGATAGGGTAAATAAGAGCATAAGTCTCCTTTTAAGTTTCATAGGTAGGTTTTTGTCTGGCCATACGTTCTTGATTAATTTTTTGAATGCTGTGTATGCTAATGCAAGTTGTCTGTCGATATCTTTGGAAGTTCCTGGAATAACTGATCCCAGGAAAGTAATTTGCTCAACTTTTTTGACAGTTTGCCATCAATTAACAATTTGCAATTAATTTCAAATAAAACATTTAATTTTCATGCAAAGGCTCATCGACATTACAGTAATTTACATTTACATATACATATACAATTACATTTACAGCTTCACAGAAAAAACACACACACGTGTACTATTACAATTACATTTACATATATTTATTAATGAAAATAAAGGTTTTTTGGGGCAAATTTTGCCAAATTTTGCCAAATTTTTTATCCACTTGACTAAATTCAGTTAATGACCCAACAAAATTTAACTTTATCGTTTCTCTTTCTAACTAAGGCAAGACAAATTTAATGAATATGTATTGGTTCGCCGTTATAGGGAAAATAAATACTTAAAATCTTGGGTCGGAAGATCAATTATCTGAATAATTCAATGCGTTTTGAACCAGTAGACTTTTTCCTCTTTATCAATCTTTAAATCCATCTAAAATCTTGGATATTCACTATTTCAATTGGTTCAATTAAATATATTTACAAAAAAAGTCCATTCTCCAGCTCTGCGGTCTCTATATTTATTTTTTTTCGATTTTGGAAAAAGGAGGATTGGTCGGGCCTGTAGAACAAAAAATTAAATATGTCAGAAGAAGATTTATTATGACACAATCCATAGAACTTAAGAGGTAATACACGGGTTGCAAAATGATATCAATGCAGTCAAAACATGTGATTACTCAAAAAAGTTCATATGATTTTATTCCCATGTAACTTGCTTTACAACTTACACTGATAACTTTATTAGTGTCAATAAACCAGCTGTGCTGGAAAGTCAGCCCAAAAGGTTAAAACGATAAGTATAGATAAAAGATCAAGCTTTGGGGCTGTCCACATAGTACGTACGCACTAAAATGTCAAAAATCGAGTACCCCCAAACCCCCTTGTTAGTACATACTTTTTACATTATCCCCCCCCCTCACCTAACAAATTAAAGTGCAAATCTTCTGGTAAGCTATGAGTGTCAAGCAGTAAGCAGAAATTTACACGTTGTCTTAGAGTCTCTATGTTCTCTTTGCTTAATGTCGTTTATTATTTCAAGAGAACAGGACAAAAATTTGCTCTTTATTGTCTTTCACATGATTTTTTTTGTGTACGTACATTTTTTCGTTCAACCCTCCCCTCCCCCCTGGGACCTTAGCATTTTTAAGAATTTGTGTATTGTCTTCAAAGCGATAAACTCTGTCGTGGTTCACCCTGTACTGCAATGCAGCATTGATATTTGAGATAATTGCTTATACAGGGATTTTCTATCCCTTCTTTTGCTTTCAATTTTATGAATTTCCTGTACATAGAATTTTTCCCGTCACTATCCTGAGGGGTATGGAAATGTTTTTGTACTCTTTCTCTGCTAGACGAGCTTTGATTTATTACCCAGAGCAAGTTGGATTTTCTCTCCATAGTTGGATCGACAGTCAACTTTCTAAAATGTGTTTAGTAACGGACAAAGTTTGTCCCGAAAATCATTTGCGGCTGACGAATTTCTCTGATAATTACCATGGTTTGCCCTAAATAAGAACTTGGAACTTTTCTTTACATTTTAGTGAAAGAAAAATAATCTAACAGATGTTTCGGTGAAAGTCATTTGTTTTTAAAGAAGATAATGGATGAGTTAAGTGTGGACACGTTTTGTCACCATTCTTCCAAGTATAGTGAAGAAGCTTTCCAGAAGATGACCACTTATCGAAATGAAAACAAATTCACGGATATTGTTCTGGTGGCTGGAAGTAAAAGAATTCCTGCTCATAAAGTGATCATTTCAGCTCTTTGTGATTATTTCCATGCCATGTTTTCCAATGAACTGCAAGAGACTCATCAAAATGTGGTGACCATGAACGATGTGGACCCTGAAGCACTGGAAGCTCTTGTTGATTATGCTTACACAGCTAAGCTGGAAATACGGGTGGACAATGTGGAGAGCTTGTTAGCGTCGGCTTGTCTGCTTCAGGTGGATGATGTCAAGGATGCTTGCTGTGAATTCATGAAAAGTCAATTACATCCATCCAACTGTCTCGGCATACGTGCTTTTGCAGATGCACATAACTGCGATCAACTGTTCGACATCGCCAATAATTACACCAAGAATAATTTTGCAGACATTTCAAAGAATCAGGAATTCTTCTTATTGAATTCGGACCAGTTGAAAGAAATACTTAGTAGTGACGATTTGAATGTGAGTAAAGAAGAAGAAGTTTTTTACGCCATGTTCTCTTGGATCAAGTTCGATGAAGAGAACAGACAAAAATTTCTTGGGACAGTTTTATCAGGAGTTCGTTTATCCCTACTTTCGCCGCATTTCTTGGTGAAAGAAGTCGAACCTGTCGTCAAAAATGATGCCACGTGTAAAGACTTATTATTAGAGACTTTCAAATATCGATTACTACCTGACCACAAATGTCAGCCACAACTATTGACGCATCGAGCGCGCAAGGGTACGATTGGTGTCATCTACGCTGTCGGAGGTATTCATCTGCATTCATATTCTTATAAGTTTTAAAACAAAAATGTATCAGCGTCTTTCTTCTTATCCACAACCACAACCTTCAATAAAGTCCGGCGAAAATTTCAGACAGTCAAGTAGTAAATTCGGAAAATTCAGACATTGTCCTACACGTTTACACATACCTCTCCGACTGTCATGATTGACCTCCCCCAGCTCCCGATTTATAGGTTTAGTGTTTTCAAATTTTGAAATTACTGAGTGATTAATCTGTCTACCACTCAAATACAACTCTAAAATTGCGATCCTAGTGATTTGATATTGAACAGGGCAGATTTTCCCTTAGAGTTAACCCCTCGTGCGTTTTTCATCCAAAAATTTTGATAACTTTTGATAGACTTGGTATTTTTCATGAGATTTGAACAGGGTTGTTAAAGTTTGTCTCAATATTATTTGCAGCGGAGACAGAAAAGGCTATAACTATTGATATATTTCGAAGTAGATAGCGGTTCTGTGCTTGTTAAAAAGATAATTTGGAGTGGAATATTATCAAAAAAGAAAGAAATTCAAAAAATGGAAAAACGAAAATGACAAATGAAGAAGAAATTCAACTTCTTGTATAGTGGGGTTGTCTAGCATAATTTAAGGGAAAAAAATAAGATCCAGCTGAAACTTTCTCCAGACCTTCTCTATAGGATGGTTATGCCTCAGGAAAAATTCCCCTAAAATCCCACTGGTGGAACATCCTTTTTTTGGGACATTTCTTTTTTCCCCAGGCAAAACCCTAAGGGCAAAATTTTTTGAAAATTTCAAACTCATTTTCAGACATTATCAAGTATACCATTCGAAAGCTCTCGAAAAACTATATAGAAGACTTTTAAACGGGTATAGCCGATTTCATTACCTAAGTCAAGATAATTCACGCAGAAGATGCTATATATGGTCAATTTTAGACCAAAATAACCAAAATGTGGCGAAAAGTGGAACTTGCGCATGAAATATCTCGAGTTAGGTTTCAGCTGGATCTTATTCTTTTCCTACAAACAGCCTGTATTTTTGTAACACGACCACACTAGTAGAATAATGCTATGATCTTCATTTTTATCTGTTTTTTTATATCAGAAATTATTTAATCTTAGAACGTCATGAATTCGAAAAAAAAATCAAAAAACATTTCAGTCAAATAATACAGCTTATAAATTTCCCCTGACTGATTTAAAAAAGGGCTCTTTTTTGATGTTTAAACTTTGAACGATATCTTTCGATGGAATAAATTTCTTTCAATTTTTTTTTCACATTAATGATGTTCTAAGAACAAAGAATCACTCGTGTGAAAATGATAATTATAGCACAATTATTTAAGAAATTGATTTTCTTCTTCTTCATTTTCAATCTTCATTTCCCGATCTTTTTTGAATTTTTTCTTTATGATAATATTCCACTCCTGTTTATCTTTTCAACAAGCACAAAACCGCTAACTAATTCGAATTCTATCAAAAGTTATAGCTTCTTTTGTCTCTGCTGCAAATTATATTGTGACAGACTTTAGATTATGGATTGGCAGCTTCTGAGAAAATAATATTAATTGCTCCACTCCTTCCCCGTGAAAATGACAAGACTCTTTTCTTCATCCATTCACAGGTATAGACGCAGTGAAAGGAGCAGCGACGGGAGTAGAAGAATACAACCCTCGAACCAACGAATGGGTTCAAGTCACTACCATGGAAACAAGACGATTGCAATTCGGTGTGGCGGTCGTCAACAACAAACTCTATGTCACAGGTACACATCTCGCAATTTATGATTGAATCTCTGCTTAATACTGTGCTTAATGCCGTTGCTTCAATTTTGAGTACTATTCTTAGCGCTACCTATCTGTAAAAGTTAATTCCTACGAAATATATATTATTCGCGGGGTGATTAATCCAAAATAGCCGTGCTGTAATCACCCTGCGAAAAGAGAAAAAGAAAATCTTCGAAAAAAATTTTTTTTTCAAAAACTAATCGATTTCATAGTTGTGCAATTCGAATATTTCGATTGTTGTCCCTAAAAAAATTCAGAGTCAAGAAAGTACACATTTCGGGCACTGGTCCAGTACACTAACAATTTAAGGCTCAAAGTGCCAAAAGATAAGGATAGCCGATTCTGAACAGAATTTTACTGTTTCTTATAAAAAAAAGCGTAAGTGAAGACATGCCGGACAGGGTTGTGGCAAAATTTTCAGATTATAGGAAGTATCTTTGTCACAAACGACTATTGTTGTTCTTTCAACAGGTGGACGTGATGGGTTGATGACACTGAACAATGTGGAATGTTTCGATCCCAAAACACAGAAGTGGGAAAACATCACACCCATGCTAACACATCGTCATGGTTTGGGTGTGGCTGTACTTTCAGGCCCCATCTATGCCGTAGGTGGACACGATGGATGGTCTTATCTCAGCACTGTGGAAAGGTGAATAAAAACTGCTCCTCTCATTTTCAATAAGTTAATGCGTCTTCTCTGTAACGTTTACAAATGAAATCTTTTATAATATCATTATATTCGACACTTGGTCTAACTTTTTTTTATTGTTGAACGACTGACCCTTCTTTTTGATTAGTGGCGTGGCTTATATCAAATCAACTTAGTAGTTTTGCCTTCAAAAACATCCTTCGAATATACCTTTACAATACCAGAGCGTGTTTGCTTTCATTAGATATGATCCAGTGACAGGACAATGGAGTTTCGTTGCTCCCATGACTACACCACGAAGCACGGTGGGAGTTGCTGTTCTCCATAACAAGCTGTATGCAGTGGGTGGACGTGATGGGTCCTCGTGTTTGAGTTCTGTCGAAGTGTACGACCCGCACACCAACAAGTGGAGTTTGGCTGCTCCCATGATCAAGCGGAGAGGAGGTAAGCTGTTTTCATGGGTTCTAGGAAAATTGCCCCCGAGAAAATTGCCCCCCGGAAAACTGCCCCCGGAAAATTGCCCCCCGGAAAATTGCCCCCTAGGAAAATTGCCCCCCCGGAAAATTGCCCCCCCCCCGCCATCTTTTTTTACACTTTTTTATAAAATCCAATGAAACTTCAAATGACCATTGTAGCTGTAAAATTAAGTAGTTTTGAATTACTCATAGGGTACCTAGTAAACGGGGGTCAGCTCGCATGAAATTCCATAAAGAGCAAAGAGAGCTTGGAAGATGATACCTCCTTCACACAGCCCCACTGGGAACCCTTCCCACTGGAAAAGTTGTCCAAAATATCGTCCCGGGTGGGAAATTAACCCCGAACTTCTGGAACTTTTGTCCACACTGAAAATAATCAAATAAACCAAACCTCACTGAATAATATTATTCTACTTTTCCCATCCCCACTGAATTTTCTGATTTTTCCCCAGCCATAAAAAATAAAGGAATTTCGACTTTCAGTCCATTATTTTTATCCCCACTGGCTAAAAAAATCCTACCGGGTCTGTGAGAAGAGGGTGTAAGATTTCAAGCAAATTTCGTCAAACTATTCGATTCTCAGGCCGGGTATGTTATTACGATACTCTTAAATTTTTGCCAAATTTCAGTCTGAATGTTCTTAACTGGGTCCTAATAAAAAAAAACTAAAACATGCAAAGCAGATCAATGGTCAGCGTGAGGAATATAGTAAGAATGAAGTTATCCATTCCATATGACCAAGAAATTTTTTAAAACCATAAAGAAAATACTTGAATAGCGAAAGAAATACAGTATAAAACACATTGAAATTGACTATCGCTAAACAGGGAAAACGCTTTCTCTGTATTCCGTGGTTAAACCACATTATTTCTTATAAAAAGCGTCAACTTAATGAAAATTACGACTGCAACCTGCAACCGTTGGACCAAAATATAGCCCCAAAATATTCTAGATCTCTTAATCCGTTAAGACGCGATCACGTAATTGCGTAATCCAAAATCTCCCAAATGTTGAAAATTGAGTTAGATTAAGTTTCGAAAAATGGAAAAATAGGGGGCAATTTTCCGGGGGGCAATTTTCTTAGGGGGTAATTTTCTGGGGGGCAATTTTCTGGGGGGCAACTTTCCTGGGGGGCAATTTTCCGGGGGGCTGTTTTCCGGGGGGCAATTTTCCGGGGGGCAGTTTTCCGGGGGGCAATTTTCTCGGGGGCAATTTTCCTGACACCGTTTTCATGTTATATGTTTCATTGGTAGCATTTTTCTTGGTCTAATGAAGATTGGCAGGTCAGTTGATGCTTATTGAATTTATTTGAACCCCTATGGTATTGTAGGAAGCACTTTGTTCGAACACGTTAGAATGTTATAACGCATTGGAAGTGTTCTGAGAAGAGCAGGATTAAGGAAGTTATTTACTTGTCATCATAATAAGTCTAATTAGCAAGCGAATTAGATCTTACTTTAAACCCTTCTCTAATCGGTTTAAAAAAAACGATGCAAAATATGTGGTATTTTTTAATGTATTGTGGTGGTTTACATAACTCCTGCTTAACAATTCTTAACTATAGATGCAATAATGATAAGAAATAGTGTGACGTAGATATTGAATCAATCGAATTCTTTTGTTAAAGGATATATACAATAAATGACAGTCTACATTATTTCACCCTTTCTTTTTGTAGGTGTGGGTGTGTCAGTACTTCGTGGACACCTCTATGCAGCTGGAGGTCACGATGCTCCTGCCAGCTCCGATTACTCCAAACAATTTTCATCGGTTGAAAGATATGACCCGCGCATCGATCAGTGGTGTTTGATTTCTTCCATGAAAAATTGTCGAGACGCGGTAGGGATGGCGGCGCTCGGTGATCGTTTGTACTCAGTTGGAGGGTATGATGGCAACTCATATTTAGATGCTGTTGAAGCTTACGATGCAGATTCGAACGATTGGCAATCGGTGGCGCCCTTAACACACCCGCGGGCCGGCGCCTGTGTTGTGGCGTTAAAACTTTAAAGACTTTCAACTTCAATGACTTACATATTTCGCCAATCTCATGAAATTGATAGAGTACCTTTAAAATACGCTACATAAAGCTATTCTGGTTTTGCAGAATGTTCACTTACCTTATCATCTTGTATAAATTGCTTTCTAGATCTACTGTATTTAAAAGGGAGTTTATTTTGTTATACTACGCATTTGATTCATAGAATCTTTATAAGTTAAACCATATCTTGCTATGGATAAGGTGTGAAATTTGATTCTCGTTCATTGAAAATGATCTTTTCAAAACTGTCATCGCCTGACATACATATCACTCGTCTATAAATCTTGTTTGTGATACCCATGGTCTTCCTTTCACGCTTTACTTCCACTTTTTCGCTCGTTGTTGTATTTTTTTATTTATAAAGTTTTGTAAGGATGACGCATATATACTTAACTTGTACAAATGAAGTAGATATAATAATCATAATGAAGATAGAATGTATATATTTACATATAACAAGTAGTTGTGATTTCTTTTGTGGACATTTTCAATCTCCGTTATAACACGCTGTTCACCGCACTTTTGTTTCACATACTAAACTTATCCGATCAGCCCCTTCCAACTTTTGTTTGTAAAGTAAACAAATAGTCAAGTGAGTCCTGCATAGACAAAACATTAATGAGCTCTGTTACTACTTCTTCTGCACACGAATGATTCGCTTGGATTGTCCGTGGCGGCGTAGAAATACTTTCAGTATTCTCTTAGTGTGATTCGTACAATAAAGGAATGTAAGGTCTTCTCTCCCTCATTTTTTATCTTCGTTATTCGAAATTTTTTGCTCAATTTAACCTTCTTTTGATAAGCGCTTGATAATTAGTATAAATTCTCATTTGATAAAATGATATGATGTTGTTTTCTCTCCTTTTCTATCTCACGGAAATCGCCGATTAGATGTTAATGGGCGGAAGGAACGAATATGGTTACGGTACCGAAGAAGAAATTCCGTAATATTTTGATAAAATTCACCCTGTCTGTATTTAATGGGTCACGGCAATTTCAAGAAATTAAGTTTTTTTCAAAATGGTAGCGGTGTTGTGGTTGGATCAAAAAAGTAAAGAAATGTAAAATAAAAAATAAAAAAGAAACAACATTACAGTTTATGGATCAAAGAAAAGAAAAATGGCTACACCACCAGTACCAACTCAAAGAAAGGTATTTCTATACTTCGACTGCTTTGTTAGATTAATAGATAGCCAAATATTTTGTCAAATGTCAACAGAAAAGTAATCCCCAAAGGATGGAGTCAAATTTTTCAATCTGTGGACCTACTAGACGGGGGACAGGGATTCAGTCATTATAAGCTAGTGTTAGGGTTGGAGCTCGCTATAAGTATTTGCAAACAACATTATTCTGCTGTGTCTTGGTGGTGCAAGTGGTTAGGCATTGGGCTTGTAGTAAACCAAGAGACAAGATTGATGCCTAACCTATTTTTACCACCGTTCATGTCCCACCGTACACGAAAAATACCACCGTACATTGTACGGTGGGAAGTGCGTACATCCATGCGTACATCCACTGGACAATTGTACGGTGGCAATTCTGTGTACGGTGGGATTCTGTACGGTGTTTTCGATCTAACCTAAAATACCACCGTACACCCACCGGACGCCCACCGGACTCCACCGCGCAATGTACGGCGGTGTCCAGGGTCGTGGGTGGATTTGTGTGGGTGAGCATTCATTACTAAGAGAATGGATTTCATTGATATAATTTCGTTCTGCAGACTGATATCTCATTGCTGGCTATTCTAGGCCAGTTCTTTTCGCCAGCAAATATTGACCAAAAGTTGCCTAGAATCTTCTTCTGGTAAAATTATGGTAAGTTCAGTAGTGAAGTCAAGTTTGAAGTTCAATCAGGCACATCCTGGCAAATAAACGGGGTGAGCATTTGCATGGGGTATTCGTCACCCAGTGTAAATGAGATAGGACGTCTCAGGCTAAAAGCGTGAAAATGAATAAAAATGAACTTCAAACTGAAAATGGGAAAAAAGGAAGAAAACTGGGAACTTTATTTTTTCGTTAAAAGTTTCTTCAATCTTCGAAGACAAAATTGACCCATGGAAAAAAAATTTCATCTATGCAGTTCTTTGAAATGAAGCAAAATATTTCCAACCCGGTTCAATTGCTTGGGGTATTCAGTGCTATTACATCACTTTTGTTTTTGACCCCGTTCATTTGCCAATGGTCGCAAGTGAAAAATACCCCGTTCATTTGCCAGGATGCGCCTGACTGAAGTTATTTTGCATTAGAGAAATACTAGCCGGTTAAGCTGTAAGCTGAACGCACCTTTGAATGTTAAAGTTGGCTTAAAAGCACAATCAAATACGAACAAAAACGTTGGATTTGACGAATGCGTCAGTATTCTGACAACAATTTTGTCTGACAACGAGTCAAACAAAAAACATTAAAAAAAAACGAAATATGAATCGCCGAAGAGGAGGCACATCTTTTATAAAAATCCAAAGTTCCGACTTTGAGGTTAGGCCCCTAAACCCGACTTCTCTTAAATTTTGGGAAGCTTATAGACCTTTTTGCCTTTCCATCCACCATCTTGAATTGTATGCAAAAATAGAGGAACGTAAAAGCCGTGGTTGGATTTAGTTGGAAAGTATGCAAAACATATGCAAGTTTACAATTACACAAAGATTAAAAAGACAACAAAGCTACTTATAAATAAGTATTATAATCATTATAACAATAAAAGATGGAATTTCTCAATCCAAAAAGAAATATTCACAAAACAACAAAAGCCTTTTAGAAATTTGTTCTTAAAGACATAGCATATTCTGTTTTCATGCCATTAAGAAATTCCACGAAGACGGAGTACACACATCAAACTTTCAAAACACGCAAACTGAAAAGCAGTAATTATGACGTCATGCATTATCAATGTTTTGATTTGATCATTTGGCGGCTCTATTCCCAGGAGAATAATTTACCGTCAGCCGAATAAGGATTATTTTTTACCTTCACTGATGATTTTTCAGTTTGAATTTATGTCTAATGTTATTGATTTTTAAAGTGCTTGTTCTAAGAGATGAGCGAATATAATTATCATGGTGTCACCCCCCCCCACTTTAAGTGGGGGTACCTAAAAAAAAAAGGCGTTAAAAAAGCCAGGTACCTGGAAGTATTCCCACTTTCAGGGGGTACCTGATATGTTTGGGGGGACCTGTAATCTCGTCAGTGAGGGTGGGGGCTGTTTTTTCTGTGTGAGATATTTTTCTTAACTTTACTCAATTTGTCAATTTTCAACCAAACCCTTCGTTTTTACTACTTCTTCTTTCTTGTGTCCTTTACATTTTACAGTAACCCCAGTGAAGGAGATTAAAATTCAACGATTTTTTTTTTTTTTTTATAAATAGAAATTTGTAGTTTGCCCACGGACGTGGAGTGGTTCAATTTGAATAAATAAATAAATAAATAACGATATTGCATTTTTGCTGACCAAGCGTTTCTATCATAACAAACATGGTAGCTTGAAGTTGTTATATTTTTTTATAACTTGCGAAAATCTTTTGGATGTAGTTCCATATACGTTATTTGATTGTATATAATTTAGTATATTTTTTAATTTGTTTTCATATTAATAATTTTCACCTATTTTGGATATTTGTTTCTTCACATGGATTTGTGGGAAAAGACATGTCTTAGGCGGTGGTTACACGTAGCCGGGGTGAAATTCACCCCGGGGTGAAATAAAAACATATTTCACCCCGGGGTGAAATTCACTCCGGTCTATAAAGAAAACACTGTTTCTGTATACACGTATTTAGGCGGGGTGAAACCGTTTTTAGGCAGGTTGAACTCACCCCGGGGTTGATTTCACCCCGGTTCTGAGGACCGGAGTGAAATTTTTCTTGAGAATTTTTTTTGCAAATTTTTGCAGATTTTTACATGTATACACAATTTCTTTTTCACCCTGGGTTGAATCTAAAAGTTATGCATGATTAAAGGCTGTTCACGATAAGTCTGCACTCTTTTTTCTTTTACCTATATAGTTTTTGAAGGAATTCTTCAATCTTTACAAATTTGGTATCATTGGAAAGATATTAGTGAGTGGAAAAATTTGAATTAAGAAATCTTTAAAAAAATTCTGAAAATGAAGATGACAATGAAGAAGAAAAAAATGAAGATCTTGTAGAAAAGTGCTATAACTATCATTTTCACTGAAGTGAATCCTTGATCATCGAACGTCATAACTGTAAAAAATAATAATCATTCAGTCTTAAAGAAATCAAACAAAGTTATAAGCTGATTGACGTCTAAAAACGTTGTTCTCTGCTGTTTTCTGATGTTTTTTGAGGTCGATCACTTATTAACTTTGCATCATAACTTTATATTGAATAAATATTTTAGTGAAATTTTTTCACAGTGATGATCTCCTAAGATCAAAGAATCTCTCCAGTGAATATGAAAGTTATAGCACTTTTCTACAAGATCTTCATTGTTTTCTTCTTTATTTTCATCTTCACTTTTAGAATTTTTTTATAGATTTTTTTATTTCAAATTGTTCCACTCACAAATATCTCTCTAACGATACCAAATTTATAAATATTGAAGAATTCCTTCAAAAGTTATAGGTAAAAGAAAAAAGAGTGCACACTTATCGTGAACAGACTTTACATTTTCACGCCGGGGTGAAAATAAGTTAAAATTTTCACCCCGGACTGAAAAAAAAGGGTTTTCACCCCGCCCTTTCGCCGACGTGTATCCCAAAATGATTTTCACACCGGGGTGAATTATTTTTCCATTTCACCCCGGGGTGAATTTCACTCTGGCTACGTGTAACCACCGCCTTACTCTTGTGTGTTCTTTGAATACTTTCAACAACTGACACAAAATTATCATTACAGAGAATAGAATGCAAAAAAAAGAAATTCTTCTAATCGGCTACGTAATAAAAGGGGGTCATGGCTCCGAATGGGGTTCTAGGTCCCCCCAACAAATTTAGGTCCCCCCTACGATTTAGGTCCCCCCACTTTTCAGTAAGGTTCAGGTCCCAGTTGAAATATAAAGGTTCAGGTCCCTGCAAAAATTACTTTCAAGGTTCAGGTCCCAGCAAAAAAAGCTTCTGTCAGTTCTGGTAGTATTATTACTAGTTTTTTTACGTATCAACATGGCACGTCAACCAACTGAGGAAGAGAAGAACGAATTCATGTACATCATAAAAATGCATAAATATTTGGTTACATATCTTGGCAAAATGCTGATTATACAAGCCACGATGATAATAAATTTCAAGAACCTGAACTACCATGGGCCCCGGGTTGGGATTAAAAGTCGGGGGTCCA
The DNA here is from genome assembly GCF_902728285.1 of Clytia hemisphaerica. Classification (NCBI taxonomy): domain Eukaryota; kingdom Metazoa; phylum Cnidaria; class Hydrozoa; order Leptothecata; family Clytiidae; genus Clytia; species Clytia hemisphaerica. The sequence goes on along the minus strand of NW_027103519.1, from coordinate 157,285 downwards.
AATTGAAAATTTAAATAAATGTTGCCCACCATGGTTGGGCAACGAGAAAATTTTGGAATTTTAAGGGTAGAAATCTGCCATTTTAGCCTATATTTTGATAGAATGTAAGAGATAAGTTCAATAGAAAAATCCTTAACTTATTAACCAAAACAATAGTGAGGGGGTATTTTACAGTTTTCTAATTAGCCCCCAGAACTTTAGTGTAGCCCTTCAGCTCCCCCCACTTTTTTAGGTCCCCCCTGAGTTTAAAAAATGAGACAGCTCCCACCCACTTTTAGGCCAATTTAAGATTTACACCCCCCCAAATAAGTGGGGGGGGGGGGGGCGGAGCCATGGGGGTACCTAAAAAACATAATTTAATGGGGGTACCAAATCCTGGGGGCTACCTAAGAATCCAAACAACTTTGGGGGTACCTAAATCGTTGGGGGTACCTAATTTTATTGGGGGTACCTGAAGCCTAGAGGACCCTATGATTATTTTTAGTTTTCAAGAGAAGCAAATTTAATCTTTCTTCTACAAGATTACACTTTAATATAATGCCAATTATGCATGTAAGTTTTATATTAATACTTTCTTTTTGAATATGTTTTGCATACTTTCTAAGGAAATTTCACCACGGCAATTCGGCCACCATAATTTTTGCATACAATTCAATATGGCGGATGGAAAGGCGAAAAGGTCTATTAGGATTAGGCTTTCAAGAGTCAAGAAATTGGATTTAGCTGTTTTTACGACCCTTTAGTGATTTACAACCCAACCATAATTCTGAACATGCAAAAAGGGACCCTTAAGGCAGTGCATTCTTTTCTTTATGAATTATCTTTACGTAAACTTTATTGGTTTTTGGACCTATCCCGGTGGGGTGGAGGTCCTATAAATTCACCTCTGTCCGTCCGTCCATCCGTCCGTCCGTCCGTTCGTTACCAGCTTTTCTCGAGATTGAATCATAGGAATCATTTGATTTTTGGTACAAAGGTGCAAAACGGTGATGGCCAAAATGTGACGGAGCCCGATTTTCGAAAACAATTTTTTTTGGACAAATTTGGGCCAAAAAACGGCTAAAAAACAGGTTTTTTGGACCATTAATTTTTTCTGATTTTTTGCATGAAAGTAGGGTACCATCATAGGTAAAAGATGGGTGAAGCAGATTTTTGCAAAAAAAATTATTTGGCTTAAAAAACGCATGTTTATCTATAAGAATCACTATTAATAAGCATACATCAATATTCTTAGTCAAATTACTCAATTTCTTTATGAATAGATGTGTTTTTTTGCTCATGAGGGCTTACTTTTGAAGAATATGTGTGTTTAGACATGAAATTTTGGTTGCTTGGCGTGTTTTTATAGAAAAACTGGCCAAGTTTAATATTTCTTTATAAGCACATTATCAATTACTTAGGTATTAGCTTTTCTCGAGATTGGCTCTTTTATGCTTTATGATTTTTTGCACAAAGATGCATAACTATAAACCCTCGAATGTGACGGAGCCCAATTTTCGAAAAAAAAAATGTTTTTGGGCAAATTTGGGCCAAAAAACGGCTAAAAAGCTGGTTTTTTGGACTTTGTGAAATATTGGATCGTTGTTTTTTTCTGATTTTTTGCATGAAAGTAGGTAAAAGATGGCTCAAGCAGATTTTTGTTAAAAAAAACTTTTCAGCTCAAAAAACGCATCTTTATCTATAAGAGTCACTATTAATAAGCATACATCAATGTTCTTAGCCAAATTACTCAATTTTTTGATGAAATAGATGTCTTTTTATGCTCACGAACTCTTGAATTGAAAGAATATTTCAAGAGCATGAAATTTTGGTTTCTAAACGTTTTTTCTATAAGAAACAAACGACTAATTTTAATAAATCGTCACTATTTGTGCTCTGAATGATTGTTTAACGTTCATGCTCACGTAGATATCAATTATATATGTGTTAAATGCATAATCAGGTAGGTCCATAAAAGTATCACTTGTTTATTTCTAATGATGTCAAAATGCCGCCAAAATGAACTTTTATTAATGTCAGTGAAAAACCCTTATTCAACATTCGACACTCTAAAGTCTTTTGTTTTCGGACAAAAGTGATGTCGGAAAAAAGACTTCCAATTTGTAAATTTATTTTATTGATTCAGACTATTTTACTGTCGGACTAGAAAGTGTCGGACTATACTCTAGGGGCTGAGTTAGGTCTCGTATGCGCATCGGCGTATAGTCATTTTTTCTTTTGATCACGAAAGTATAGTCCTTGAAGAGTCAGAAAACATTTGTGGTGTTATTTGGATTTTGCTTATCAAAACCTAAAGATTTCCAAGGGTTTTTATTTACTTTGTTTTACGATAACTAAGCCTACAAAGCACTAAGAAAAAACCCAACATAGAACAGGTGTATTTTGTAATGCAGAATATGATAGTGTGAGTCAGTGTGAATCTTTTTGAAATTCGAAATGTTAGGATTTTTTCGTAGCTATGCCTGGGGTACCCGATAGTAATACCTTATGTTAAAAATGAAACCAATTATGGCAAAAATTCCTCAAAAAAGCAATTCTCGTAATAGGTCAAATATTGATACTTGACTGTACTGAAGTTGCTCTAATGTAGGTCATCCCTCCTCATCTAATTCCGACATCCTTCTTTAGAGCTGGGGTCGGAATAACAGGAAGGTGGGAATCACCAGTTGCTAAAAGTTGTTTAGGAGAATATGATGGTCTATTGAAAAACAAATTAATCCACATACATTACTTTAACTGTACAAACAGGATAAATTATCTTGTCTCTAGGTAACTGCTGTGTTGTAAAAAGACAAATCAACATCAAAGACAAATGAAGTTATCATTAAAAAAATTCTGCTGGAGTAGTTTGTTATTCAAAAGACTGGCGCGTTCTCCCAAACGATTAGTGACAGTGTAGACTAAAACCCCCTATCAAGATTACCAGATTCCAAGTGTGGGCCGATTTTACTTTCGGTTTCAGTCAGTCAGTCTAGACCTAAAACTCCTGTGAGAAGTTTATATCGACATATATTTATATTGAAATTTGCAACAAAAACGAAAGTGGTCCAAATTGTCCTAGAAATCCCAACATAGTTTGGCCTTCAACTCTTCTGTTCCTAAAAGACAACCACCTGGTCTCTCAGGATCAAAAGAGAAACCTATGTGAACTCCTACCATTAATTTTTAATCTTGATTTAAAAATTTTCTTAACATCGCTTGAAAAATGACTAAAATTTGGGATATTTTGGCCCATTGGCAAACTTTAAAGGGGTCTAGGTCACTGAATTTGTTATAAAATAAGGGCTATGAATGATGAATCTTTCTTATAAAAACCATGAAACTAGGTGAAAAAAAATTGGTGCTTTTTGGGCCAAAAAGTTTTTTTTAATTTTTTGACTAGAGCTGAGGTCATTCTATTGCATCCAGTAATTAGCAGTTAGAAAAATCAATTTGATCTGAAAACCATGATTCCTCGTCACATTCCAGAAAGGTTTCTAGGAAAATCAAGCATGGTACTTTTTGATAACTTATAGAGGCTGAACTTTCACCCAAAGGCAGCTTCTTCTGACTCCCTTAATTTTGTTAAATTGTACATTTTTGGCTGAAATTTTTGCTCAAAATGAGTACCCATTAATACTTGACTCTTGATTTTGATAAAGCATCCTATAGATAGTTCAAGGATTTATCAGGAGTTGAACACCTTTTCCTTTCTTTCAAAGATTAGGCCTAGCTCAAAGTCGTTTTTAAATTCTAAAATCCTAAAAAATCTTGACGATGTTGCTCAAAACAACAATTTTTGCACAAGATTGAACACAAGACAATGGAATCTTGGTTTTTGAAAAGTTACATGGGGATAGTACAAACCTTCATCAAAATCTTTATTTCCTGATCTACCTTTTAAAGATCAAGTCTGCCGAAATATGCTTCCTAAATTTTAAAATCTCTGACGATGAACTTTACTAGCTTCTAAAATCAATTTTGCTATTAACCTGTCTACCCTTAAATACTTTGAGATGTGTTCAAGAGTTTGAAATATTCTTAAAAGCCATACCTTCTCTTTGAATAATTTGAATTTTGGGCTCATTTAACTGCATTTAAGAGCAAACAGGTTGATAGCAAAATTGGTTTTAGAGGTTAAGAAAGTTCAACTTTGAAGATTTGAGAGTTTAGAAGCATTTTTTGTGCACAGCTTTTGCGCCCTTTTTTGTGAGTTACGCGCCAAAAAATTTCGCCGTCCACAACCCTGCTACCCCTGCCTTGGAACTGTCAGTCGACAAAAAAGCCTTTTTGGCCCAAAAAAGTACCTTTGACTATTTTTTTCACCTAGTTTCATGGTTTTTATATGAAAGATCCATAGTAGCCCTTATATTATAACAAATTCAGTGACCTAGACCTCTTTGAAGTTTGCCAATGGGCCAAAATATCCCAAATTTTAGTCATTTTTAAGCGATGTTTTTAAATTTTTAAATCAAGATTAAAAATTAATGGTAAGAGGTCACATAGGTTTCTCTTTTGATCCTGAGAGACCAGGAGAGTTCAGGAACAGAAGAGTTGGAGGCCAGACAATGTTGGGATTTCTAGGAAAATCCATATTTTCAATTAGAAATTTATTGTTACCAGTTCTCGTTCTTGTTCTTGTTTAACTTAAATTAATTCAATTTAATTTAATTCATACTTATTTATTACAGTAGCCCCTGGGGGAGACAATGGCTGAGCTGCCTAAAAGCTCAGTTGTTATTCCATGGCCAGCCACTTAAAATATTAGTTGTTATTATTGTTATTATTATTAGTTGGTACTTTTTTATATAAACTGTCTATTATATTTTTGAAAACATTCGATTCGAAAACCTCATTTGGTTCTTTTGCCTAGAAAGAAGATATTGCATTGCAAAGTTTCTTTGTCTTTTAAAGTGAAAAAGTTGCTGCATTGCTACACGGGAGGGGCGGGAGAAGTGAAAGAGACAAGAGGGCGAAAGTGCCCCCCCCCCCCCGCCGTGAGTGCAAAAAGTGGTAATAATACAATTAACGATTAATCGCATTCCTCTTAACCAATCAGATTCGAGTAATTTTACACGACTGACAATCATACATCCATTACAACCAACCCAATACTCGTGAAAGAGACCATTATAACAGTCTATTAGACGGAGGTTTTATAATTATATTACTAGTCTAGTAAACAGTAGATAGGGTATGAAGAACTGAGCAAGTAAATAGAGTCATGCTACTAGTCTACTAAAATTTCAGACATCATGAAGTCTATTGATATTGTTGTATACCAAAAAACTCAATATATCCTGAAATATTTTTGGACCTACCTCGGAGGTCCTATAAATTAACCGATGTCCGTCCGTCCGTTCGTTCGTCCGTCTGTTACCAGCTTTTCTCAGGATTGGCTCATTAGTTTTTTCTGATTTTTGGCACAATGATGCAAAATGGTAATGCCCAAAATGTGACGGAGCCCGATTTTCGAAAAAAAAAACTTTCCGGAAATCGCCGTTTTTCTGGATTTCATTGGACTCTTTCCTTATAATTGGTTGTTTTTAAAAACATTATTAATAGCAATGCCCACCATCAAGCATGTTTCAATTTTCACTAAAATTGATTTTTGAAGCCGGAACTATTTAAAAATCACTGGAACAACCTATTTTTGCCAGAAAGACAGTATTTCTTGAATTTCTCGAGCTGTACTTTATATTTTTTATGAAATTTTGCACACTGATGCAAAATGACAATACCTAAAATGTGACGGAGCCTGATTTTCGAAAAACATTTTTTTTCGGCCGAAAATGCCGGAAATATGCCGGAAAAACCGGTTTTTTGACATTTTCTTGAATTTTCATCCTTAGTTTTTTCTGATTTTTTGCAGAAAGATGCGTATTCGCAATGCTCAAAACATGACCGAGTTCGATTTTTGAGAAAAAATATTTTCCGGCCAAAAATGCCGGAAATTTCCGTTTTTGCAGATTTTCATTGGATTTTTTCGTTTTATGCCTTTGTTTTTTTTCAAACAAAAACATTATTTATAAGAATGTCCACGATTAAGCATGGTTCAATTTTCAATGAAACTGATTTTGGTACAGGAACTTTCTAAAAATCGCCAGACCAGCCGAGAATCGCCGGCTTTCTTGAATTTCTCGAGTTGTTCTTGTATTATTCTGCATTTTCATACTATTGTTGTCATTTTTCGATTGTCATATTACATCAATCTTCAGGTAGGTCCATTCAGCATGTAGCTTGTTTTACTAGATTTCATATTTGTCTGAGTTTTTAGTAATGAATAAATATCTTGACCTAAAATCATCAGCTTAGGTTTTCTTGATCATTCTCTTCCAGTCACCATTGCAAAAATATTATTTCCATGACAGGTCAAACTGACGAGCGCTCTCAAATCTATCCAATCTGAACAAGCATCCAAACTACAAAACAAATTTCAATTGGAAACTGACCTACTCGAGGACATAAAGTAAGATTTTAAATCTTGTTGGTTTTATTTAGAATGAGACTTTTTTTATAAATAATAGTTTTGGAAGTAATGACAAAAGTACAAACTGGAAAAATTTATTTTACCTTTGTAGGAGCTATGCCAAACAACGAGCAGCCGCAGAAAGTCAATATTCTCAGGTATTTGATTTAGAAGTTTCATATTCCCTGCTTTTTGGACCTACCGGGAGGTCCTTTAATTTGACCGTTGTCCGTTCGTCTGTTACAAGCTTTTCTCGGGATTGGCTCATTAGTTTTTTTTTAATTTTTCGCACAATAATACAAAATAGCAATGCCTGAAAAGTGACGGAGCCCGATTTTTGAAAAAAATTTTGGGGGCAAATTTGGGCCAAAAACTACCTAAAAATAAGGTTTTTTGGACTTTGTGCAAAATTGCTTCATTAGTTTTTCCTGATTTTTGGTAGAAAGATAGAGTGCAAGGTACCCTAAAATGTGGCTGAAGTAATTTTTCTCGGAAAATTCTTTTTCGTCGTCAAATACGGATTTTCGCAAATTTGGGCCAAAAAGTACCTAAAAATAAGGTTTTTTGGACTTGGTGCAAAATTGCTTCATTAGTTTTTCCTGATTTTTGGCAGAAAGATAGAGTGCAAGGTACCCTAAACTGTGGCTGAAGTAATTTTTCTCGGAAAATTTTTTTTCGTCGTAAAATACAGATTTTCGTTTTTTGGGGAAATTCCCTTTTACCATTTTCCTGTTAGCAGCTTTTCTCGGGATTGGCTCATTAGTTTTTTTTAATTTTTTGCACAATGATACAAAATAGCAATGCCTGAAAAGTGACGGAGCCCGATTTTTGAAAAACATTTTTGGGGGGCAAATTTGGGCCAAAAACTACCTAAAAATAAGGTTTTTTGGACTTTGTGCAAAATTGCTTCATTAGTTTTTCCTGATTTTATGCATAAAGATGGAGGGCAAGGTTCTCTAAAATGTGGCTGAAGCAGTTTTTTTCGGAAAATTTTTTTTGGCCGTAAAAATCGGATTTTCTTATTCGGGGAAATTCCCTTATATCATTTTTAGGGAAAAAGAGCATTTCTTGCGATTGGATTGATATTTTTTTCTGAATTTTTGCATTTTGATGTAAAATGGTTATATTTAAACTCTGATGAAGCCTGATTTTCAAAAAATAATTTATTTGGGCAAATCTGGGCCAAAAAGTGCCTAAAAATGGGATTTTTGGACTTTGTGTGTGTGAAATTGCTTCAAAATTTTTTTTCTGATTTTTTGGACAAAGATGCTAAAACGTGACTGAAGTAGTTTTTTTCGGAAAATTTATTTTGGCCGTAAAAATCGGATTTTCTTATTTGGGGAAATTCCCTTTTGTCATATTTAGGGAAAATGAGCATTTCTCGAGATTGGCTTGGTATTTTTTTCTTATTTTTTGTATAGTGGTAATTTGGGTAGAAAAGTGCCTAATGTTTGTTTTTTTTAGACTTTTTTGACTAATTTGAGCTCTGATACTCACGGTAATCTATTCAAGCTGCTCACTACACTTTCTTATTCCCTTGCTATTTGTCCTATTTTTTTCTGATTTTGATCGACAGGTAGGTCCATTCAGCATGTTGCTTGTTGTTTTTTAATTCGAAATAAGTTTATTTCATCTTCTGATATATGAACATGCATTCACTTTATTTTTGTTTTTCAGGCAATGTCAAAGATCACCAACCAACTTTTGGGGAAATTTCAAAACAAAGAAGAAAATAAAGAAGAAGACTTGAAGTAATGATTTCTTTTTTTCTTCTTTAAACTGATGTTTGGTAAATATTGTGATGTAAATGACAATTTTCAATCTTTTTCTTTCACTCTAGAACCCCTTATGGATTGTGGCGCAAGATCCTGGAAGACACGGAGAAGCTAGCCAATGCACGGTTAAAAGTTTCACAAACTTTAACTAATGACGTAATAGAAAGTATAAAAAATTTGAAAATCGAGAGAACAACAACCATAAAAAAGGTAAGAAAGTTGTTTCAATCTTTCGCATCTTTCAAAATGTTCTCACTGTGGTTATAGGATCAGAGTTACACAGACGTACACTTTCTGCCATAACTAAAAGTCTAATCTGCGAGAAAGTTAAAGTGTTTGTTGACTGTTAATGATAAAGTCTCCATTTGTTTCAGTGCTCAACTTTGAATGACAAGCTGCATGAAGAACTGATGACATCGGCAAATGAAATGGTCAAGGTGAAGTCCATAGCAAACTTTCAAATTCGTTTCATCTAAAGCAGATTGTTCGGTGCATTTCAGACTCAATTAAAAGACCAATAACAACTTTGAAATAAACTGTCAAAGACAGTTTCAAAAATGCAACACTTATTTGTCTAACTAGATTTAAGTTCATTGCAAGATGTCTTGAAGCTTTTTATTCCGATTAGTTTAACGTTATATTTATCTTTCTTTCAGAGTCAAAAGGGATATGCAGAATTACAGAAAAATACCATCAAGGAGAGAGAGGCTGTCAACGAAGCTCAAGAAAAGTGAGTCTCGTCCCTATCCGATATCCTCTTCTTATTGCTTTTACAGTTTATCCTAATTCTAGATCTTATCTTTTAATATATAATACCCGTTCAAGTTGCCAACTAGAACTACCTATGTTTTCAATGGTTATTTAACTTCCAGAATTCGCAAAGGGACCATTGGTTTATTTTCATCCAAAGCAAAACAAGAAAAAGCACTGTCAAAAGTAAGTATGCTTTCGTTTCTTTTTTGCACTAGCTTCTTCAATTTGCACACCAGCTGGTAAACCTTTATCGTTCTTAATGGCTGCTAGTATTTATATATTCATCTTATTAAACATTGATCATTTTTATCTTGCTGGATAGCCTTCTAATTATTTTCTAATATTGTCTTGGAATTAATTTCTCTTTCATTCAGGCCAACGAACGTCGGGAAATAGCAGAGAAGCGATCAACTTCAGCGCGAAACGACTACTTACTCTACATTGCAGCCACCAACGCCCATCAAATGAAATACTACGCCCTCGACCTCCCTGACCTTATTGCCGTACGTCTTTTTACTTTTCTTTTTCTTTTGAATAGTCATAATCTGGTTCCACTTTTTTAGTAAATTCTCATCGCGCTATTCTGTTATTGCTTTGCAGGTTCAAGATGGAAACATATATGAGAATTTCAAGGAATATTACAACGTGATCACGGAAGCAGAAAAAGAAGTTTGTGAGCAAGAGCTACAAAACATACAAGTTCTCCAAGAAGATATCGAACAAGTATTATACTAATCATTGAAATGACTCGTAAACCTAAACCATAAACTTCTACACTAGACCCTCCTTCACAACTTTTTGTTTTATGTTTGTGTGAGGAAGAGGTTGGTTCTGAGGCGTATTATATAGAATCGATGGATTCGTTCAGAATGTTTTAAACACAAGCTCCATAAATATCAGTCTTTTTGTTTTTACAGTTACAAAGAGCACACGCTATTCAATTCTTTCTGAAAGAGAATCCAGTTTTCACAAAATGTATACCTTACGACATGATGCCATGTATCGGTGACGAAGTTTGCAACATTTCTCACGAATTCGAGGCTGGCCTCGCGTTGAATAAGGAAGCACGCAAATGGTGTAATAGGATGGTCCAAAAACAGAAGATGATTCGCAAGAAAAATAAACAATTGACCAAATTAAAACAAGCTGTCTCCACAGATAATGATTTAAATGTAAGTCACTAATTGTAGGGAAGGCTCAACTACATCCTTTGGCATAATCTCATTCAAGTAACTCGTAGTTGGTTATTGTCAGCCTTCGCACTCAGTTATTATTCGTACTAAATTTCAGCAAGTGGCAGAACCTCCGCAACCTGAAAAAGGTGAAAAGGGAGAAAAAGGGGAGAAGCCAAAAACACGAGAAGAAATGATTGAGGCTTTGACGGAAGAAATCCGTCATTTAGAAGTCATTCGAACAAAAGCCGAGGGAAGGATACAAGCCCTCAAACTTGCTGGAAGTAAGTGTATATTTTTAATTTTTGAAATTCGCGCCAATAATTGATATAAGAGTTCGAATTATCTAAGGCTCAACTGCATTTGATTTCAAAACTTTAGAGTAGTTTCTCAGTATAGCCTTGATGAAATAAATTCTACTATAACTGTTCCAACATGAGAGCATTCATCATTTCCTACTCTCAATTTCTTTGCAGTCGACACAGACAATTGGTTGCAAGGCGCTCTGACGGAGATAGGTGAAACTGATGACGAAGATGAAAATGAAAATCATCCAACACAAATTCAAACAGGTGTGTTTTGCAATCATGAATAGTGTAGATGAGTTCCGCGGCTTTTGAAAAAGGTTCATATTTTTGACCTTGCCTCGCTACAGCTCAGATATTTTCGGTCGTTATACTGAAAGTTTCGAAAAACTCGTATAGAAACGACTCTTAAAAAGACTGAAAAATTGTTTATAAACCTAGTAACTACAATTTCTTTTGAAGGTTACGACTACAGTGACGAAGACAACGACTTTGATGCGGGGGACTGGGACGACCCTCCGAACGAAAATCTCTCAGTAGCCGCATATTCGGATGACGCTCTTTCCATTACGTCATCTGACGTCACACGAACGGGGACACCCGCTGTCATTATTTATCCTTTTGAGGTTTGTTATATACGAAAATCATCGTTTTGAAGGCACATACCTTATCCGGGAAAAATGTCGGGGGAAAGTGACGAAAATTTTGAGGGGGTGACGAAATTTTTCCCCGTCGAAATTTTTCCCCGACATTTTATCACCCGACCAAAACTTTTACCCGATTTTTTTATCCCTGACCAAAACTTTTACCCAAAATTTTATACTCCAACCAAAAATTAAATCCAAAATTTTACACCCTGAATTACAGAAGTTAGTGCTTTAAACGTCAAATTACAAGGTCTTTTTTCGAGCTAGTGAAGGAAACCATTTCAATTGGACAATTTAGTAGGTTGGAAGTGACTAAATTGTAATTTTGGCCGGGGAAAAGTGACAAAAATGCCTCTAAGTGACGAAATTTTTCCCCGACGAAAAAAAACACCGAATAAATAAAACTCCGACATTTTTTCCCCCGATAAGGGGCCTATTTGTTTCACTTACTATAAATGCTGTAGATGCTATTTGCTAAAAGTGCTATGAAATTCCATGAAAACTTTGAAAATGATAGTAAATATTGCAAGTTTTGTTGTCTGCCATCTTTATGATCCCTGGTTGTACTTTGAATTTTGAAAAGTAATTTTCAATCCACTGTTTATTTACGGTTGTGTGACCACCATCCCGCCATTATGAAAACAACTGCTATTTTGATTTCAGATATAGACCCGTGCGTGGAGCAAGCTACAGTTTCAGCTCTTCACTTCTCTAATTTTATTGGTTTAAAATCGGCAATCAGGCTAAGAAAGTATCATCCAGTCTAATTTTAGATGCAATTTTTACTGTGAAGAAATTGCAAACTTTGCTTTGCTTGCAGAAGGTTGATGTTTTTACTATTTTTGCTAAAAGGGAGTTTGCAAGTTTATTTACAAAAAGTGCTACAGATCTGGACAGAAAAAATTGAATCGAGTGCACTTGTAGTAAACATAGCAAAAATAGTGATGAAACAAATAGGCCCAAGGTATATCTAAAATAGTTTCATGTAGTAATACTCAATCAATTAGCTTAGGTTCAACTATCCAAGCTGACAAAATGAGTTCATTTTTTTTTTCACGCAGGCGACGAGTCCCGAAGAACTCACAGTTAACGATAACGAAGAAATCGACTTTCTGGAAACGCTTGGTGACGGGTGGTGTAAAGTACGGAACAAATCCGGTCAAGTGGGCTTTGTGCCGGAGAGTTACATCGAAGTTCGAGCGCGAGGGACGAGTGTGGCGACATATGCTACTTCCAATCAATCGTCCACCTCTTCACCTGCCGGGTCAACAGTTTCTGACGCTTGGCAAGTTTCACTAGTCCCTGGTGAACAACCTCTCCCTGAGGTCGAAGTCCAACAAGCTCAATCGCCTAATTATGGTACGCTCTTTCCAATTTTTTTGTTTCGTTGATCAAGTTTTCTGTTCTGTTTCTGTTTCTTTGATAAAGTACTGGTTCCTATTTTGTGCTTAACAGTAATGTAATTTTCTCTCCATTTCTTACACAGTATGTTACGCCAAAGCCGTTTACGATTACGACGCGTGCGAAGACGAGGAGTTGAGTTTCAAAGAAGGTGACGTCATCATGGTTACGTCACAAGAAGTTGACGACGATGACGGGTGGTGGGAAGGCGTTTTAAATGGAAAGAGGGGCGTCTTCCCTAGTATTGTGGTAGAAGAGACCACGCCTCCAGTGGACGTCCCTGTAGCTCGACAGCGTGCACAAACAGATCAATATAATTCATCTACATATAACCATGGTACGACGGGCGACGTCGGACGAACTTATAGTATGATCAATGAACGAACGTGATGTTCCCACAAAAATGTTTTTAGAAATTTATTTAAATGAAGATGATTAAAATCATTCGATTTTGTAGAATGATTGATCATGATTTGCTTTATGATTTTTAAGTGAGGGGATTTCTTTCAGCAGAGAGTCTATTATGCACCAACCAACGTTTCATGAAATGTTTTCTTTCAGTTACTGTTTTCTGTTCAAAAAACCCACTCAACAAATGTTCAGTCCCTTTTTGTAATTAATTTAGACCAATTTGTGAATTATCTTTTTTTGAATTTGTAGTTTTTCATTCATTTCTCTTACAATATAAAATAATTTAATATAAACCCTTAAAAGTCCTGCATCAAACCTTTTGACAAAGGGGATATAGTTTGCGTGAGGATTTTTATGACAAACACTTGGGAGTTGAGGCACTAAGTACTTGAAAAGTACGGGAAAATGACAACTTTCAGATTGTTATTCTTTTCATGTCTTTTCGTGTTTGTGTATTGGCCAATAAAGTCTCCATTGTCATTGATGCCAGTTTTCTGTAACTTCATTGGTTTCACTTACTACTAAGGTGAAATTAAACAAATCGGAAGGCAGCCAGGTCAAATCGCAAATTTTGCTGTATTTTCCCTCATAACGCAAAATCTAAACCTATTTCATCAAAGATCGACAAAAATTATTTTCGCTGATCCGAATCACAACATAAGTTTCGGCCTACGTAGTTCTTGAATCGGGGGTATAACTAGGCTGCTGGCATTCACTGACAGATTCGTGCTACTTATGTACTATTTGCAGTTTTGAAGAGTACAGGCTACATACGTAAGTGCTTTTCATTTTAGTTTTTATTATCTCCGTCATTTGCCTGCTATCAAACTTATTGTTTGTCGACAATTTTTTTAAACAATATATCCATGGTGTATTTCTTTTTAGAAGATTGGATAAATGCAATTATGTTCTTTCCTGTTTTTTTATCATGACTTTATCAACAGAATGTACGGCTCTCATCATTCTCCTTCTATCTCACCGCCAGTGCATCAATTCAATAACAACATCCCGTCATGAATTGATGACATCAGACGTCATCAATTTTCCATCATAAACTGACGATGATAATTGCGTGCCATGAAAATGGCTAATAACGCATGTGGCATCAAATTTGAAAAGGTTGGGCCATTAATGCTTACATAACTTACATAATTTATGGAGTAAGGATGTATTCACACTGAAAGTTTGAAGCTAATGACCTTAACGTGTTTAAATCGTTAAAATGTTTTGTTGTAGAACGATAGGAAAGTCTAGAAAAGAAAAGAACTTTTACTACTTCTTGATGTACGTGAAACGTTCAAGCGATAGTATTCATTGCCTTTGTTTCTTTGGCGTAAATTTGAACCAACTTGAAACCGTTAAAACAATGAACTTAAATTACCTAACGTTTCGAAATACAACGAATACCGCTCCGCAACGCATACGTCATAATTATTACTTTTCCCTTTTTTGACATTTGTACAAGTTGCAATCCCACAATTCAATGCAGCTCAATTAAAGATACGTGCAGGTTGCTGTATATCTTTTGTCATCAAATGATGCGATTAACGTGCAAAAGAGACATAAAGGTTGATGGGATTAGAACTCGTCCAAACACATTGAGAGAAATGATTATGTCAAAAATAAAATATATTTTTAGATTCAGCATTCATACGTTGATATGTAATAGTTATCGGCAGTTGCGAGTACAATATGAGAAATTTTACGTGTTCCAAGATTTTTCCGTACAATATTTTCCGAGCCCTTAGGCGAAGAAAATATACGGAAAATCCGGAACGAGTGAAATATTTTTCATATTGTACGAGCAAATGTGTGATGAGCCCCACGAAACTAGCTTATGTTCTATTTCGTTATCCGTTAAATTCTGTTTTGAAAGGATATTTTCTTAAGCCAGAAAATGGAAAGTTCTTTATGAGCACACACGATTTCAGACTCAATTTTTAGATAACAAGTTGCCTGGAGAATTTCGGAGGAAAGTATCAAAAGATAGAGCTCACTTTGAAGAAAACATTTGGTCGAAAAATCTTTTCATTTAATGAAAGATTGCCAAGTTTACAGGTCTTTTTTAGTCCAAATATTTTCTTACACCGATATGTCAGAAACAATGGGTCTTGTCTCATCTAATTTCTTAACACTTAGATGAGCCAATAAGATTTCATCAATGGACAAAAGAGCTCATTAAAAATGCACTGCTCAAGCTTATTAGCATGCAAACACGAAACTTTTTTAATCGTAGGGCCAGGGTAGTTATAATAACATACATCTTCTGTTTATTTTAAACCTTCATGTTTGGATTTAAGTACATGTTCATTCGAGATGTTTTTGCAGTGAGAGGAGGACACGCAAGCAAACAAACAAACAAGGAATGGTTTTGGACATCAACCGCACTGCTCGCAAACACACATCAAACACGATGGAAAGGCGTGAGGTAGACGAACCTTTATGTGTTGCTATCAACGTTGCTTTGTTGTACGAAGATAACAATTTCATCTTATTGAACAAGAAAGATTTCGATGAAGCTGTGAAAGGGGTCCAGGAAATAAAGTGTGATGAGCCACGTAAAAGAGCTTACTCAGCAAACGAAGCATTCACAGAGCATCTCGGAGTGCTCTTCTACAAAATCACTGGAAAAGATGAGTTATTGGATGCTTATGAGCTTCAACGAGTCATGGACATGGTGTTTGCAAAAGATCTGAAGCTCTCAGAACACAATGAATTCAGCCTGGAGACATGCCGTTGTTTGATCGCTTCCATTGACAGAAACCGACGTGGTACGCTCAACTATCATCAATTTAAGAAGCTTTGGTTCGAAATCATGAAATGGAAGAAACTCTTTGAGGTGTGTGACGAAAATAATGACAAGAAGATCGACTATAACGAATTGAAGAAAGCCGTCAGGAGGCTCGGATTTTCCGTCAAAGAGGAAACGATCCGTATTTTGAAAAGTCGGTACACAAATCGGGAAGGAGTCCTCGACCTGGATGATTTTTGTGGAATTTGTTCCAAATTAACTACTCTTAGAAATAACTTTGAAGAAATGGAGCTCTCGGAAAAATGTATGACGTATGATCGATTTTTGATGGAATGTCTGTACTCCTAATTTTGAAATTTTTTTTTTTTTACTTTGATGTACATAATTGCTTTCAGTAAATTTTTGATTTTTATGAAAGTGTTGTCCTATCCGGTTGCAAGATCAACGATTCCCGACTTGGTCGCAAAGTTGTTGGTGACTGTTTTCAATACAACGGATATTTCTTATCTTAAATTTTTTTTGTAGTCTACTGAGGCATTGAGTATAACTGACCATTAGAGGCTACTGCTGATCTAAACGTCTATTCATTTTGTTTCAGTTCATTTTAATTGGAAACTGTAAATATCTTGAGATTTATCATTCTTTGTAAATATGATGGAGGAAATAGCAAAATAACGTTAAATATCTTGATTACTGTGTTGATATATTGTACCACCTGCAGAGGCGCGCTGCTGTTATATAAGTTCATTTCTTTAAAATTCAAAACGTCACAAATTTTTAGATCTTGACCTTCCGACCCTAGATTCAAAAATAAATTTATTTTTAATAACCCGACGGATCCTAGCTATGATTTCTTATTCTATATACTGATGGCGAAATATATAGCATGGTATGGGCTGACAGTTTGAATTTCCCATATTCTAATAACGGTTGAAAACACAGCCAATCAAATCCTGTTATTGTTTCACTGGTCACACTTTCTTAAAGGAAGCCCAAGTTCCGAAATTTGGTTTTTATTTTAGTAAGTGAGGACAGCGCTAAATTCGAATTTCCCACTATAATTTTTTTGAGTCCAAAATCGGACTCACAGCTCTGACCCGTCAAGTATTCATCAGATTTTAAAAAAATACGCAGACGGGTTCCTGTCTAGACGGATCCAGATTTTCAGAAGGTCTTGCCCGTAGCACAATAAATCAAATCGACTCTTTGGTAGGTAATAAAGCCAATTAATTTTCATCCAAGACGCATGATTTGACCGTTTTCAAACAAACGCCGGAATGACAAATCTATCGCCGGGTCACAAAAAAGAAAATGTACCGCATGAAAACGCCAGATTTAATCCACCATTCAAAAAGTGACGAGCACCTTGAAAGGTTGAAGATTCCTCTCTAGCCTCCTGCTGATTATGCAACGTTTGAAAATTGGGATCAAGTTTTATAAAAAGTTACAATTTGACACTACTGGTCCTTTGAAGTTTGAAGCAGCTACAATTGGTAGGGTAGTATTGTAAAGGTTCGAATGAACATAATTTCTTACAGTATTTTTTCGCGGAATTTCTTGGATGACAAAATATTCGTGACCAGTAATCAAGTAAAGAAAATAATTTAATTTCATCTTTTTCATTTAGAGAATATCTACAAACAATAATATCACCTTCAAATCAAAAAGGTTCTTACAAAATTTCTTACTGTTGATAAATCTTATAAATAGAATGTTTAAAAGTAAAAAATAAACAAGTATGTACGAAAAGAAAAACAATCAACATCGCGTAAAACCGATTATTTCTGGGTGATTTTTTGAGAAAGTTTCTCCTATTTGTACACAGAAGAGGGAAACTTTCTCTCCAAAATAAATAAAACCGCTCTATTTCCGTCTTTTGGTTTAAAACATTGTCGATAAAACTTTTTTTCACCAGATCTTTTGGTCAAAACAAATAAACAAAAGAAATTTTCCACCCGTAATTCAAAAGCATACAATCTAGCCGCTTGTTAAAAAACTGTCTCTTCTGTGCGCATCCGTCCGTCAGTAGCACATTTCAACGAAACTTCTAATTGTTTCGATATGGACTGTATCCAATGCTCAACGCCATTCCTTAATCAACAGTCGATTCATGAATTTCAATCATGTTCACCGTAAAAATATATCAAAGGATCTTAATCGGCACCGACACCCAATAAATATTTCCACCTATCTCACCTGATCCCACTATTGACCACTATCCATTATGAGAGACCACCATCCAACTGATGAACAAGTAGAATAAACAAATAGGGTAGACAGCCAACGGTTTTCGATTATGTGGTTGTGTGTCACCCAGGAAAGCCAGTGAAGCTGGAAATGGTATGAACAGACAAGTTAGTGAAATCAGTCAAAGTAAATGATGAGTTGATTTAACTACTAGTACTCTCTCTCAGGTGGTTAAAAAACATCCAAGCTCAATCTTTGTATTTCCTTCAACTTCTTATTAGAACACCCTCCATATTTTGACAAAATTTTACACCCCTTTCTCACAGACCCGGTAGGATTTTTTCAGCCGGTGGTGGTAAAAATAACGGACTGAAACACGATGGGGATTGATATTCCTACATTTTTTATGGCTGGGGATACAAATTTTTGTTTTCAAGTCAGAAAATTCAGTGGGGATGGGAAAAATAGCATAATCTTTTGCATTGAGGATTGGTTTATTTGATTATTTTCAGTGGGGACAAAAATTGGAGGATAATTTTCCACCGGGGACGATATTTTGGCCAATTTTTCCAGTAGGAAGTAGGCTGCATGCATCCCCAAATTAGTTTTGATATAGGGGATGCGAATCGGGCTCTGATATCGCTTCCGAGAAAATTACCGAATAGCTATGTATTTTGCAGAATTTTGGCGACTTGTATTTTTTAAAAAACTCGATGTGTATTGTTTGAGTTATTTGATGACGTAAATAGAAATCAAATAAAGATTCAAATAAAAAGAACATATGGCTAGAAATCTCTCTTTCTCCTCCTCTTTCTTTTTGTTTATCGAAATTAATTGAATTAGCAAACAAAAATCTCAAGATAACAAAAGACGACAAACTGTCAATCAAAGTTCTCTATCATTCAACTCTTTTTTTGGTTAGCAGATTTTTTGCTAAGTTCGGAACGGTTTTGTGAGCCTGATTCGCATCCCCTATATCAAAACTTATCAGAGGGGATGTGTGCAGCCTAAGTAGGAAGGGGTCCAAGTGGGTCTGCGAGAAGGGGGTGTTTATTTTTAACTATCAAAAGAAAGATAAGTCAAGTTCCTTATTTTATTACAAATAAACATTTTCAAAAATAACATTTCCAAGCCGTGGCAATGAGGTTTAAAGTACCGAAGAGAGGGACAAAAGGGGGATTATCTTACCAAAGCAGGACCACACTAGAGAAGCAACAACAACCGCGCAACGGATTGCAAAGATGGTGGTGGACACGTCCGAAATGGCTAGAAGGATTTTGCAGGCAATCAAAGCCAATGTCAAAGGGAGAACGCAGTATCCAAGGACACATACTGATTGAAAGAATGAGCTAAAAAAGAAATGTTAGAATTTTGGAATGCATTGACTTTCGAAATTTTGTTAAACCGGAAAATTTTTTCAAAAATTTACCTTTAAATGATTTTCTCAACCAATTGCCTCATTTAAAAAAATTACGATTCTTACGAAAATTAACTATTAGAAACCCTTAAATTTTGCAGATGAAAATAAATTTGGACGAGTCTGGTAATCAAGATGACTGGTGATGAATGGATTCCAAGGAAGTTTGTTTTATTTTATAACCGGTGTAGCGCTAAATTAAGACTCCGGGAGATTAGGACTTCAAAGTCATGATTTGCTGGGATATTATGACTTCAAGAGTCCTGACCTCCCAGGAAATTTAGATCGATACGGGAAAATAAGACTCAAACTAAAATTCGTCTTTAAAGGTAGAAGAGTCCTATTTTCCCGGTAAAACATGACTTCGCTAATTAAAATCTAATTAAAGTCTTTCTATTGCTAAAAAAACCTGAATACCGTCTTCGTGACTTTTGAAAGTCGTGGTTTCAAATGCGTTTTTTTGTCAGTAAATTCAAGGGTGTTAGTTAGGTGCCAGGGGTAGGAGTATTTAGACAAAAATAGGTGCTGGCTATATCATGCGCGCCCTCAGGTTTTTCAACTTCCCAGAGTCTGTTAAAAGGTTACCAAAACGTCAAAAACAGTTTCTCTTAAGGGTCGGGTTTTTCACATAACCGAGTCAAAAATGGCAAAATAGTAGGAATTATTTTTCAAGAATTGGAGAATTTATTTGGCAATCGAAAAAAACTTATGTGAAAAAGTCTCTAAGGGTCACCTTTCCAAAAAAATTCTGTCTCTCTTAGGGTCAGGGTTCGGAGGTTTAGTTCGCACATACCGAGCATCCCGAGACTACCACCCACTCCCATGGGAGAGATGACTTTGCATATTCATACAGATTTACCATTGTGTTAAAAATATGAATACAACATGATTTAGTGCATCCTTGATTCCTTCATGATTTCACCCTTATTATTCTAGAAAGATTTTTACCTCACGTGACAAAAATTATACATTATTGGAACTACAATTGACGCTCTTATTCGATTTTCAATGGGAATGGGATTTTCATCGAATACGGGAGCGTATCGAATAGTGGAAGGTTTCCCTTATCCGATAAACACGAGGTAAATATCGAATTGTAGAGCTGGCGAAGAAAAATATATAGGCCATAGTCATTGGCCCCAAAAATAAACAAGCAACATGGACCTACCTGATGATGAAAGTTAGTTAGCAATGCGAAAAGAAAAATGAAAAAAATCAGTCAGAAAATATAGCATTTAGCGAAAATACACAACACAATAAATTCATCATTGATTGTTGATGGGGGGAGAGAGAAGGGTTGTAGGGAAAAAATAAATAGGAAGTTCTGGTCGCAAAAATCAGTTTTATTGACAATTGAATCATGCTTGATGGTGAGCATTGTTATCAATAATGTTTTTGTGTGAAAAACATAGAAATACAAGGAAAAAATCCAATGAGAATCTGCAAAAACGGCGATTTCCGGCAACCGGAAAAAGTTTTTTCTCAAAAATCGAACTCGGCCATTTTTTGACCATTGCTAATACGCATTTTTCTGCAAAAAATCAGAAAAAACTAAAAATGAAAATTCGAGAAAATGTCAAAAAACCGGTTTTTCCGACATATTTCCGGCATTTTCGGCCGGAAAAAAATGTTTTTCGAAAATCGGGCTCCGTCACAATTTAGGTATTGACATTTTGCATCAGTGTGCAGAATTTCATGAAAAAATATAAAGTACAGCTCAAGAAATTCAAGAAATACCGTTTTTCCGGCGAAAATCGGCTATTCCGGCGATTTTAAGAAAGTTCCGGCTTCAAAATTAAATTTTATTGAAAATTGGAACATGCTTGATGGTGGGCATTGCTATTAATAATGTTTTTGAATGAAAAAAAAACCAATTATATGGAAAAGTCCAATGAAAATCTAGAAAAACGGCGATTTCCGGCATATTTCAGGCATTTTCCGCCGGAAAAATTTTTTTCTTAAATATCGGACTCGGCCATGTTTTGAGCATTGCTACTACGCATCTTTGAGCAAAAAATCAGAAAAAACTAATGATAAAATCTCGAGAAAATGCCAAAAAAACAGTTTTTCCGGCATATTTCCGGCATTTTCGGCCGGAAATGAATTTTTTCGAAAATCGGGCTCCGTCACAATTTAGGTATTGACATTTTGCATCAGTGTGCAAAATTTCATGAAAATATATAAAGTACAGCTCAAGAAATTCAAGAAATACCGTTTTTCCGGCGAAAATCGGCTGTTCCGGAGATTTTTAGAAAGTTCCGGCTTCAAAAATCAATTTTATTGAAAATTGAAACATGCTTTATGGTGGGCATTGCTATTAATAATATTTTTGAATGAAAAAACAACCAATTATATGGAAAAGTCCAATGAAAATCCAGAAAAACGGCGATTTCCGGCATATTTTCGGCATTTTCGGCCGGAAAAAATTTTTTCTCAAAAATCAGACTAGGCCATGTTTTGGGCATTGTTAATACCATGAACATATAAACGACTGGACATCCATCTCCTTTGTCTTTTTGTAGAAAAGGCTGCTAGCTTCGTTGCCGCCTCGTTAAAAGCATAAAATGAAACAATAGATT
Organism: Clytia hemisphaerica; assembly: GCF_902728285.1. Lineage (NCBI taxonomy): Eukaryota > Metazoa > Cnidaria > Hydrozoa > Leptothecata > Clytiidae > Clytia > Clytia hemisphaerica. The sequence continues at coordinate 135,438 of NW_027103519.1, read as the reverse complement.
TTGATGATATACCACTTGGGAGTACCTTGCTAACAACGTCAAAACTTCGACAAAAGCCTCTGTTATTCTACTCTTCTCAAGTCTTTTATCTATATTATAACAAAGATAACAGAGGCAAAATCATCGTCAGCTTGTCAAAACTCCGGCTAATATTTCTAAATTTTGACTTAAAAGTGTCTAATAATTTTAGAGAGTGTCGCATTCTAATTTTGATATTCTTATGACACAGGCTCTAAACTTTGGCAAGCTATTTTTTTCAAGTCATAAAAAAAATTATTGGAGTGACAAAAGGGATTCAAAAGTATACACGCAGTTGAAATTCTGCATTTTAGAGTTGAAGATGTTGATAAAATATATTACAAACTTGTGAAAAAATTCGAAAATAATTCTTTTGTACATTATGAGTAATGTTCAAGCTCTATCAATCTTTTTACCTAAATAATTCAAAGAAATAAAATTATGACGGAATATTGTCGAATTTTCATACCAATTTTGAAATACAGGCGGCAACGAAGCTCGCTTCAAAGAGACAATAAAAGATAGATGTCCAGTCGTTTATATGTTCATGTTAATACGCATCTTTGAGCAAAAAATCAGAAAAAACTAATGATGAAATCTCGAGAAAATGCCGAAAAACCAGTTTTTCCGGCATATTTCCGCCATTTTCGGCCGGAAATTTTTTTTTTTCGAAAATCGGGCTCCGTCACATTTTGGGCATTGCCATTTTGCATCATTGTGCAAAAAATTAGAAAAAACTAATGAGCCGATTTCAAGAAAAGCTGGCAACAGACGAACGAACGGACGAACGAACGGACGAACGAACGAACGAACGGACAAGGGTTGATTTAAAGGACTACCTTAGGTAGGTCCAAAAATAGAATTGAAACATTTTTACTGAGTCCTAATTTCCCTCCCCGATCTTAATTAACCGGGCATTTAGGACCCGAGGGGTCTATATTTTCCGGGAAATCAGGACTTTAAAGTTCTAATCTCCCGGGTCTTAATTTACCGCGACACCGGGTGATAATTTTGTACCGGGGACGCCAAAAAAAAATAATATGGGTTTGTCAAATGGTGCGAGCTTACAGTTTTTATTATACAGAGGAATTTAGCTTAACTTAAATTTTGGTATATATGAAAATTTGAAATCGTTTCATTTAATCAAAAGCTATGTTTAAAAAAACTATTAAACAATTATCAAAAGGTAATTTAATCAAAACACGATTTTTAAGCTTTGTTTTAGGGGAATATTGTTTTTATGTGTTTCGAGATCCTAAAAATATCATTTCGTTTACAAACGTTTAAATCCAAAAAAGGCGCGCAATACTGAAATAATGGCGGCAAAGTATCGATATGGAGGAATTTTGATGGATTTCTTAATTTTTGGCTGGTTCTTTGTGTTTTTTCGAATATTTAATGAGGATTTTCGCTTTCAGAGCAATTTTTGTGCTCCAGAGAGACCTTAAATTATCCATTTCACAGTTACCAATTGAAAAATTTAATCTTTTTAGGGCTATTTGACCGTTTTTTAAAGTGGCAATTAACAGAGGAAAGTTTTAATCACTGTTTTTAATGAATTTCGTTATTTTGGCTAGGTCAACATTTTTAAAGTTTTATATAACAAAATTTAGGTTAAGCTTTCCCGTATGGGGCCGTCCACATAGTACGTACGCACTAAAATGTCAAAAATCGAGTACCCCCTCCCCCCTGTACGCAAGCGTACGCTTTTGAGAAGACCCCCCTCCCCCCTTAGTGCGTACGTACTATACCCCCTCTGGTAAGTACGTACCTTTTCAATTCACCCCCCCCCTCGATTGAAGAAAATTTCGAATTTAAATCGTTTGGTTCGGACCTTTATTTCATACATGAAACTCGATGCAGGGTTCAGACAGACCTTCGAAAATAAAATTCCCTGAGTTTCCCTGAATTTTAATCAATTTTCAAAGGTTTTTTCCCTGAGAAATTCCTCATTTTAGCTATTTTTCCCTATTTTTTCCCTGAGTATCAAGCAAACCATAAAAACTAAGCAGAGTCAAAAGAGATGTATCTTTAAACAAAAGGCATACAAATCAAATGGTAAACCTAAGGTAAAAATTAAAGCTACAAATACTGCATATGAATAAACACTTTAAAACTAAAAAAACTTTTAAATCTGTTTTTTCCATTCATTCTTCAAAAAATAAAATTCCCTGAGTTTCCCTGAGCAGACTGGGAAAAAAAAATTTTTTCCCTGGGTTTCCCTGAGTTTCCCTGATTTTTCTGAAAATTTATCATATTTCCAGGTTTTCCAGGTTTTCCAGGGTCTGTCTGAACCCTGCGATGTTTATTAAGAAACTTTTTCTTTTCCTTGATGCGTATAACAAGCGTAAAAGTCGACGAAAAAACAAGGGAAAAAGGGCTATGAAAAAACTTTCTCTGCGTACGTACACTTTCCTTTGACCCCTCCCCTCCCCCTGTACGCAAGCATACGCTTTTGAGAAGACCCCCCTCCCCCCTTAGTGCGTACGTACTATGTGGACGGCCCCTATAGAATAAAAAAAGAATCAATAAAAAATGTTCAACCTTAAGCTCACAATATCTTAATAAACCTGTATACTTTTTCTTTCTTTTGTTTTTGGCGCACCCGGTAAATAATCTTAAATACCTCGAGTACATTAATATTAATATTAATCGTTAAATATGTTAAATGCTGTGCTGTCTTGGCTAAATCTTTCAGTATCTGTTGCGACTGTATTTTCGTATTGTTGACTTGTAAAGGAGTGTTTTGTAATCAGTGTATTTCCTGCATAATCGTCAGCTGTGCAAAATTACTCGAATCTGATTGGTTTAGAGGAGTGCAATTAATCGTTAATTGCACTATTACCACTTTTTGCACTCTTCGGTGGGGGGACACTTTTGTCCTCTTATTCTTTTCTCTCCCAAGTCCTGTGTCAGAGACTTTTTTTTACTATGTAATAAAAAACAAAGACATTTTTTTTCTTCAATATAAAAAAGAACAAAGAAATTTTTCGTTACAATAGCTTCTTTTAATTGAAAACAAAGAATTCGAATGTCAAAAATTTTCCCTTTTTCTGAAAAAACTATGATTTACTAATGATCATTTACTGACGATTACCTCGGAATCGTATGTTTCGTCGTACAATTAACGATTAATCACTCGTAACAAAGGAGAAAATACCGTAATTTGCACTCGTCCTTCGGACTCGTGCAAATTACTATTTTCTCCTTTGTTACTCGTGATTAATCGTTAATTGCACTCCAAACCATACGATTACTAGTACTAATTATAATACATATGTTAGGAGGCATCCATGTACACCTGGTCCTGGAATTTCTCAAATCAAAGTATTGAAAGCAAAACCTTTTTATACTTACATATTTCCACCAAGCAATTTTGAATTGAAAGTGACGACAGAAGCACCTAGCCAAACGATTGCAAACACCTGAGCGAATTCGGGTGAACCATCCTCGTTACTTGAAGATTGTAATAGACTCGCAAGAATTATGCACAGGATCAATGGACCCCATAAGTCCCCTGAATTTAAACAATGTAACATAAGTAACAGAATTGAATTAAGGGAACTAATTTTCGCAAAACTTATTTTCGCGGTGCGAGGGTACTAAATTGGCGCATTATGCGGAACTAATTTTCGCGATTGACACCTATTTTTTGCCAAAATTCTTTCATGGTCTTAGAGATTTTTGAAGATTTTTAGTGAAAATTGCATTTCGCGGAAGTAATTTTAGCGGGAAAATTAGTTCCGCGAAAATTTATCCCCGCAAAAATTAGTTCCCTTAAGATGAAGCTGTTCCCATATGATGAAGTTTGAAGATCAACTTTTGTAACTTTTGTGGTTTGAGCAGGTTTCAGAGCATAAGTGTGCTTTTCCTAATTCCAGAAACTTTTTTTATTATTCCTGAGGGTTTTTATGGATTTTTATTAACAAATTGTAATTAGGAGCAGCAAATCTTTGCAGTAGAGACCGAAAAAACGAGAAATAGTTCCCTTTATGAAGGTAATTATTATAAAGGTGATTCAAAACTACTTACAGTCCCTAAGCAATGATGTACTCTGTCGAGGTATGATGACGTGCATAAACTTCTTTCCAATTGCATTCAAATCTCTTTTCTAATAATAAAAAACGTATAAAAGTTTCTTTTAATTCTACCAAAAAAGGAGGTCTAAAATTGTAAATGGGTCTTAAAAAGCACCAGTTCTTTTTTTATAAATTCCTTTATTAGAAGTTTTGTGCCATTTTTTTTTCTTGCAAATCGAGTTAATGATAAAACACTTTCGCAGCACTAATCTTTGATAAGCATTTCCACGGGACGCGGTTAGCGGCAAAAGCACTACTGTTGTTTGGCATAAGATAGCACTTCCTTGACTGTGATTTCACTGCCACTTTTCTAGTCCAGGACTTTATTTGCTTCCGATTTCTTTGTTCAATTTTGAAACCCTTGGACTATCTTACTCAAGATTCATTGTAGAAAACGACCGCATTAAAAACTTTTGCCTGTTTGACCATGGATGTATTCACTACAAGTGTAAATTTTAACTGTGCAATTTGCACGCTTGCAATTACAGAGGATTTCTCAGATTCGTAGAAACCTTATACACCCAAGTCAATGCTTGTTTACTAGTTGGTGGAGTCCTCACTGAACCATTTCAATACAACAGTGGAGTCAAACAAGGCTGCAAACTAGCACCTACATTGTATGGAACTTATTTTCTTCCTACTTGCATACAATATCATCGGTCATCAATTCAGCATAAAAATCCGATTTCGCCACGATGGTGAATTCTATGATTTGTGGAGACTTAATAAAGCAAAAACGAAAACCTTCATCGCTTTTATTAGAGAAGTCGAGTATGCTGATGACATTGCGTTATTCAGGTTTGCAGACTCTATTGGCAGTGTACAATAACATGGCCAATAGAATGGGTCTTTCCATCACATCAAGAGAGATGTCAATTGGCCCTGAAGAACATTTATTTATTGATGATACTCAAATAAAGAGTGTCAATCGTTTCAAGTATCTTGGAAGTATTGTGACGGTTCAGTGAATGCCGAGCTAATGACTCGTATCCAAGCTCTGTCAGCTGCTTACGGTCATCTGAGATATCACTGTATTCGACTCTCATGATCTCACACTCCCAACTAAACTGAAAGGTTACACTCAATGTCCAACTCCGCTCCTCACATATGGCTGAGGCATGGACATTGTACCGACACGTCAGTCAGCTACGCACTGTTCAACAACGACACTTGCGAAAGATTCTACAAATTAAATGAAGTGATTATACCGGGTGTGCCACAAAAAAGTTTCTCTTTAAGGTGAATTTTTTTGAGTTCTAAAAATTTTGAAAGAAATAATTTTTTTCCATTGGGAAGAAGAAAGATAAACTTAAATTTTGATGGGTCATTTTATAAATTTGGTTCATTAGATCAAAAGTTATGCTGAATTGAATAAAAAAATTACTTTCAGAAAGTGCTCAAAAACATTGGTTTTTCAAATTAAACAGAATCATGATTACATGATACATTAGTATTTTTGTTTGAGTTATCAAAATAGATAATTAGCTGTCAAAATAACATTTTGTTATAAAAAGGAAAGATTAGTTTCAACAAAAAAAGAAAGTTTGTTGGAAAATGCCGAAAAATCTGGTAAGATTCATGTATTAACATCAAATATTGGTTTCAAGATAAATCCAGTCTAGAAGCCAAAATCTGAGGAAAAGTTCAGCAAAAGTAAATTAAAATAACTTTGGTGACGATTTCAAACCCGCTGAGGCTTCAGTTTTCAAATGTATGGGTTTAACTACTAAGAAATGCTCTTAATCATGTTAAGGCTAATGCAATTGCTAATTTTAAAATAAAAATTTATTTCCAACGTTTTCGTTTTCCAAGATGGGTCCTTAATGTTTTATTTCACCAATATTTTCCCCCAAGGGCCTCAACGTGAGGCTCTGAGTATGTTAAACCTCATAAAATTCTGCTTCCAACGATACCAAGAAAGTTTACACAGAATTTTTTTCAAGGTCAACTTTTATTTCCTGATAAATAATTTCCTGATTCCTTTTATAACCTGAGGTTAAAAAACTGTCTGCACTTGCACCTGAAAACCTCAAATTTTGCACCTGCACTCGACTTTTTATGAGTTGTGTACTCGAGATCTTGAGCAAATGTGCCATACTCTGCAAACTGGTTCTAGGGGAAGTAAAAAAAACAAGGACCAGACCTGGCCATGAACAATACCTTGCCTGTACCAAAATAGCACTCCATGAAAAATGTCATAGATTATGGCCAGTACCAGCCTGGCTTAATTTTCTTGGTGGTGCAAACTATGAAATTGGCGCCCCTGGTATTTTTGTCCTTATTTGCGCCCTCCATCATTCAGTGAAAATATTAAACTGTATGAGCAGTGACTGGTCATGGCTCCAACTGGGGTTCTAGGTCCCCCCGCCAATTAGGTCCGCCCTGAGAACAAGGTCCCCCCAGCCTGATAAAATTTTAGGTCCCAGTATAGGGGAAAAGTTTTATGGCATTCACAAAGCTCTATTTACATGTGTGTGCACTTTTAGAGAATGCAATAGAATGTCTTCATTTTTGCATTTTAAGGATCAGATCACACTTTGCATGAAAACATAAAGGTTTAGAGAAATTAAAAACCAACAGTAAAGAAAAATATTTAGGAAGTGTTACTTAGCCCCCAGAGTTACATAAACTAATGCAGCCCCCCCCCAAGATAGAGCTCCCCCGCCTGTCGGGAAAGACACTGGGTGTTATTCGCGAAATTAAATTCCGCGAAACACACCAAAATTGTTAAATTGCGAAATTAAATTCCGCGAAATTCGATTTTTTTTCTTCTTCTTTTATTTTGTTGTTTTTGACCAGGTATTACCAAAAAAAAAACTTTTGCGCCGCTGGTTTTACTTTACTCTCCATTAAAGATCAATGGCTGAAAGAGGCCCCAAAAATTCGAAAGTTGGCAGGAGTAAGGGTTGTTTGTAATTCTGGCGCCACATGCAAAAAATGTGTGTGTAAGAAAGGTCAAACAGCTTAAAAGATCTTCTAAAAAGGAGAAAATTAGTCAGCATAACAACACAAAAAGCACAGAGAGCATCAACAAAAGCATCGAAAAGCTCTTTTGGCGCCCCTCGAAAAGCTCTTTTGGCGCCCCTCTCAGATCTTTCTGGGTGGTGCACTGCCCACCCTGCACCCCCTGCCAGGCGTGCTAATAGCCCTTGCAAAAGAGATTTTGTACATTCTTGTATATTATAAACCATTTTAGGCGTGTGCCAGCGTTTCCAAGTGCAATAGTACGCCAGACGCGGCCAGGCCTGAAGGACTATTCAGACTCTTTAAGTTTTATGGTTGGCAAACGATAGCATACTCCAGGATGCATCGTCTCTTACCGTCAACTGCTCTAACCTGGGACTATTGGTTGAAACATGGGACTGTTGCATAGATGTCAACTTCGCCTCGCAAAAATGCGGGAGAGCTCCAAGTTGGAAAAATTTTCCCCGATAATCCAATTTTTCCAAATCGGAAATTGGGAAATTGGGGGGAATTTCACACAATCCGATTTTATCGTAATTTTTTTTCAGGAAGTCAGAAAATTTTTGGAAATGCTAGAGATGCGGGAGAAAATCCCAAAAATGCAGGAGATTTGGCTGATTTTTTTTCCCGCGGGAGAAAACATTGGCATGCACCAGCGGGAGTCTCCCGCCCAATGCGGGAGAGTTGACAGCTATGCCGTTGATATCTGGCCTATATTTTCACTTACTGTTAAATCTCTTTGACAACAAATTTGTTTTGATAACTCCACCAAGTTTATCAATAATACTTTCTGTCATAACATGTTGCGATAACTTTCACTGATAGCGCGCCCTTTTTAACTTTTTTGTTTTCATTCAAAATGACCGGACGCTAATAGACCTTTTTTTAATGAGGCCACCCTGTTGAATAATTATGTAGTCCAGCAAAAAAAACAATGACATAGCCATGCATAATTATTATAATATGCATGAAACAGTAATTATGCATGGCTGTATCATTGTTTTTATGCTGGACTACATAATTATTCAACAGGGTTGCCTCTTTAAAAAAAGGTCTATTGGAGAATTAGAGAACCAGTCAAGAACAAGTGAAAATTAGTATACCTTCGGCAATCTCTCCTACTTAGGAGAGTATCTTAAATTGGATACAAAAAAGTATCCAAAATAACAATCATCATCCTAATTAGGATACTAAAAACCAAAAAACCTGTATTTTTCACCAACCAGAGACATCTGCGCCATCTTACCACTTCCAAGATGTAAATAATAAGCAAATGAGATTGTGTACTGAATTTCATCGAGTTTGGCTGGCGGAATGCAAAACTATAGCCCAAAACACCACTCAAATGTGCTAAGTAGCATATGCGAACGCTTTTTTCGCACGAAAATTGGACCGTAGCGGGCCGTTTCGTAACGGCAGATTATTAAGGATGTTAATTTTCGAGGAACCCACCAGAGAAATTACTTGAAATTTTGGTCAGTGGTGCAAATCTTGATGAAGAAAAGGTTTGCATAGTTTTCCAAACGTGGATCGAAGCAGTAACCTCAAAAATTCAGGTCAAAGTGTCTGCTCTCCTATCTAGGATACCTAAATCTCCAAATTACCAGACGGTGTCAGTCGAACGAATCGAACGCCGCATCAATTGAACGCAATTGAACACAATCGAATAATTGCAATTCGATTGTCGAACGCAATCGAATCGCAATCGAGTATTACCCAGGATTTGCCGTTCGATTTAGATTTTATTCGCTTTCGTACGATACTTAATGAGCGGTCGGCCGCCCACGCTAATCTCTAACAGAGTGATCCAATTTAATTTAATCGCAATCAAATACATCGAACATAATCGTACCTTAAGTGGATAAATTTTCGCGTGTACTAATTTTTGCGAGACGAGAATTTAAAGATTTCGCGTGGATTAAATTTCGTGAATTAAGGGTCTTAAAATTTTCGCATGGATTAAATTTCGCGAAAATGGCTTTCTTTATTTAATTTCGCGACTATTTAAATTGTAACTAATCGAAAAAAGGCAGACAAAGGCACTCAAAAGTTTTCAAAAAACTTCAAAACTTTTATTTTCGCGATTGTAAAATTCCAAATAATTTCGTGTGGACTAATTTTTGCGAATCAAAGGCCTTCAAAATTTTCGCGTGGACTAAATTTCACGAAAATGGCCAAAATTCGCAAAAACCGTGAAAATTAATCCACGCGAAAATTTATCCACTTAAGAGCCACATTCTCTAAGAACCAGGTGGTTTTGGACAATTTTGTTAGTATGAAATTTTGTTTGCCTTCATTTTTTGATATTTGGTAGACAATAGTGAAAAACTCAGAATCCCAAAATTTTGGGTCCCAAAAATCCATAATGGCGGCTTGAGGGCTAGTTAAAATTTTGGACTTTTTTTGCCAAGTGTTAAAGTCTGATTTTGAGAGGAAATATTTCAAGTTGCAACTAAGGTCACATGGGTTTCTTTTGAGTTTCTGAAAGTACTCACAGTAAAGTGTCAAAAAGTCCAAAAAAACCCATGTGACCTTAATCGCATTTTTCATAATGGCGGCCTAGATATGGAAAAAAACTCACTTTTTAACAAATTTAAGCCTCGATTATTCAGCCTTGGAGCATTCTAGGAATTTTATTTTTGGCAAAAAGTGTTCACTAACTAACAAAGATCAAATGTTGAAAATTTGAAGTATTTTACTCAACCTGGCTGGGCTCTACAGGCTCTACAAGAAGGTGCAAATCTCAAAAAGTGCGATATTTGCCTCGATTATTCAAGAGTTGCGACTAATGTTGGGAAAAACTGTTAATTGTTCCTGGTAGAGAAAGCTGCCTAGTTTCAGGAACAAAAATAATACCCATGTGATCTATAAGCAGATTTGAGAAAAATTAAGCCAACAAATTTTTTAAGTGTGATTTTTCTAGGCTGGCGAGACAAAAATAAGGCCCTGGTTACACCAGAAAACGTTTTAAGGTTTTGAAAATCATTGAAAAGTATTATTTTCCACCCCAGGAATGAAAAAAATCCAAATTTCTAATCACTGTGTAAGCCTGGAATTGTCAGTAGCCTCTGTAAATCCCTTGTAAAGTAACTCGATTTTCGGGAATTATGGGGAGTCTGTTGTTGATATAGCAAATTTTCAGGGACTTTAATCAAATATTTGAACAAAAGGAATAGCTGGAAATGATTTTCTGAGGAACCTCACCAATATCTCTCAAGATTTCTCTTAAATGTAACAAGTCTTACAAACCAGTATCTGTTTCCTGGGTAACTGAAGGTTGTTTTAAACTTGAGATTTTGTAGATTTTTGGCTACATGAGGTTTTCTTAGTATTTGTAGATGGCAAAATGGAAATTTTGGGGTTCAGTAAATATCTGATTTTCAATTATCTGTCAGTATACCATGCAAACTTTAGAAAAAAATCAACAACATGGGTCAGAATCACTTCTAATCAGCTCACAGGACTCATCCAAATTGAACTTAGCTCTATGAAATAAAGAGCCCTATAAAGACCAAGTCCTAGCAATCTAAGCCAATATTCAGATCCTACTATGAGAAGATTGTTTCAGGTTTTAGGTCTGGACCTTTGATATTTCAATACTTTTGTTTGTCATTACTGAGTTTTTTTCCATATCTAGGCCGCTATTATGAAAAATGCGATTAAGGTCACATGGGTTTTTTTGGATTTTTTGACACTTTACTGTGAGTACTTTCAGGAAATCAAAAGAAACCCATGTGACCTTAGTTGCAACTTGAAATATTTCCTCTCAAAGTCAGACTTTTACACTTGGCAAAAAAAGTCCAAAATTTTAACTTGCCCTCAAGCCGCCATTATGGATTTTTGGGACCCAAAATTTTGGGATTCTGAGTTTTTCACTATTGTCTACCAAATATCCAAAAATGAAGGCAAACAAAATTTCATACTAACACAACCCACCTGGTTCTTAGAGAATGTGGCTCTTAAGGTAATCGAACCAATGGAACATAGTCAACTATTAATCGAACCAATCTAACCTTACTCGAACGCAATCGAACACAATCGAATATTACCCAGGAATCGGCTGTTCGATTGAGATTCGGTTACGTCGGACAATCGAATCACAATTATTCGATCGCGTTCGATTACGTTCGATTGGTTCGATTGCGATTTTTGTTCAAAGTTGCTCGATTGACACCGTCTGGAAATTAGGATACAACTCTCCTAGTTAGGAGAGATTGGCCGAAGGTATCCTAATTTGCACTTGTTCTTGACTGAGAACGCCCGCCACCTCTAAACCGCCTATCGCCTGGATGGGATTAGCCAAATAACGAGTGTGTAACTTGTCTTCTTCGTTCCAGCCAGACATTCCAGTGTTTTCCACTACTGATTTTTTTTCATATTTCAATTTAAAAGCCTACTCAGTGCGAAAGAGAAATCGTGTATTTTTTAATACAGCATTCATTAACTCAAATCAAATGACTTTGGAGGTTCAGTGAAATGGTGGCTGAATTGCCGTCCCATGTTTTGTCAGAGATAGTCCGAAGTTAGAGCAGTTGACGGTATCCCCTAAGGTCTGTAGATAAACTTTCACTTGCATCCTGGAGTATAATATCGTTTGTTAACCTGAGCTGAGTTTATATCAGCCACAATCTCGGTCAAAATATCGGCAGGTACAAAATGCATAAAACATAATGCATATTGCATAATGCATAATAGTATTGTGTAATTTACAGAACGATTTTATATTTTCTAAAACTCTCCTTTGTAGAGGCTAAAACCGTGAAACCCTGTTTAGAAGAGTTTCCTAAGTAAACATTCCAATCAGAGGGATTTCCCCAGACATGATATTTACTTTTCGAATTCGAACAAAAGAGAAAACATTCGAATCATAACAACAAAGGGTTTTCCGCCAGCATAAATGATAAGAAGATGCAACAGATCAGAAAGGTTTCCCCCTTCTTCTTTCTCAAAAAAAGGTAAACACATTTAAACATTCGAATGTAAAATGATTCGAAGTCTATTTTCTTTGATCTAGCTTTCGCATTAAGCTCTTTACTTCATATTGGCTGGATATTGGTTTATCTAACAAAAAGCATTCACATGGTTAATGCTTTGTAAGAGGGAAAACCCGTTGAAATTTGTTAGAAATTGTTCGAAAAGATCTCCGAGAAAACCCAGAATAAAGATCTTGCTATAAAATTTACGTTTTCGAGTTTTCGCTTTCGAAAAGTAATATACGGAGGAGATATTTTCGTGTTTTTTCTACACTATACTACATTCTGTAAAATACAACTATGAAAATCAAAATGGCGACAAGCATTTTCAGTGGATCATGGATTTTCTTCATCATCTAAAATACAGATTTACAGCTTTCTACCCTTTATTTTCTGGTAGAAAATGGTATATTTGTTTTGTTGAAAGTAACATCTTTCAAATTCTCCTTATTGTAGACTCTAAAATTGACATTTTTCAAATATTATGCATTATGCATTATGCAATATGCATTATGTTTTATGCATTTTGAACCTGCCGGTCAAAATATATTGTATTATTGGGAATTAATTTCATCAGCCAAAAAAAACAAAATATGCTAAAACATTACCAAAGTTGTAGAAATTGGTTCATCAAGAGTTGTAGAGTCTTCCTCGTCACTTTGAATTCCTTGAACTCGAATATCTCCCTCAATTTCGAGATTAATGTCACTGCTAACATGGAAATCATTTTCTAGAGGTACCACTTCTTCGTCCGCCATTTTGCTGATCATTGAACGTGGCTAATTTGCCGGCAGAAGAATTCTGTATTGTATATGCGAGGGCACGAAAAATCGCGAAATTCACGACATCTACTTTTGCGAATTTAACGGAAAAATATTTTTCGCGAGCATAAACTTTCGCGAATCAAGACGTAAAATTGAGAATTTTCACATGAAAAAATGGCTTATTTTAGCGTATATTAGCGAGTCAGGAAAATCTTGATTTCTTTTGGATTTATTTTAGCGAATCACGATTTCATGAAAATTCACGTGGATAAATTTTAGCGAATACACGTATTACATTTTATTGATTGAATTCGTTTTCTAGCATTTCTTTGCACTGAAACCCTTCCTATTGATGAAAATGTATGAAGGCAATATAATCAGAAATTTCGCGCGGATAAATTTTATTGATCTGTCGATTCGGCGTGTTTTAGCGAGATTTATTTTAGCGAAAATAGAACAGAACTCGCTAAAACGCTAAAATTAGTCTCGCCAAAGTTTCTACGATTAAAGTACTAGTCTTTTAGCAGGCTAAAAAGTGCCATAAAAGTTACATTTTATTCAATTTTTTAACGAGCATAAACTTTCGCGGATGGCCCTTCCTAGAATTTTTAAAGACATGCATTTCTTTTTTTATGGTGGGCTCTTTATATGGCGCGCCAAAGCGGAAATAAATACTATCTTTTTAAAACAATACTATCTTCGTTTAAAACATACTATCTTTGTTGTAAACATACTATCTTCGTTTAAAACATACTATCTTCGTTTAAAACATACTATCTTTTTTAAAACATACTATTTTTTGCTTAAAAAATACTATTTTCGTTTAAAACATAGTATCTTTAAAAAATAATACTATTTTTACTATCTTTCATACTATCTTTTCAAAACAATACTATCTTTGTTGTGAACATACTATCTTCGTTTAAAAAATACTATCTTTTAAAAAAATACTATCTTTTAAAAAAATACTATCTTTTTTCGAATATAGGTTGCCTCGATTATTCAAATTTGTGTAATTTTCATTTTGAGGGGCGTGTAATGGGCGTTGGTTTTTCGTGTTTATTTTATATGGCCTCATCCGCCCACATGCAGAACCAACATAACAAGATGGCTTCCGGCTCCCTACAAGATCTGACCTGACTGACAGTAAAATGGCTACTCGTGGCAGACCATTGAAAGATATCAACGAAGACCAAGTCCTTGCACTAAAAACAATAGGGTTCAAATGGAAGGAAATTGCTGATCTTATTGGAGTCTCGGATAGGACACTTAGAACGCGAAGAAAGGAATTTACTCAAGAAATTTTAACATATGACATGTTGTTCTTTCCATCCAGCAAGCATGGTCCCGCCGTCTCACCATGCGTGGGTCACGCATGCAAACTTTAAAATGAGCGAGGCAAGACGTGCCAACCTCGTTTCCAGACTGTTTTCGAAAAAATAGTATGTTTTAAAAAAGATAGTATCGTTTTAAAATAGATAGTATTGTTTAAAAAAAGATAGTATCATTACAAAAGATAGTATGTTTTTAAACGAAGATTACTTACTTTTGGTTACTTTTGGTTGTCTTCGAGCTTCATGCTCTGGCAAGAAACTTTCTGCTTCACACCACAATGCTGCATCCATCAAACCTGAATAAGGAAGGATGTCAGCAGCTAAACAGTTTTCATGTCAAGAATGGAGTTAGAGTCGGCTCTCCTGCACCCTGTGTAACCATGAATCTGTGGCTCGTCTGGGATCGAACTGAGGTGTCTGTCTAGAGAGTTTTTGAACTTTTCGACTGTAACATTCTTCATATCTCTAATACTCTTGGGCATTGAATTGAATAATTTAGCACCTTGCACAACAAGAGTGCTATCATGTAGTTTTGAACTATGGGTGCGAACACACATCCTTCCCAATCTTGGGAGTTCCTTGAATTGAAATTTTTTGTTGATGTTTGGAACCAGATTTTCAGCTATTTTCCATGTATACAGGATCCGATATCTCTCCCTTCTTCTTTGAAGTGAGTAAAGTTTTAGCTTTTTCAGACAATCCCAATAGTTTTTTGGAGTGCCAGTTATTCTTTTGAGAAATGATTTTTGGATTTCTTCTAATCTTTGGGTAGAACTGACAGCACTTGGACTCCATAGGACTGAGCAATATTCAATGACTGGAATAACCAATGATTTGTAAAGAGTAATCATTAGTTGGGGTAAACGCGAAGAGAAAGTCCGCAGAATCCAGGAAATCAAGTTTTTTGCTTTCTCAATGACTGAATTTATTTGATGTGTAAAGACAGCATCATCTGACATTAGTACTCCCAGGTCCTTCACAAATTTCTTCCTTTCGATATTTTCTCCTGAAGGGGATTTGTAGTGAGTTTGGTTTTTTATTTCTTCATCTGGACCATAGCGTAGAAGTTCAAACTTTGTGTCGTTTAGTTTCATGTTGTTTTCTTCAGTCCAGTCATAGACTTTTTCTAGTTCTTTTTGAAGAATTTCAACATCCTTTGTGTTTTTGATTGATTTGGTGGCACGTGTATCATCAGCAAATGATTTCAATACACAGTACAGTACTTTTTCATCAATGTCACCAATCAATATTAGAAATATAAGAGGTCCCAATACACTGCCTTGAGGGACTCCTGAAATTACTTTCTGGGCTTTGGACTTGACACCATTTACTATTACTGTTTGATATCTTTCAGTAAGGAATGATTCAATCCATCTGTGGATTGGTCCGGATATACCCAATTGTTTTAATTTCCCAAGTACAACTGCATGATCGACTTTGTCGAAAGCCTTTGAGAAATCAAGGTAAACAACATCTGCATTCAAACCCTCATCTAATATGTCAAGAATGAGGTCGTGTTGCTCGAGAAGCTGACTAAGGCAGGATCTCCCACTTCTGAAACCATGTTGGTTTGGATTGAAAAGGTCGTTGTTGTTCATGTGATTTACAATATGATTTCTCAATATTTTCTCGAAAATTTTTATCACATGCGAGGTGAGTGCAACAGGTCTGTAGTTGGCAGCCAGAGATCTGCTTCCTCCTTTGTGAATTGGTGTTATGGTGCATTTTTTCAGTTCAGTTGGAACAAGACCTATTTCTAGGCTTTTCTTCCAGAGTAAACACAGTGGAACGGATAACTCATCTTTGCATTTTTTGAGAAACATAGCTGGAAATCCATCAGGTCCTGCAGAAGATGATGGAGACAGCTCATTTATTGCTTTAACGATGGAGTCTTCTGTTATGTTAATCTCATCAATCTTGACGTTTGTTTTGTCTTGGTTAGGTTGTGGTTGTGGTTGCTTTGGTTTACTGAACACTTTAGCATATTGGTCGGCTAAGAGATCAGCCATTTCTTTGCTTCTTTGTGTAAGTTCTTCATTGCAATTCAATAGGGGTCCGATATTAGACCGAATTTTCGATTTCTTTTTTGCATAGGTAAAGAAATATTTTGAATTCTTTTTAATTGAGTCAATCACTTTGCTTTCCACGTGACGCTTTGACTCATTAAAAGATTTTTGAAGTTTTTTCTCAATTTGTAAAAGTTCATCTTTTATCTTGTCTTTCTTGGATTTGGAGTTGGTGTGTAAAAGTTTTTTTGTAATTTTTCTTCTTCTTTTTGTAAGAGAGTGACGGTATCTCTCAGCTTTTGATTTCGTTTTTGATGTGGTCTTGGCCTTCACGGGAACTCTGCTTTCGCATATTCTGTAGCATATGTTGTTGAAGGTTTCCAAAATAACATCTGGGTCTTCAGTATCGAACTCACTTGGCCAGTTGACATATTTGAGATCATCTTTAATAGTTTCCCAATCAATGTCATCAGCAAAATAATTCAGTGTGTTGAATTTTGTGCGTGGCTCTTGTTGATCGTCGTCCAGAAAGGAGTTTTGAACTTTCAGAGTTGTTGATACAAGTACAATTTCGTGATGTGATGTGCTTTGCAATACAGGTACTGTTGTGTAGCTGTGTATTATTTGTTCGTTGTTAGTGAAAACAAGGTCTAATGTATTTCCGTCCTTGTGTGTTGGCAAATCGATATATTGTGACATGAAGAATTCGTTGCAAAACTGATTCAAAGAGTTTAGAATAAGACGGTCGTTGATAGTACATCCTGATTTTGGAAGGCCCTCAGGCCAAGTTGCTTTTGGAAGGTTGAAATCACCTCCAAAAATGATATTTGGTACGGTTTCTAACTTTGAAAGTGCATTTTTTACACCATTGATAGGAATGATAAAATCATTTGCGGTTGAAGGATTACCATTTGCTTTGTCGTCAGGTTGTCGGTAGACTACCAGGATAGCCAGATTTTCGATGCTTGAGTATAGGCAAAGAAGTTGTACACTGGGCGAGGAGTGAGAATAGATTTTTTCGCATGAAGCTGCAATATCATCCCTGACATAAAAACAAACTCCACCAGTAAATCTGCCTCTAGATTTCTTCTTTCTTGTTGAATCACATCGGAAGGGAGCGAAACCTTCTACTTTAAGTTCTGCGTCTTTATGGTTATATAACCAAGTTTCTGACAATCCAACAAAAAGTTGGTTTTCATTACAAACATTATCTTTAATAAAGGGAACTTTGCTGGTACTGTTTGTGGACAAAGCCCTTGTATGTTAAAAAATGCAAAGCTATTCACTACTGGAATGTTTGCATTGGGTTGAATGGTAGTTGAGGGATTTGGAATGGTGGTCTGAGCGGTAGTCCTTGTGGGGGTATCAGATGAGTCTGTTGTGGAGGTATTTGGTGAGTCTGTTGTTGAGGTAATTGATGAGTCTGTTGTAGGTTTTGTACTTGAAATTGAATGTCTTGGATTTTCTGTCCCAGTGTTTCCAGAATTTCTCCTTCAACAGACGAATCATATCTAAAAAATGACCAGGCTCTTGTTTGTTATTGTTTGATTGTTTGTTATTGTGCGCTACACTACTTTTCACAGTTGGAGGTTGTCTTTTTGTTCCTTTTACATGAGCAAAACGACAGGATTCTGAAAAGCATTCTCCTTTCCGAAGGGAATCTAAACACATTTTTGGATGAAAGTCCTTGCATTTAGTTCCAAGGTTACATCCTCTTGGTTGCCTTGTTCCATGTTGTGTGAACTTGCGACACATTTTAGGGTGAGTGTAGTTGCATTCCTTTCCTTTTAGGCCATGCTTGCATGTTCCACTTTTGTAAAATTTGCAGATTTGGGATTTCTTTTCATTATCTTTGATTTCGCCTCTTCTTGTTTTGTTGGTTTCGTCATCTTCACTTTGTTTACCAGCAGAGAAATTATAATCAGATGACTGGTCAATGTCGACAACATCAACATCAGTTGTTGAATCGGTTGTGACTGTAAGGGTTGTATCCTGAGCTTCAGTATTTATTGGATGATGGTTGTTCTGAGTTTGGGATGTACTTTTTGTACGTTTTTTACGCTTACTATTCCCTTCTTCATCACTTGGAATGGTAGTAACTTTACAGGGATCGCAAATGTAAAACGATAGTATGTTTTAAACGAGAATAGTATTTTTTCAAACGGAAATAGTATTTTTTCAACGAAAATAGTATTTTTTGAACGAAAATAGTATGTTTTAATCGAAAATAGTATTTTTGCCACCGAGCGAGCACAGCGAGCATAGGTGGCTTCATAGCTTCACGAGGTTGTGCAGATGGTTTAAATTTTCGCCGTCTTTTTTTTTTTTTTTGTCGTACACAGCTAGCCCGTATTTATAGTATTCCGTACATTGGGGGATTATGGCGTGGGTGTTTGGCTGCGGGCGTACTACGGCCAATATTCTAAAGGTGGACTCACTCACAAAGATAAAAAACAGCGCTTTTCTAAATAATTAAAATACGCTAGTGTAAGAAGTGTAACCAAGCCTTTGTAAACATTATTGGCTGCTTGAGAGTTAGTAATATGAAATTTGTCGTTCTTTAAAAATTTGTCGTTCTTTTTGTCGCTTTTTCATAGTTATTTGTCGTTCTTTTTACATGATCTGGAAACATTAGATGAACAGTCTCTGAAACTAGTTTTCACCGCCTTTTGAAACTTGCTGCTGTTTTTATAAATTTTTATCATGTTTTCTGGTCTTTTGTAGAGTATTTAAAGAGGTTTATTATTCGTTTACTACTAAGTATTTTATGTTTGTGTAGTTAGTGAATGCACCAATAAATTGATAATGCTCAGTAAATAGTACAAAAAGAGTTAATTTTCCACAACAACTCATAGCCCTCTTCTTCACCAAAACTACAAACAGCACAGCCACAGGTATGATCTTTTACTTTTATCTGATGAAGTTTGATTAGTTTTCAACCAATGTGTTTGGTTTAAGAAAAAGTTCCAGCTTTTCCTCCCCGATGCCAGCCCAGGCGATGTCAACCGAACCCTATCAAACCGATTGTCGTATATCATATCGAACCATCAAATTTCATCGAACGAAATCAAACGGTTAGGTGTTTGATTACCGAACCTGATCGAAGAGTAATCGAACTTTACCAGAAAATCTTCAGTATTGATTAAAGTTATATCGCAGTTTGATCAAGTTCAATCAATGTTTTTGTAGCTCAAATGGTTCCAGTTATTGACCTTACCGCAATTTCTTGGTTCGATGACTGTTCGATTTGGTTCGGTAATCAAACAGTTCAATTGACATCGCCCGGTCGATGGGTTGATCGATATTTGCCTGCTCTATAAGCTTTTTAGTGTGGGCGTCTGCTAATAAGCCGTCGGAAATGGGCAACAAGGTAATAAATGAAGCTTCAATATAGAACTTCACCGATCTTGATACCTTTTGCTAATCAGGATTTTCATTTTGAATCATTAAAAACTCCAGTGTACCGTTGTTTTGTATAAGATTCCCATTTCCGCACTAAGATTCTTGATACTTTTCTGGAATCTTTTCCCTATATATATTTTATGGGATAACCAGGAAGAAATTGGGTAGGGTTCGTTTAAAGTAGTTGTAAAGGAGTCATTGTTGTGATTTGTACTTATGTAGATTTATTGCATATAGAAAAACCGCTTAGCCCATCATTTTTATTTGGATGGATTGTTTATATTGTCATTTTTAAAACCAACCCATCATTTTTATTTATTTAGATATATTCTTTACATTGTTAAAAAATAAAATCTTCATATTATTTCTTCATGTAACCAAACCTATGCTTATATTTTATATATTATAATATATTTTATTTATTATTATTAGGTGGCACTTAGTGTAAGCTATATCTAGTTTAAAAAAGATAGTATGTTTTAAACGAAGATAGTATTGTTTTAAAAAGATAGTATTTATTTCCGCTTTGGCGCGCCATATCTTTAGGCGTAAACTTTCGCGAGCAGAAACTTTCGCGATTTTCACGAATTTTGGCCTTTTTCGCGAATTTTGGCCCTTTTCGCAAAAGTAAATGTCTTTAAAAATCCTAGGAAGGGCCATTCGCGAAAGTTTATGCTTGCGAAAAATTCTTGACAAGATAGAAAATCTGTAAAACTTCAAAATTTGAATAAAATGTAAGTTTTATGGCACTTTTTAGCCTGCTTAAAGACTAATAAGTCGAAGGACAAATGTTTCACGCCAATCCAAGAAGTATCTGTCCCTCTAAGTCATTTTTTCATGTGAAATTTCTCAACTTTAAGTTTGATTCGCGAAAGTTTATGCTCGCGAAAAATATTTTTCCGTTAAATTCGCGAAAGTAATAAATGTCGTGAATTTCGCGGTTTTTCGTCCTTGCGAAAGTTTCTGCTCGCGAAAGTTTGTACGCCTAAAGTATTTTCTCTCCTTCAAACAAAAAGTACGCCTAAAGTATTAGGACTCGTTTATCAAATTTTGAAAATGTTTTAGCTGGCAAAAAAAGGACTAAGAATAAGGGTTCACGAAGAAGACAAAAGTCTTGGAAAATACCTAAGGTGCTAGAAGATCTTTTAAGTATATAAGCACGTGGGATAAAAAATTAAGGGAAACAATAAAAAACGATCTATCAGAAAAATAATGATAAAATTGACGATCGGTTATTTTCGCTGCTGTGCTTGAAGGATTGCCAGGAAATTTCGTTCAAGAGACGTCATATTTGTGACACCGTTATTTTCCACCGATGGACTCTCCTCAAAGTTATTGTTATTGTTGACATAGTAGCAAGCTTCAGGAACTCCCATCGCACTTGGTGAATGTTGATCGTAAACACTTTCGTTTTCAGTTGTCTCGTCTGCAGTTTCAGTTTCCACTTCATAGCCTTGTTGTATTTTATGTTCTTTCACAAAATCGATCTTACTCCATTCTTCTTCGTTTTTCATTATGTCGCTCATTTTATCAGCTTGTATTTCGGTGTTTGCCAAACACCTACGATACTCAATGTTTTCATCATTTTCTACTTCCATCGGGTTCTCTTCCATTTCTGATTCTTGTGTATTTTGTTGAAATTCATTGAGGAGAAAAGGTGCTTCACTAAACTGAGCTCGATTATCATGAACAGGTGAAAGGATGTTAGTGTTTCCATCTCTTGCTAAGATGTTTTGCAATTCATGCGGTGAAAGACTTGGAAGTTGCTCCTTCACTTCAGCCGAAGGATGGTCGGGTTTCATAGATAAAAATTGATACAACATGTCTGGCGACGTACAAATACTCGATTGATCGTCAACTTTCGTATGTTCCAGCGGTAGTGCGTTTGATCGAGGAAATTCACTACAGACCTTTTGAACATCCGTATTGATCACTTCTAGAGTTGAGTCACACTGAACTACTTCCTCACTTTGCTGAATTTCATTCCAGTTTTGAAGAGTTAGATCCTGGGATTCTTCATGAATGGAATGATCCTTTTTCTCTTCCCAATGTTGAGAAGATAAATTTACGTCAGGAGAAGGCTCAGTGATCGATCGTTCTTCTTGTGGAGGGATACTCATCTGACCGAATGTTTCTATTTGGTCTTGTTTAAAAACAGATGAGGTAGTTGGTTGAGTGTTAGCAGACGATGTTGGGGATGATGCTGCTTGCCAACCCGTAGGAACGCCGGAGTAAATCATGGGGTTCGCATTCTGTGCAGTCATCATTTGCTGTTGAAGGTTGAAAAAGCCTTGCAAACCAGTAGGGAAAAACATATTGTTCGATGCTGCAAAATTTGTGATTGGTTTCGCATTTGCAAGGCTAAACGGAAGCTCTTGTTTTTCACATAATATTTGCATCTCCACTCGCTAAAATAGAATGGTTTTGTGACAATATGAAAGAATGGTGAAAAGTTTTTCTTCACCGAAAATAAGGTCTTTAAATTCAAATTTACTTTTCTTTGCAAAATTCTCATTAAATCTATCCGTCGCGATTTTGAAATGTCCAGATCAAAGGAAAGTCACTCGTCTAAGCTTAATTGTAGGGGGGAGAATAAGCGAAGGATGTGGAACTTTGGAAAAAAATCATAAAGTGGGTGGGGTCATAATTACGTGATATTGGAGTGATTTTGGACAGGATTTCCCTAAAAAAATTGACACTTTTTGGCAATAAGTCATTAAATGATGGGTCTTTATAAATTTATTTTGGGGTTGAAAAGCTCTAAAAAATGGAAAATATCTCCTCCTACAATTAAGCACAGAAGAGTAGCCTAACATATAATGTATAATATGTCATGTTGGTTAGATGAGGCAGAAATTTACTTTTCATACTTAGGAATTGTTATAGCTTGCTTATGGTCAGAGCCCTTATAAGGCATAAGCAAGAAAAAAATAGCTTCAATAAAAAATCTTCTGTTGCAAAATAGCACGGTGAATCAAGATGAAAAATTTTAATCCTGCCCTTACAGTCCCTTTACTTACTTTCCGAGCGTTCTCTTCAATGAGAAGTTTACGACCTTCGATGCAAAATTCGACGGAGCAATTGACATCGTGGCAAGTATTTTGGTGATATTCGCACAACTGAACAACGAACCTCCTGGTTTTACAATCTTCTTTCTTGGTACAAGTTTGAGTGTGGAGTAAAACGGCCTTAATGTTTTTACACAATATCGAATCACAACATTTGTCTTTGCACTTACGAGCGTGGATGAGGCCGCTAAATGCCCTTGTAACGATTTCATGATGGTTGTTCCGAAATTTTAGCCATTCTTCCATCATTAGTTTACGAACATGATCGCAATTAGGAATAGGGCAAGATCTGTCGATTGAAATCTCGCATTTTTCTGCATGTTTACACAGCATTATGTCCATGGCTTTGCATATGGTGCAATTCTCCTTCTTTTCATCACATGAAGAACTGTGTTGAAGAAACTGTTTGGCGATGCTACATTTTTGAAAATTACACCCCTTTTCCACGCGACATCTTATTGCGTGCTCCAATGCTACATAGACGGGAAAGTCATTCACTTTAGGTTTGATGATACTTTGGTTTGTGTCTGGTGGCTTGGCTATCACTCGACACTGTTGTTTCGGTGGTTGCTTGACATTAACGAATTCGTTACATTTCTTCCATTTATTTTGTGGTGATTTCTTTTCTAACAGCGATGACTTATTGCCGGCTGTTTTCACGACAGGCGTTGAATGTGCCGAAACTTTTGGAATAGATACATCTTGTCCTACATCCATTTTGAGTGGAGTGTTTAACTGTAATTCCTGCATTTCTTCTTTGGATGCAGACTTGATTGGTTTTCCTTTTCGTTTGGTTTTCTTTGGTGGATTAGGAGATGTCACCGTAGTTTTTAAAGGTGATTCTTCGCCACAGGCTAAAGGGAGTTCCGTTTCTTCAAACTCATTTTCAAGACGCATCATTTTTCGTGGAGCACGAAGGCTGTATCTTTTCTTCTCCATTGATTTTGTTCTCATTTTCTTTGTCTCTAAAGTTATTCAAAAATATGCTTACGTTGAACAGAAATAAAAATTTCACGATTTCAAGAGCGATTCTTTCTTCTCAAAATTTTATTGCTAAAAATGCTCTACGCTCTATCGCGGTAGCATCCATGAATGCTCAGGGAAAAAAGTTTTTTTATCGAATTTTTGAAGCTCAATTGTTCAGGATCTAAACATTCGATTTGTTGACGTAACTTCAAACTCATATTAGCGTCAAAACTTTAAAGGCTTCTTTTTCTTTAATCATCAAAAGGGAATTTGACAATATAACAATAGCGTTCAGTTTGAGGTCGTTGTTGTTATTTTCTGCCCGTGCAGTTTGATTATTAGCCCGGCAAACTGCAAGGGCAGAATTAATGACAACAACGAACGAAAGCTTAACGCTATTACTATTATTATCCATATCGGACATTCAAACAACCTTTTTTTCTAGCGTCAGCCAAGTCTTTTCACTTCAATGCAATGGCTTTAACAAGTTTTGAGTACCCTTGCGAGCGGGCCGCAAATGAAGAAAAAGTGTTTTTTTCTGACGTTAGTTTAGTCTTTTCGCTTCAATGCAACGACTTCTATAAAGTCCGGCCGAGCGGGCCGCAAATGACGTTATCACCCTATAACCAGGGCGGTTAATGATATTTCAGCCCTCTGAAGCGCAACACCTTAGTTTTCTCAGCGCGGGTATGACTATTTGAGTTATAGAACTCTTCAATACCGCCCGCCATTCGAATCTTTAATGGCTTACTAATTAATGACCGCTATATGGATAATAATGATGGATTATTGCTTTTTGTTATTATACCATGATAAAGAGTTACTTTAAAAGTTACTTTAAAAAGTTAGTCTCTTATATCTATTCTTCATGCCTTCCCTTCAAAATGGTAACGGGAAATTTGTCCCCGGGAAATCCCCCCAAATTCCTGGAATTATCCCGGAAAATTATTCCCCACGAGAAAATTGCTCTCTGGTAACAATGCTGGTAATATGTTCATCCCCGGAAATTTGTTCCTTTGGGAAATTTGCCAAATTGAAATTATCTCTCTAAACGACTCTCAAACTTTTCGTTCAGCCTGAGTTAGATAAGAACAGAACAGGTAGTCTGAATAAGTTTGTATGGCACGTCAAAGCGGAAATAATCCCGGGGGGGGGGGGTACTTAGGCAAAAATGGATGATGGGTATGTGCGGACGGTAAGGGTCGGTTTTTTCACCTTTCAAAGTCTCTCTAAAGGTCGGAAAAATCAGAAAGTTTTAAATTAGTCTCTTTAAGGGTCGGAAAATTCAGGATTTTTAGGAAATTTTTTGATTTCCAGAGAAAAAATTGTAATAAAGTCTCTCTAAGGGTATGACTTTTTTCAAAAATCGAAAAAAAAAATTCAAAAAGTCTCTCTAAGGGTCACCTTTCCAGAAAAAATCAGTCTCTCTAAGGGTCGGTTTTCGGAGGTCCCGTCCGCACATACCCCTCATTCGCCAACCCTAGTACCCCCCCCCCGGGAAATAAATACTATCTTTTTAAAACGATACTATTTTTTTGAGACGATACCATATGTACCATATTTTTAAAAACGACACTATCTTTGTTAAAGCGATACATACTATCTTTGTTAAAACGATACTACCTTATTACACGAATATTATTACTTTAATCGTAGAAATTTTAGCGAGACTAATTTTAGCGTTTTAGCGAATTTTCCCTATTTTCGCTAAAATTAATCTCGCTAAAACACGCCGAATCGACAGATCGCTAAAATTTATCCGCGCTAAATTTTTCAAAAACGCAATTCGCTAAAATAAATCCAGTTTTTTTCTTCTTTTTTTTTACGATTTTTGCGAAAACTAATAAAGATATTTATTTTTGTCGGTCCCTAGAGTTCTGTAAGATAATGTAGGCTTAAAAACACATGCTTATCTCGAACCTCCGTTATATCTCGAACTTTCACCAAAATACATCTCAAAAAGTTATTTGGAAATGGCGATTCGCTAAAATTAATCCACGCGAAATTTTCTCAGACAAGTATTCGCTAAAATTTATCCACGCGAATCTTTTTGAAATCGTGATTCGCTAAAATAAATCCAAAAAAAATCAAGATTTTCCTGACTCGCTAATATACGCTAAAATTACTCTCGCTAAAATTTCTACGATTAAAGTAGTCATTTTATTAACACGAATTGAAAATTTTCGTGTTAATAAAAACCCCGCCCCTTAATTAAAACCAGCCGTGGTGTCCTTGAAAAAGCAAATAAAATTCGTGTTAATTTTTTGCGTGTTAATTTCAAGGCCGTTGAATACTTGATTTACCTAATAATAAGCAGATATTCGACAAGAAAAATCGGATATCGAAAATTATTCAGTCGAGCTTGATGATATTCGACGAAGCGAAGCTGAGTCGAATATCATCAAGCGAGACTGAATAATTTCGATATCCGATTTTTCACGTTGAATATATGGTTTATCGTTCACCAATTAGCAGAAAAGCATTTCAATTTTCCCTATTTCATTCTGTCTTTCTCTCTTTTTATGACATTTTCGAACTTTTTACTATCTTATTTAAAGATGTCAATTTCAATGTTTTTCTCTTTAATTACAAAACGTTCGAATTTCCTTTCTCTTTTGTTTAAAAGTTAACTTTTTTTATCTGTTTTTATATACGTGTTATTTAAATAATTATTTGATCACAAAATTATTTACTTTATGCTCGCTGCTACAGAAGAGATATTTTGCTATCGGATATCTAAAAATATTCGACAGTGCGTTTTGCTTAGAGGTGGACGATAATAGATAATATTCGTGTAATAAGATATTCCTAGAAGGACATTTACGATATTTATAATGCTCGGATGTTTTTGTGCTGTGCATAAAAATCAAACGAGAAATCAAAATGGCTAAAAGACAAAAGGTCCGGAAAGACATCTATAGCTGGGCGCTCATGAGTTAGGGGTTGGGAATCTTCAACCTTCCTCTTATGCAAGAAAAAAAAAATTGCACCTCATTTAGAATGACAGATTGAATAAAAACCTTTCTAGTTTGTGTCGTTTAAAGATAGTATTTATTTCCACTTTGGCGTACCATAAGTTTGAGCAAGAAAAGGACTTTTAAAGTAAGAAGATTAGAAGTTACCCCCATTCAGCTATCAACATCAAGCAACCAGTCACTGCGCTGTGTTTAACTTCTCAAAAAACACGAAAACCGAAAACACACACACTTTTTAATTTTCGAATTTTTTTCGTTCGAAATTCGAAATTGGAGCCCTCCATCCTTAAAACATTAAAAATAAACATTTTCTCTCAAACTTTCGCTTTCAAACAAGAAAAGCCTCAACGTTGGAGAGCAATAAATCGGTCACGTAAGTTTATAATCTTCCCCCGGGAAATTCTCACACAACAAAACAAAACAAATTGCTGGTGTTTGACGTTCCAGCTTTTTGAATGAGTTTTAGTTTTTAACAGCACAGCCCTCTCATTCAACCATCAAGAACAACTGGTATTTTACCAATGCTCCAATCTTGATTCAAAAGGTAAAGATTAGTTTTAAGATTTTTTCATTCTTCTCAGCATCTTTTTTTTCCTCTGATTAAAACTATATCCAGACACGTAGTAACACACAGTCAGACAGTTCTAGTAACAAAAAAGTCTGATTTTAGAATTTCAAAGAGACGATAAGCCCACAATAAAGATCAATTTTAACTCAATACTCAATATTTGGCTATTCTATTTTCAAACCATACAGGAGTATTGATAGGACTTGACCAGGGTGGCTCTGGAGGGAGCTTTGATTTTCCAAGGTTTTTTTTTGGTTTATTTTTCATAAATTTTCCAAACTCAAAGGGGGGTCATAGAAATTGAAAGCTTGAAAAAATAAAACGTGCAGCAGGCAGCTATTAACCAACCAAAATGATCGATAATGATTGAAGTAATCGAACAACCACTTATCGATTAACAATCGAATCTCGAGTACCAAAATTTCAAAAAAATTGTGAGTATTCCATCACTTTCTTAACAACCCTTTGAAGACTGGATAACCGTTCGAGTACTCTGATTGTTATTGATTACTTTCGATAACTTTGACAACTTCGATAACCAATTACTATGATACCATCAACTGCTCCAACTTGGGACGAGTGGTCGCAACATGGGACTTGTTGATATCTGGCCTGTATTTTCACTAATTGTTCTAAATCTCTTTGACAACAAATTTGTTTTGACAACTCCACCAATTTTATCAATCATACTTTCTGTCATAACATGTCACAATAACTTTCACTGATAGCGCACCCTTTTTAACTTTTGTTTTCATTCAAAATGACCAGACGCCGAATGGAGAATTAGAGAACGCCCACCGCCTAACCCCCTACTGCCCAATGGGATTAACAAATAGCGAGTGTGTAACTTGCTGCGCGAGTGTGTAACTTGCCGCGCGAGTGTGTAACTTGCCGCGCGAGTGTGTAACGTCAAACGCTCCATTGTTTTGCCACTAATTTGGTCTTCTTCGTTCCAGACACTCACGCATGTTCCACTACGGATTTTTTTCATATTTTGATTTAAAAGCCTACTCGGTGCGAAAGAGAAATCGTGTATTTTTTAATACGAGGTTCATTAAACTCAAATCAAATGACTTTAAGAGGTTCGGTGAAATGGTGGTGGAATGGCCGTCCCATGTTGCGTCAGATAGTCCCAAGTTGGAGCAGTTGACGATATATCTTTAAGAAAAACCAAAAAAACTGACCTAAAACCAAAGCACATGAAGAAGCCCCACCATAAAGATTGGCCCCCTTATTTCCCAGCCATTTTCCCCCGCCATTTTGTGTGCCTTCGCCCTGGGTTTCCTCATATAACTCGTATCGCGCATTCTGATTGGTCGGAGAGAACAAAAGTGGTTTTCGCGCGTGAATCGCGTGTTTTAATTGGCCGAAGTAAACTTGGTTTCAGATTATTTTGACGCGCTGCTACTGGAAACATATTTGATAAAATTGAAGACTGGAAAGTAAGTACTCAATACAATCGAAGGTGATCAAAAAGTAATCGAAATGATTGAACAAATCAAAAATGGTCGAAGAAAATGCCATAATCTGGAGTCAAGTGAGTATTCAATCACCGACAAAATCGATAGGTGGTCACTGACCACCTTCGATTATTATCGATCATTATTGATAACTTCGATCACAATCGAACGTTCGATTAGTACCGTCTGGTCTGGTTTAAGTAAAAATAATTTGGCAAATGTAAATTGGTCAGAGTTATCTTTTTTGAAAGAGTGATAACGTTTTATAGTTATTATTCGATTCCTTAACATAATTACTGTAAGTCTATTCAAACACATAATTATATTGTTGATTACAATTAGCCTAGAAGCTGAAAGGCAGGGAGAGCGGGGCGATTAATCCGTAATCTTTGGCGGCAATTCCTTATTACCTTTTGCCACAGCTTTTGGCTACGCCAAAAACGCCTCCGCCGCAACATTTTCCTCCTTTCCAGACTGGGTTTGAGGTCCGGCAATATTTCTGGGAATAGCCTAGCTTGTGGTAATCAAGGTTGGTGTCTTCTCCCCTGTAGATCTTTTTTTTTGGGAAGTTGTTCTTCAAATTAGTTTCCAAGGCTGGCACAGGTCGACTTTTTTCATCTATGGCTCAAAATTTGGGTAATTTCTCATAGTTTTTGAAAATATTATTAAGTTGGTCTAATGTCAACATCCTTCATCTCATTCTGATACCCATCTTTAGAGCTGGGAATAATGTGAGGTTGCTTTTGTGCATTGCTACTTAGTGATCAGAGAGGAAGGAGTCTCGAGCAGTGATTTTGACCTACCTTTTAATATTATCCATAAGAGGGGTGTTGGAATTAGATGAGGGATGTGAACTAGACCAACATTTTTAAAAAGTGCAGTATAATTTCGGCATGACTGATCCTTTTGTTTCGACAATAACATCGAAATTAATTTTCTTCTCGATTCTTTCTTTCCTTTTTCTTTCTTATCAGTTCACGCTTTCTCTCACTACTTTCAAAGCGTGGTTAGCTCAAGCGGTTAGATCGTTTGTCTCATATGCATGGGGCTCCGAGTTAGATTCCAATGGATGTCCAATTTTTTCAATTCTTGATTTTTCTTGTGATTCTCTCATCACTTTAATTTTGTATCACATTTTCATTAGAGTGAAGAGATATCGACGCGTTATGTATTTATGTAATGTTAATTGCTATTAGTAATTACGCGTTCAATTCGAATCTATGATCTGTTCCCTCCTAGTGAAGAGTTTAATACTCTTAAGGCGTGGTTACATTACATTAATTTATTTCTAAATTTCTGAAATTTTTTAATCAAGTCTTTATGATTAAAAAATTTACTCTCTTTTAAAGAAATATAAAAATAAAGACGTATAAATTCTTGAAAAAGAAATTATTTCCTGCCATTTTTTTGGTAAAGAGTTTAAAGTTTTTTTCTTCACTTCTCTCGAGATCAAAGCCACCGACATGGTAGTTCTGTACATTTTTTTCGATAAATGGATTTTCTAGCGTTTGGGATTTTTAAAACGTAATATGAGATAGGGGTGAAAGATAGGATAAGTTCTAAATAAGATCTAAATTCTTCTTGGTTACGTAGACGAAGTTCAGCAAACATGTTGTTGTAGGCACTTTTTTCGTTTCTCAACTTTAACCACTAGGCGTACCCAGCAAGACCTTTTAGCTCGACTTTTCTTTTTCGAATATTTCCTCTCAAATTTCCATTTCAAAAGAATTAGCACAATACCTGCTGCTGCCTTCTTCCTTCCACTCATGTCGTTTGTTGAGTGAGAAAATGAGTTGAGAAAAAACTATTGCAGATTTGATACAACATACAAAAATTTCAAAAAGACTTAAAAGAAAATAGTTAATTTCTTTAATGTATTTTTGATTAAAAAATTTCAAAATTTTTAAAGATATTAATGTAGTGTAACCACGGCTTTATAACAGCCGTATTTTATAAGCATTGAATACTGAAATTCAAATAACGACCTCGCAAGAAAGATAAGCAAACGATTGGATCAAGTGCCAAACATTTTGACCCGGAAATCGATTATTATTCTGCCTTTAAAGTATAAAACGAGAAGTTCAATGATTCTGAAAGAAGTTATTTGACGATTCTCTTACAAAGAATCGCTTGCTCACTCGCTGGCTGAAACTGAAACTGTCAGTCAGCAAACGCAGGCGCAAACGCCTATACCCGTTCTTCTATATCTCAGCCGTGAATAATCGCTTGTGGCAAAAAAAAGATTGAAGAAAAAAAAACTTAAAAAAGTTCTTATTAAGTGATGCTATCATAGCTTATCTAAACTTTAGACAGAGAGCGGAGGTAATATATGCTAGTTACTTGTTTGATTGACCTTCATTCCTTTCGGAATCGAACTCGGAGCCCCATGCATATGAAACAGACGATCTAACCGCTTGAGCTAACCACGCTTTGAGAGTGGCGAGGGAAAGCGTGAACTGATAAGAAAGAAAAAGGAAAGAAAGAAAAAGGAAAGAAAGAAACGAGAAGAAAATTAATTTTTGGCCAAAAACCGCTATATCTAGTAATAAGTGGCATCTTTTGCGCCCTTTGTTTTTCGGGGGGCCCTTTGAAAAACCTCCGCTCTGGGGTCAGCCCCCAGCTTTGCCATTGAAATTCTAGGCCCCCCTCCAAAAAATTAATTCCCGCTTTGATGTTATTATCAAAACAAAGGGATCAGTCATGCCGAAATATCAGGTCCCCCAAATATTTAGCTGTATTTTAGCTCCCGGTTTTCATTTGCATTATTTTGGGTGTAACCCCTCCCCAAAAGTCAGAGGGGTTGACGCTATGTGGTCCTTTATTTTTACCCCCACTGGCTAAAATATTCTACCAGGTCTGTGAGAAGGGGGTGTTTGACTTTATTTTAATAATAGCCATGAGTGTTTGCAGCATTTCTCTGCAACATTTCGACAAGGACCAGTAAATAATGGTTTCATCAAGCTTTTTAAACCCCCCATCAAAAGGTTAAATCCCCCAATCAGCCTTAGCCCCTCCATGACCAAAAAATAAAAACTCAGGGACCTATCATAGGCTTTGTCCCTTTTTGCCTTTTTTCTTTTAAATAAAAATGCAAGAAACAGCATACTGTATAATAATTTTACTTGTAGTTGCGTAGAGGAATCTTGTATTTTACATATAACGTAGTCGTCTAAGAAAACAGCTATTTTTTTTAGAATCTTCCTTACAATCTAGTTTTCAT
Source organism: Clytia hemisphaerica (assembly GCF_902728285.1). Lineage (NCBI taxonomy): Eukaryota > Metazoa > Cnidaria > Hydrozoa > Leptothecata > Clytiidae > Clytia > Clytia hemisphaerica. Next base: position 103,641 of record NW_027103519.1, on the reverse strand, counting down.
ATTTATAAAAAGTAGATTGCTGACGTTGTGGAAAGGAATTTCGGCATGACTGATCCCTTTGTTTTGATAATAACATCAAGGCGGGAATTAATTTTTTTTTGGGGGGGGGCTAGAATTTCAATGGCAAAGCTGGGGGCTGACCCCAGAGCGGAGCTTTTTCAAAGGGCCCCCGAAAAACAAAGGGCGCAAAAGATGCCACTTATTACTAGATATAGCGGTTTTTGGCCAAAAAAGAGAGAAAACACCCCCAAGTTATTGTGCTCGTTGAGCTCGCGTTATTTTAAAGATATTGTTACTTATCATAGCGGGCGCCAAAACCAAATTCTTCTAAATTAATTGCCTACCCAGTTTCCCTGAATTTTAGTCGACCCACCACGCATTATAGTCATTTTCACCCACGAAATAAAGGCCTTTTTACATCTTACAAACAGTTATGGTTTCGAGAATGGAAAAAAAATAGAGCTGTGATTTTCCTAAAAACGATATCAAATCAACAAATATTTTATACTATACTAGGTATAGGACTGGGGCTGCTTAAAAAACTTTTAATAATTGGGGGGGGGACCAATTTTTTTGCCTGGGACCTAGACCTGGGCTGACCCTATGGACCAAAACACGATGGCATTTGATATTCCTATTTTTTTGTGGCTGGGATTTGAATTCCATTGTTTCGAGCTAAAAAATTCAGCTGGTATGAAAAAAATGACACAATATTTTGCAGTGAGGATTGGCTTATCTGATTATTTTCACCAGGACAAAGATTATAGTATAATTTAACACGGGGACGATCTTTTGGCTAATTTCTCCAGTGGGAAAGGGTCAGTGTGGGTCTGTGAGAAGGGGGTGTAGTCAAAAAGTCGCAAAATTATAGGCTATTCCAAATTCATTCGCGTTGCTAAGGGTCCAGCCCTTAGAATGGCCAAAAAATTAAGCAACTTGGCCTTAGCAACTTGGCCTTAGCAACCTAGCCCTGAAACTGAGCATGAACCGGGAAAGCAACTAAAATTACCTAAAAAAGAGGCATTTTGGCATTATTTGGCATTAAAATGTGTACCGATGATATTTGAAACCAAATTTGAGGTATTTTGGATATGAAATGAGATAAAATAAAAAGGCAAAATTTTTGAAGTTGCTTTGGCTGAAATCCGGAAAATCCTTATCAACCAGTAGCAACTCCAACCCTGAGCCGAAAATTGGGATCGCTTATTAAATAAATGTGTAGCTCGTTGGAATCGAAAACCATTTTTTGCTGCTTTTACACTTTTGGTTTTAACTGTTGTTTTTCTATAACGAAATGTTAATTTTATTATTTTTAAGGCTTTCATGATGGCACAATCTCCTGTAATGCCACCATTGATGCAGAATTTGGAATTCATCGAACACTACGTTGATTGTTTGGAAAATCTCCCCTTGGATGTCCAAAGGCTTGTTTCTCAGATACGTGAATATGATGTCTTGTACAAGAATAAGTTAAGTGCAATGGGGAGATATTTATGTTTGTACCAGAATGAACCTGTTGGTCCAACAAAGAAAAAGTATCTTAATAAAGTGCAAAAATGTTTGATAAAATCCCAGCATTATGGAGACGTAAAGCTAAATCTTATCTCTCAAATAGTTGAACTCATTGATTCAAGATCACAGCTTCTAATCAGAGACTCAGAGACTAACTACACTGATAAAAAAGAGGACGAAAGTAAGAATGCTGGCAGCAATAACAATAACATTAAGGAAAAGTTGAAAGTTGAAAAAACTTCGAAATCAGTTAACGAAAAGCCCACATCGAAAAGTTTGTATGATAAACCAAAACGTCCGAGAAGAGTACGAGCTGCGGAGAAAGGTCAAGAGAAAACTGATCGATCAAACAACAATTCGCGAGCAAGCAACAAACCTGACAAAGAAGAGGAGGATGAGCCCATGGAAGAAGATGAAGAACCAGAAGCCAAACCTAAGAAAGAAATCAAGAAACCCAAAGAGCGTGATGTGAAAACAAAAGAAAAAGAAAAGGAACGCCCCTCAAAAGAGGAGAAGGAGGAAAAAGAGGAGAAAAAGATAGAGCGTAAAGACAAAAACAATTCAGGAAAAGTTACCAAAAAGACCAATCACAAGGTCCAATCGAAAATCAAAAAACAAAAGAAAAAGAAGGAGAAAGAAGTCTTATCGGAAGATATTCCAATAGACCCTGATGAACCAACTTACTGTATTTGTCACCGCATCTCCTTCGGTGATATGATCGGTTGTGATAACGAGAGTTGTGTTTTTGAATGGTTTCATTTCGAATGTGTCAACCTGACACAAAAACCGAAGGGTAAATGGTACTGCCCTCAGTGTACGGCAGAAAGAAAGGAAAAGAACAAAAAGTAACTAAGATGCATATTTTGTTTATTTCTAAAATATTTCATTTGCTTTTAAATTGATGAAGAGAGGTTGCAGAAACTAGAATATTATTTTTATCGGTCTAAATACCTAAAAGCAAAGGTAACCTCTTAATAATACAAATTTATCAATTATGAATTGAACAATATTAGTAATTTCTGAATGCATTGAGAAATTGAGAATACATTGAGAAGTAGAAGTTAATCATTTTACATTTGATAATCCTTCGGGTGAAACTGACAGTAATGTATTTTTTTACTTGTTGACAAATAAATGTTTAATTCTAATTTCTGAATGCTAAAATTTGGATTTCGAGAATACCGTGTTAAATTTTCATAATCGCAAACTTTCATACGACTTGATCTTTTATTTGATAGAGAGAATATTTTTAATGTAAATACCAACGATATTCCATTACTAAATATACAATTCTTTCAGTCATGTGCAATGCTCTGACCTTAATTACCGTAGCGTAGTCCGGGGTGCTTGATTTGCGAGGTGACGGGTATGTCAAAGCCTTTTGGTCAAGGGCATTAAGTGTTTTTAGGAATTTTGTAATTTTGGATAGGTCAAAATTTTCAGTTTTTGAAACAAATTTTGTTTGACTGAACCGATTTAAAAGTTTTATAAAAAAAAGAAGCAACAAAAAATCGTAAACCGTAAGCTCACAATATCTTGACAAACATGTATACTTTTTTTCAGCGCACCCGTTATTTTTCCCAATTCTCAGCCAAAATTCCCAAACTTGAATCAAAATTACGAGGATGGCCCTGTGAGGGAGTCGAATTTTGATAATTTGATAATCTTGATTTTGGGACTCTTACAGAGCCTTAATTTCTAATTAATGGTTTTCCCCTTTGAAAAACTTTCGAGGCTGTAAAAAGGGAAACTTATGGCTCACGTATACCCGACGCGTATTTTTTTTCCTTAGACGGACGGAAATATCTTTGATGGTCGGAAATATCTAAAACTTTTGATTTTTTTTCAAAATCGTGGGAAAATCTATGGTCAGAAATATCCCGAGCTTCTTTAAATATGCTTTGTCAGCATATTTTATAAACAAACATGGTAGAGAAGATGCGAATTCAAAGATTTCGAATGTTTTCATTCAGATTTGAATATTTTGTTCAGACTAAGTCTTACTTTATCTCTTATCTATCCCTTGACACTCAGTAGGACTTTACGTAGCCTGGAGGCAACTTAGAGGTTTTTATACTGCATTGGATAACACTGATAAGTAACTTTGCAGCATACTCCACTGAACTTAGCGTCATCAAAAATTATCAAAAAGCTAAGTTCAGTAGGAGTGGAATCTAGTCTAGGCTTTACGAAATTTTGTTCCTCTCGCATCTTCTCTACCATGTTTGTTTATAAAATATGGCATATTTAAAGAAGCTCGGGATATTTCCGACCATCAATTTTCCCAAAGCTTTAGATATATATGTCCGATCATCTTATGATATTTCCGACCATAAAAACGGTATCTCCGTTCGTCTAGAAAGAAAATTACGACACTCATTTTGCCTAGTACCCACTGACAAATTTTCAAGATGTGCGTCTCACTGAATCGACTTTTGGTTATTTTGGACAACTTTCAGGGTGGAAATTGATTTTTCGTTCTAATAAGGTTTCAAATTTACCAAACATTCATACATACTGTATCTGCCAGGGTTTTTTCGAACTCCAGCGGTACGTTCCCGTCGGCCTTTAAGACCATGTTCAGACGTTACGGTTCCGAGTGTGAACGTCAAAATTCGAAACGTCAAAAAAGAAAACCTTACAAAGCAAAACATATCGAAACGGTTTCGCTCCACTTTTTTCATCAGAACGGAACTGCTCCGTTTTCTTGCCCCGAAACGTTCCGAAACCAATATGAACACACTCGATCCGTAACGAAAAGCATACCGGAGCGAAACCGAACAGTAACGTGTGAACATGGTCTAAGGTCAGTGTAGTCTGAATTGCAGACCCGGGGGGTGTACTAGGGTTGGCGAATGAGGGGTATGTGCGGACGGGACCTTCGAAAACCGACCCTTAGACTAGAGAGACTGATTTTTGCTGAAAAGGTGACCCTTTGAGACTTTTTGAATTTTTTTTTCGATTTTTGAAAAAAGTAATACCCTTAGAGAGACTTTATTACAATTTTTTTTTTGATTTTTGAAAAAAGTCATACCCTTAGATGCCCTTTATTACAATTTTTTCTCTGGAAATCAAAAAATTTCCTAAAAATCCTGAATTTTCCGGCCCTTATTAAAGAGACTAATTTAAAACTTTCTTATTTTTCCGACCCTTAGACTTAGAGAGACTTAGACGATGTTATCGTCCGTTACAGTGATAGTAAAGGCGGGAAAAAATGGCGGTATGGCGTTATGGCGGTATACGAAAAAAAATCGGCGGGAGAGTTTCGAAGAAACTAAGACTGGCAACTCTACCGACTGTTAATTCTTTTCGGCAAAAAAACCCGTTTGCGAATTTTCTTCGGCTTTGGGCTTTGTTCTTAGATAGTGATTCGTCTTCGACTACAGAGACTTTGAAAGGTGAAAAAACCGACCCTTAAGCTTTTTTCACATGCACGTAAAATTTTACTTTAGAACTTACGGAAAATCGTTCGTAAGGCTGTCTTTTGGGAATTTCCCCGACATTACGTGACTTCTCCTTCCGTTCAAAACTTTTTGAACACTACGTAAGCTTAGGGAAATTCCCCACTCTTCAAGGTCTTAAGTAAATTTTTATTACGTGCATGTGAAAAAAGCTTTACCGTCCGCACATACCCATCATCCATTTTTGCCTAAGTACCCCCTCCCCCCCGGGATCGCAGACCTCTACAAAACTACAAAACCGCAGGCCATCATGGCCAAATTAAGCGAATTAAAAAAAAATCACATCACAGAGAAACTTTTTTCGCTTTAAATACTCTTCTTAGTCCAAGTAGTAAGATTGATGCGGATTCTACTTGTTCTCACTGTCAAGATATTTAGGTTTGAATATTTCATATATCCAAATTAAGCCAATAATATAATATCCTAACTAGGATACAAATTCTAGCCTAATTAGGTGAACATCCTAGTTTGGCCATCATAGCCTAATTTGCAATAGTTTCTGACTGTTGAGATAAAGTAAGAATATACAAAAAAAATGACAGAAGCGGGATTCGAACCCGCGCCACCGAAGTGACTGGTGCCTTAAACCAGCGCCTTAGACCGCTCGGCCATCCTGCCATGTCAGTACAAGTAGCTGTCCGTGAACTTATATCTTTTATAATAATTTACCATGGAAACATTCTCTCTTTCATGACATTGATTTATGAGATCATTCAATTGACTCAATTCCAATGTGTATTCAATTAACCTTTACTCAGCAATTTTCTTTCGATAAAAATAGTCAATCAAATCGCAAATTTGCACTTCAGTATTTCTTATAAGAAACTTGTTCGTTTGAGTTTCAGTATTGAAGGAAACGAAGCTTTTAAAGTCTTTTTTATAAGAATTACATAAATCGATTTATGCCGCCGCGTGTTGAACCTTGAAATATTCTTTGTGACTTTTTAAAACCTTTTAGAGAAGAACAATCATTTTTACAGTATATGGCCCCCAGAACGTCTATCCAAATTGAAATCTTTCTAGAGAATTAAGCTTCAACATGTCTACTTTCTTAAAATAAAGGTATTTGTACGATTATAAAAATGCTTCTTATAAAAAGAACTGGAGAAAACTTATCGCACGATAAATTAAAGGGCTCGATCTTAATGATATATTTTCAGGATTTTCACAATTCACCTTTGTTCAAAAATTCAACATATATACATATGATGAGAATGCATCTATAAATTAAAAAACTTATCTACAAAAATACTACTGAAATGTACAATTTCTTAAAATAGGAGCTATTAAAAGTGGTATCATCCTCATCCTCGCGTCACTTCTTCCCTTTTACTTAATCCGGGAATTTATATATAACTACATGTATATTTTCGTCCACGACTTTAGAGCTTCAGGGTACTGGGCTAGAAAATACGCAATCTGTTATCAGGTTACACATACCCGACACTAAATCCAATCCTAATCCAAAGAAGTTTTTGTGATCTTTCCATATATTCTCAAAAAACGTCGATTATTTAACTGAGGTGGATTTAAACCACTTCGAATGAGCTAATCAAAGGGGAATGCATGACTGACTTCGCTTAATAATGTGTGTGTTGTCTGATTCGCAGACCTCTTTTCTTCCTATAAAGCACCATGATCAGCTTTTTTTATCAAAGGATGAGCAGAAGCCTAGAGGGAAACATCAAATCCAAGAAAAATTGCTCATCCGTGTGGTGCCGACAAAAAGAAAAAGTCTAAAGTACAACGAGTAATTAAGTAGAGGAGTTCAGTACTCTCCCCGCTGCTTAAGCTTCAAGGTTTTCCAACCACTCTGACCCGCTCCGATCTCCCCATCTATAAGGTACTTTGGAGTACACGATAAAAAATATAAGTAGGTTTTGAAAAGCATTAGAGGGGTCGTGGATTATGCACTTCACCGAGGCCATTCGTCAATAAAGGGTGTTGGTGTGATCCAAAACTATCAAACCCATTCTTGGGAGTGATACGAAAACGTAATTTGTGGCTCACTGCGTAACCTTCCGCCCCTTCCAGTTGCGTCAAAATTGTCAAAACTTGCCTGAAAAAAAAAAATTGATCACACATGTAATTGATGCAGTCCTGTGAAATCAGATTGAAGCAAAAAATATTTAAAAAGAATTCAGGTCGGTATGTCCGAAGAATACATAAGAAACTCCGATTCAAAAGGTTTAGCTCGTGAAAAGAAAAAAAAGGATTTGATGTTGATTACCTTGTGAGGGGAGGCAAGCAATCTTCCGTCTTCAGAGCACCTCTCGTCGCTACAACGTTGAAACTGTTCGAACAATCGCATCCAACGTGCAAATGCACGTCTGCGCGACGATTTTCAGCCGCGACTATTAAACCGGATAAACGATACGACATATAATAGCAACTCACGCCAGATATACCCTAAAAACAAAAAGAAAAACCAATGAATCATTATCAATCTGTGGATAAATGTTGCTAAGTTGCTTCGAACTCCCAAATTTACCGAGAGTGGCATTGTTCAATTGGAAAACATAATATATTGCTTACTTCGTGTTTTTTGCCTAACTTTTTAACCATCAGATATAGAGCTTCAGAAAAGGTGTATTTGGGCATGGCTATGTGTTCAGTGAGGACAGGGTTCGAACTGTGGATGGAGAGAACGTATTTTGGAGGTGTCGCGCATTCGATGCCACTGTTCCAATGATTAAAAGCGAATGGAACTGAAAAAAGAGAAAAATTCAAAATGTTTCAAAACAAAACAATTGTTACAATCGGCTATTATATCCATGAAATTTAAACAATCTCTAAGGAAATTGAAGTGTTCGAAGTAAAATTCTTCTGAAAGCACAATTTTCTCAAGATTATTCGAGGTGTTTTGAAATTTGTTAAAAAAATCACGGGATTTACAGGAAAAATGTTTACTTACTGATGATGTAAACACCAGGATCCAGGAAACAGTTACACAGAACTGACGGCTTCAACTTTCGGTTACTGTGAATGACAAAACTTGTGGGTTTCAGTTCAGTGGTCGTCTCCATCGCACGGTATACACCGATCATCAAATCCAAACTGGCGATCGATTCATTCTTCGAACCTCTGCAAAAAAAGGTTTAATAACGTTTATGTCGAAATGTCAAAACTAAACAATATATTCTGATATACTAGGTCACCATTTAGCAGTGTTTACAGAATAGTGTCCATCAGGCGACGGGACAGGGATGTAGTGGTTTTACTTGAAGAGAGGAACCTGTTTGACTCTTGAAACAATGTGATGTCAAGCTCCGTCGGGTCGAGAACAGTCATAACACAAATCTGACCATCGTGTAAGAGAGGTGAGGCAAACTGTCCTTCCAATGTCACTTCTGTCCATTCTGGTTTGTATTTGCAAACATCGATACTGTCGAAGTAGCTTAAAAATAATCGTAAAGGAGTCATTTGTAGAAATCTTTTTTTGAAGGAGAGTTTTACACGGTGTAGTTCAGTCTCTCATTAGTCCCCTCTTATCCACAAGGTGTAGCGAACATTCTCTACAGAAACCGTAAACGAACATTCCTTTACATGAGAGAGGGTGATACTCACTTGATCATGTCTGGGAGAGAGATCCAGAAGACACCCTCGACAGAACCATGAGGGTGCAGACGGCTTCTCAACTCTTCATTCCACTCTTCTGATTGGTCAGACCATGCGCCACGCCAAGAGTAACGCCCCCAAGGATTACGTAATCGAATCAACCTGTCCATGAAAATAAGTGAATGATGTCATAGGATCCACCCCCCCTCCCCAGAGATTTGGGGGTACCTAAAAAAAAGGTTAAAAAAGCCAGGTACCTGGAAGTATTCTTAAATCTAGGGGGTACCTGACATGTTTGAGGGTACCTGCATTTTCATTAGTGGGGGGGGGGGCTGTTGTTTTTGTATGAAGTCATCACCCTTGAATTCCTTGAAACCCTTGAAACACCCTTGAAAAGTCAATATTATTTTAGGGACCCTTGAAATGCAAGATTTATACCATGGAAACCCTTGAAATGCCAAATTTTGTGGCCATTTTCAGCCATTTTAACTTTCAGGAATACAAAATTTTTCCCATTGCGTGGGATACAAACATCGCAGTGACTTAAAAATGAGAAAACACACTTTTGGAACCCCTGAGACTCAAGGGGATATTCCACGCTCATTCTTAGGGGGTTTACCTTTTAACCCGTTAAGTGCCACTGGAATTATATGAGATTGGCAGGTCTGGGTTATAGAATGGGTGGTTGTAAAATTATCAATTACAATTATCAGCCAATTTAAGGGCCTTTACACAAAAATTTAAAATTCAACCTTTCTCCTTTTGTCGACAGACTTCCTTGAAATCTTTGAAAACTAGCAAAGATCAACTAAAAACCCTAGAATCCCTTGAAAGTTTGTGGTATATAAAAATCTCTTGAAACCCTGGAAAATTATAGTAAAAAATGACACCCTTGAATTTGTTGAAAAAGAAGTGCTGGCCGCCATGGAAGTATTTTCCCAGGAATGACAAAAGAGCAAAAAACCCTTTTTGTATTTTCAACAATAAGAAAATTAAAAAGGGGGTAACTCAAAGTTGGGGGGTTACTTTAGAATTCTAAAAATTTTGGGGGTACCAAATTGATACCGAAATTTTTTGAGGGTACCTGAACCCTGGAGGACCCTATGGGATGTGAAATTCAAGCAATAAAGAAGATGGAGACAGAACTGAATTCTAATTCAGAAGGAACTTTCATTACCTGTGTTCATTAACCTGTTGAACATCTAGAACAGAATAAGCATGTTGTGCCTCCAGACCTACATCGTGATAATGGTTGATCAAGTCTTCGTCTGTTATATCTCCTCCACACGATGCTCCCATCAAGTATCTGGAAAGCAAGATTTATTGTGGTCAATTTCAACAGGGGAAGCTCTGCTGGAGTCTTGCGTTCTACAGGAAATACATGTTCGCTTTCAAAAAAAAAGACTGAATTTTTCAAAGCTAACCCTGCGTTGCGGCATGTCAATATCTTGACCCACACCAAATCAATATCGACAGCATCTTCCGGTAGATCGCCTGGCTTGTCTGTAAAAGAAGAACTAGAAATATAGAATCAGCAATGCAAAATGACAAGATTCAGTCATTCTACTGTTTTCTGACGACGAATTTTTTATAAGAGAAGACAAGAGTAAATAGAAAGAAACATACTTTGCAGAACAATGGATTCACAAGGCATTCCTGTCAAGATTTGCAATCCTTCGATGCAACGACCAGCGACCAATGCTTGATAACAACCGAAAGATTTGGCAACAGCTTTCTCGATCAATGGCACCCAGAGCTGATTCCTTGCAGCCTTGAAGAATAGTTCAACGTTAGTCAGTTCTCTTGATTATAACTAAAAGTTGCATGGTGTTCAAATTCTTATTCTATCAAGTCAGATTTTTTGAAAAGAAAAGACAACGCTTTACAGTTCTAGCATGTAATTATGAAAGAATCTTCGTAATTATGAAAGAATCTTCGGAACTTTATCTTACATTTTTATGCTTAACATACCTGTGAATAAATAGGCGATGCAAGGCCATCACACGGGATCAGGTCATCTAAAAGCACAATTGTCCATTTTCCGTCCTTGCAGATCCTCACTTGATACGCTCCTTGGTCACATATCTGTAAGAAATACTCAGTTGTACAATTTAACCTCATTTTCAAGACTTCAAATTTAAATCTTATTGATATAATTTTCCTTCAAAAATACAATATACCTTAAGGGAACTTATTTTGGCGGGAACTAATTTTGGCGAATTTTTGTTCCCTTGCCTAAATAACCCCTGAAATTCATCAAAATTGCTCAAAATAAGGCAAAATGGAACAGATTTACGCTGTCATTCGCCAAAATTAGTTCCCGCCAAAATTAAAAAAATTTATTATTCGCCAAAATAAGTTCCCGCCAAAATTAAAATATTTCATGATTTTCGCCGCTCGCCAAAATTAGTTCCCACCAAAATTAGTTCCCTTAAGGTAATTCTTTTTTTTTCGAACGAGCTTTCTCTCAAAAGAACATTTCGATACCTTTTTTTCAGTTGTGAATTCTTTAGCTAGCGGAAAAAATGAAGAAGACAATAGGGGTGCAAAATTGTATATATGTTCTATTGTTTACAGCCCAAACATTAAGTGAGGTATTTCCAAACCATGGTTCATTTCCCAGTGGGGATGAAAGTTCAATGAATTTATTATCAGGGCTTTTTTCTCATTGGGGAAAGATGGTACTTATTGTCTTTTACCTCTTTCGTTACAAGTATTTGTTCCAGAAGCTCTGACTTCTCACATACCACAGCCAAAGCACTCAAAAACCTAAAAAAAGGCGAAATACATTTGAATGGGAAGCTTGCCGAGAGCTTGGATGACAGCACGCACAGGGCAAATCGAGAAACTGAGAAAGATATTCTTTCTTACCAACAGTTTCCAATGATGCCTTGAATGATATCTGAAGGTCTTGGATTTCGGAAGACTTCCCATTTGATCTTAGTCCTTGTGATGATGGAAATCTCCTTAGGACGAAGCCATGTTTTGACATTAGCTTGAGGAATGCCATCGAAAGATAAAGATGCGTTATTAGGAGGAAAGGAATCGTCGACAAATGGCATTTTCATCTATGCAAAATAAAAATAGCGAATGAATCAATGACTTCATTCTTCTACAGTTCTCCTTTAAAGCCTTAAGTTATTCAGAATGCGATGGGGTCTTCTACGTTTAAAGTCATGTTTCCACGAGGCCCTGGAATCTTCGAGTTAGAAAACTTCGAGTTAGCAATTTTCGAGTTAGCAATTTTCGAGTTAGCAATTTTCGAGTTAGCTAAATTATGACGTCACTCAACTCCAACTCGATTTTTCATTTTCAAAAAAAAATTTTCGAGTTAGGATTAACTCGAGTTTTATTTTTCGAAAAAACCATTTCGAGTTAGCTAACTCATATTACTTCTTCACAAATCAAAACCTTTTTTCAAGTTAGCTAACTCGGAATTTATTTTTCGTCCACAAGTTTTCGAGTTAGCTATCTTAGATTTTTTTGTATGGTAGTAGAAAAATCCAAAAAAAAATCCAAAAAGAAGTAGGCGGAAGGAAGTTTGCTTGAAGTTTGCTTGTTTTTCTTGTTTAATCTCCAATTTTGTAAAAGATGAGAAATTAGTTTTATTGAATTAACACAAGATGTATCTTAAGTGTGCACCAACAAAATTTTGCTTCATAAAACTACATTTTGATGCTTGAATTTTGACTTGCATGAGTGTTTGATTTTTTACCACACTGGGTGTTCTTTGCTTTGGCTCCAGATAATTTTTTTGTCAGTTCTACAGATATGTTGCAGATTATTTCAAGGTATGTTAGTTATGTATATACAATACATTTGAGAGTTATATTGAATATTTCTAACATTACTTCTTTATGATTCTAAAAATTCAAAAATAGGGAGTGTTGTTGTTCCTTTGTTAGATGTTAAAACAAACCAATAACTTTTCTTTAGCTTTGGCATTTCACTTTTCGCGATACCGTGTGGCCTTTGTGTTCATCTTTTTCAGGTACTTTTAGCTTCAATTCCTTGATTGGAGTGTTTTTGGTTGTTTTCTTTCTTTTTGTTCATATTTGTATTTTGGAGCTTTGACCGTAGAGCTAAGAACACTCGAATTTTGAATAAAAACATTCGAATTATGAATAAAAACATTCGAATTATGCCTCAATAAAAACATTCGAATTGTGAATAAAAATATTCGAATTATGAATAAAAACATTCGAATTTTAAATAAAACCATTCGAATTTTTTGGATTTACCTTCTACCATACAAGAAAAAAAATTCAAGTTAACTTTTTCTGAAAAAATCCAAGATAGCTAACTCGAAAACTTGTGAACCAAAAATAAATTTCGAGTTAGCTAACTCGAAAAAAGGATTTGTGATAAAGAAATTCGAGTTAGCTAACTCGAAAAAAGTTTTTTCGAAAAATAAAATTCGAGTTAATTTTAACTCGAAAAATATGTTTGAAAATAAAAAATCGAGTTAGAGTCGAGTGACGTCATAATTTGCATTTTATGACGTCATAATTTAGCTAACTCAAAAATTCCTAACTCGAAAATCGCTAACTCGAAGTTTTCTAACTCGAAGATTCCGGGCCTTTAATTTTTACGGGTCATTTATTAAATTTGATTCATTAGATCAAAAGTTATGCTGTATCATGTATTTATGATTCTGTTTAATTTGATAGGTCGATTTCAACGTTTTGGAACACTTTCTGAAAGTAACTTTTTTATTCAATTGAGAATAACTTTTGATCTAATGAACCGAACCAATAAATGACCCATTAGAATTTAAGTTTATCTTTCTTTTTTTTCAAATGAAAAAGGAATAGTTCTTTCAAGATTTTTAGACCTCCAGAAAATGAACTTTAAAGAGAGAAACCTTTTTGTGGCGCATCCGGTATGGCGCACAAATGTAAATATACAATCATATCTACAATAAATCTGGATCAATCCATCCAACGCTCCATGAAAGGCTTTGGACGGGAGATTACTTACGTCTTCACAGAATCGAACAATGTCTTTCCACCTATCATGTGCTTCTGTTATCTGGTCTTTTCGAACAATCTTGGTCTGTCTACTTTTTTGACGACTTATTTGAGGTGGATTTTCCTTTGGTCTAGAACTATCTCTCTCATCAATATCCCTTCCCTTCAGATTTGGTGAATGCTTTGTTGCCACCTGGCCAACATCACTAAGTTCAGCATTTGGTTGAGCTCCAGTGCCTCCCTCGACAGTAGGTAATTCATTAGTTATACCGTCAGAAAGTTTCTGCTGTGTTGGAAATTCCTGCTTGGGATGTTCATTCTCCTTTGTTTCTTTTGAACTTCCTGCCACATCAGATGTTCCTTCAACTTCAACCTTTTGATGGAAAATACCAGCTTTTTGTTCCTTTGGCTTCCTTGCATCTCGAAGGTATTTTACTGCTGCCTCTTTTTTGTCTTGAAAAAATTTCAGGATTCCTCCTCCGTCTGATTTAGTTGGTTGTGGTTCATTGCCCAACTTGGCAGCATGGGGTGAAAGGTTATCGCAAACTTGACAAAAAAGTTCGCTCACTGAATTTTCTAGAGTACATCGACTGCATACCCAGATACCTAAAAAGGAAAGTTTCAAAAATACTGTAATGATGATATCTTTTATTAGTCATCAACTTTGTCAACTTTTCAAAAAGATATTTCTTGACTAATATCATACGTTTAGTTCAACAACATTTCAGATAATGGGAGATACTTCCATAATCATTTAGTACAATGTAGTTAGGAATCTTTTGCTATATATCTCTCATGTACTGCAGTACTCACTGACCTTTCCAATATTACCATGGACAAAGTTTCTCAATCCTGGCCATGCAAAATCACTAGCTACTCACATCACTACTTAATAGCGATGTAAATGATGAAAGAAATGGTGGATATAGCTTTGTCCAGGAATATATAAAGGTCAGTGGCAGTATAACATCTGAAGATAACTTAGGCGGTGTAAAAATAGGCCTGTAATATATATCTTCCTATTTTTTTAATATAATTTTACCAAAAGGAACACCTAGTAAAAATTTTAATAAGCTTGAAATCTCTTTCATTCAATGAAATTATTTTTCACATGAAAGATTTGAAAGAGATTTAAGATTGAATTTATTACCTTGATTGTTCATTTCTCATATTTGTTCATATTAATCAGCCATGTTGTCTTTAATCATTTAATACTTTTCAATTATTCTGAAAATAAAATAGAATACATTGATGGCCAGCCAAAAAGACACTTTTACTAGTATTTTTCCACTAAAAGTGCTGTTTTTACCAAAATTTTAATGATTTCGGGAGGGCTAGCATTCAGTTACCAGACGCTTAAAGGGCATGAAAAATGGTCTGATAATATTATCAAAAATAAAAACTGACACAATTTATCTAAAAGTAATGGTGTAAATTTTGATTGAAAATTTTTTTTCTTCATACCACTTGATAGATCTCTTCAAACTGAGTTAAAAAATGTAAAAAATTTATCTAGAAGTAACGATGTAAATTTTTTTTGGGGGTTCTTCATACCACTTGATAGACCTCTTCAAACTGATTTCCTAGATTAAATTTAGTCAGAGATGTTTTTTGGATAAAAAAAACAAAAGGTCTTTATTATATATAGCATAAATTTTTGCAGGATTTGGGGAAATTTCTCATTCTCCTTAATTTTTTGACTACAAAAACAGCACTTCTGAGCTACAAAAGTTGCAATATTTGTAGTACATTTTTGCTCAGGTTGATGAGTAACAACAGTATCAGTTGATTTAGGTAACTTTTATCCTTGTTGTTGCAAACACATCCTGTAGATGATTGATGTTGTTTTTCTGAAAGCTTCATTTCCTAGTGTGAAAAACTGTCTTTGGTATGGTTTTTGGAAACTCAGTGGTATATAGAGAAATTCCTTTACAAATAGAACTTTTGTGTGAGGTGATGTAATGTTGAGTCATTAAAAGTTCCAGCATCACAACAATTACAAATAAAAATATTAGTAAATACTTTTACTAAATATTGCATGTCAATCTAATGTAAAAAAAGTTCCAAAAGTAGAACATTTAGTAAAGCTAAAAATCATACTATAAGTATTGTGATTTTAGAGTTTTAGAGTTCATAGAAATCAAGAAATGCTCACTCACTTTCAAAGAAATATCATGAAAACACTGGGTGCTCAACAAAAAAGCTTCTCTCTTTGAACTTAATTTTCTCGATTTCTATGAGCTCTAAAACAGTGTTGCATTTGAAGGAGAAAAGATCAACGAAATTTTGATGGGACTAAAAGAGCATGAAAACAAGAATATGATATATAAATTGGAATAAAAAAGTATACTCAAAACTAATGGCAATGTCATCATTTGACAATCAAACAAAAAGTTTTCTGTCAAGGACCTCGTAAACATTCAAACAACTTTCATCAAAAGGATTTGCCGCATTTAAAAAAGTTTTAAAACATCATAATTCACTTCATAAAATTTAAAATTTGAATATCTCAAAAACTAATGATCAAAACAGGATGAAATTTTCACCTTAGATGCATCATATTCCGAGTAAGCAATTCACGAATAAAAAATTAAAAACAGTTAAAATGTCATAAATCTTTTAGCCAAAATAGAATATTGCAAATTTCTGCAAATGTCATCAAAAAATAGCTTCACAATGGTGCTGCAGATTTGGATTATTTTGGCTAATTTTGTCCTTATATCTAAAATAGTGTTACATGGAGATGAAATTGGGCATATATAGTCTTATCCTTATAACAGTTCAAAAGTAGAATAAAGCATTTTTGATACAACAATTACAGAACTAGGTCACAAGTTCTGGAACACTCAGCTTGGTAAAATGTGTTTCCATTTCAATAAATGACTCACAATTTATCGATGACGCAAGTAATCAATAAAAGAAACCAACAAAAGAAACCAATAAAATATATTAAAGACAAGCCAAATGCTAAATGGACCTACCTGATGATCAGAGTCAGAAAAAATTAAACTAGAAAAGAAAGATAATAATGTTCAGTGCAGAAGCAAAATAGCATAAGAATGAAAAGGAAAAATCATGACACTCACCACTGAATGGTTATAAGGTGACAGGAACAAACAATACTATTGTTCGCAAGCAAATTTCGAATTGGAGATGTTGCAAGTGCACAGTTAGAGTGGTAGATTTTTCAGAAGCTCATGATTTTGACTTGAAGCTAGCTTGAAAAAAAGTCACTTGGAGTCACTTGCTTGCTTGCTGGAGAACTGCAGAGAGCAGAATTGTCAATCTTTGGGAATGTGCTTTTTTTATCTTAAATCTTAGCGAAGAAAAACTACTTGTAGTAAATTTTTGTAATGATTTCGACTTGAAATAAGCTTGAAAATAGTGATGTATATAATGCTTTTTACAGCGAATAAAAATTGTTTCAACCATTTTTTAGAACACATTACTGTACCCTCTATCTTTCAGGTAAAAATCAGAAAAAACTAATGAACTAATTTTGCACAAAGTCCAAAAAACCCTCTTTTTGGGTGGTTTTTGGACCAAATTTGCTCAAAAAATTTTTTTTTCAAAAGTCTGGGTCCATCACATTCCTGGCATTGTCATATAGCATCGTTGTGCCGAAAATCAAAAAAACTAATGAGCCAATCTCAAAAAAAAGCTGGTAACAGACAAAAGAATCAAATAAAGGTTAAGCGCTTATAGTTATATACATCCAATGTATATAGCACTTCCTGTGTTCCGGAACTAGATAGTTTCTAATCCTGATATACAGTAGGAGTTTAAGTTTAGACTGTATAACCGCTGGGGGAAATGTCGTTTAAACATGCTTTCACTGCAGTGGAAGTGGTGCATGACACTTTTGACTTTTTGACCAAAAAAGAGAATTTTGAATCTGATTAATCCGGTCACAGATCCCTGTCAGTCTAAACTTAAACTCCTATATCAGGATTAGAAACTAGGCTAGTCTTACCTCTTTTATCTTTTCCTTTCAACAATACAATGCTGATAAGTTGACACAACACTTGTGTATATGTACATTGACAAGTAATCTCTGAGAGAAATTTTTATAAAAATATGCAACAAAAACGAAAGTGGTCTCTTCTACTGATTGCTTCCCAGCGCTTCTTCGCAGCTGTTTATCAAATTTCAACCAATGAGGTTGCCGCATTTCAAACGACCCTTCTTTTTGGCACCCATGGCCTCTCAGTGCCTTGCATGACGGGCAGCTGTAAAATCTCACCCTTCATATATTTGTTGTTGAATCCATTCGCCATAGTTTATAAAAAAATCAAAATTTATTTCACTACATAAAAATAGAAGCTTTTCGGCTTACGCCATCGTCAGTATACAAGAACGGTAAAAAATCACAAATTTGTATCTAAAATGTTGAGAAAAAAAAATTGCCTAATTATCTACAAATAAAAAAGTCATTATATTAATAAGCGCTTGATAAAAAATTCGTTAAAAACATAATGGGTAATAAAATTTTATTTTATTCCGTGGAGTAAATCAAGTGATGCCATTTCTAAAAAGTTGTAATTGTTTTGTTTCTATTTGGTTGTTTAATGATTAATAATAATAATATATTTGTTTTAATCTGTGATTCGTGGCTTAGGTTTTTTCTCATCTTCAATTTACTGAAGAAAGCGGGAATTCGATGCGAGATTTAGATTGTCAACAAAGTGCCAAGTCTTATACTGCCTGTGTCTAAAAGAAGAAAACTCAGAACATTTAATTGGTGAGAGAAAAACTTCTTTGTGGCGCACCCTTCCAGTACACAGTACACAGAAAAACATCTTCAACTTAACCAATTGGCTGGGAAAGCCATCATTAAACAAAAACTTACCATCTCTCTTGCTTTGCTGCTTTTGTTCAGCCGTTCATGTTCCATGGAGAAATCGCGAAGAAATTTTTATTTTGGTTATTTCTTGCTATGTCGGGTGCAACCGTGATCGATTTTATGGATGATAATGTTTTAACACACTACAGCTAAGCCCGACTGTGCTCGAGATGAGATCATGACGTGAATCAAAAGTGAAAGTACTTTCGAATGTTTTTGTTTATTTCGTTTTCTCGGGCCACCGGGGTCATTATAAAACAAGAGCCATCGTTAACTTGGTAGCAGTAAAACCACTTCAGGGTGGTAAAAGTAATTCTGACTCTGATCGAGATGAAAATTTGCACCAAAAAGAGGCCTATGTGCGCACCACACTCTGCTCTAAAGAGATGTTGCGAATGTGACAATTTGACTTGCGAACAGGGAAGCTAAAAAATTCAAAACCGTTGCCTTTTGCCTAAAAACGGGTTTTTTATTTTAATATTTTATGCATATATGATTGTAGGCTGCTTGCATCCTCTAACGGATTCGTGCTCCTTATACTACCTGCGGTTTTGTAGAGGTCTGCGATTCAGACTAATATGATTGATGATTGTTTTGCTGCAATTGTTTTTGACATTCATCCAAAAGCTTGATGAAAAAGATCAAGCAATCCGCTGTGGTCACTAACGTAGCCCGGAGGCCTTTAGAGTGTCATGCACAGAGAAATCGGAATCTGTTTGGAGATTAATCAAACATTTCCATTGCAACTATACTTGTTAGCGCCATCCCGAAATCCTGCAAGTGGTTTTTGCTTTTTGTTTTAAAAAATCTTCTTGATGTCATTTGAGTTAATTACATAGAGAAGAAAGTTTTTTTCATTAATTTTGCGGCTTTTGAAAGGGCAAACAATCACTCAAAAGGTTTAGTTCTAGATAGGTTAATAGTAAAACCTTTTATTATTTCATAACAATTTTTCCAGAATCTCAATTCAAGCTTGAAACACTAGTACCGAATATTTCACAAAAGCAACAACTCATTGATAGCTAGTGACATTCTTGTGGCCAATATTGAAAATTGTCTTCATAATTGATAGGATGAATAGAGCGCGTCAAGAACACACAATGCGCAGGTCAACATGACGAACGTTCAACGAACAGTAAAACGATATCGAGAAAAGAATTGGTTTGTTGGCAACGGTGCCAGGATTAGGATAATTTTTCTTCCATATTTTTAATCGCTTCACCTAGACTGGTATTCCGCAAACAAGCGGTTCGGCTCCTTTAATTTTAAAAGTTCAAAAGATACATTGATAAGTATGATTTGGAAAATAAAAAAAAATAAACAAAACTTCTTTCTTTGAGGTACTGAGAGCCATGATCACCCAGGAATAAAATGAAGGCCATTTTACGGATTTAAAAATGTTTTCAATAAAATGGCAGATGACCCTGAGAAAAATGATATTTTGGCACTATAGCAACACATAGGGCAAAAGCAATAATTGATAAAGGAAGGTTTACAATTCAAATAGAACATTTGGTCGAGCGGAAACCTCATATTAATCATTGACGCACATGATAACAAAAGCATGGTGCTCCTTAAATGGAAACATCGTATTTCAAAATACACATCTTCTACTCAGGTACCTTCCGCTAAAAAGTAGTTTGAAACAAGGGGGAATTCCAATGTAATGTTTGAACTTAGGATGGCAGAGATATCACTTAGAGAAATTTCTGCATAAGGAAACTAAATGAATTAAAATCCAAAAAGTTTGAAATGCCATGAAAATTTGGATGCGCTTACTGTTTTGGAAATGTGAATTTAAAATGATGGATTTTCTGTGTCAGCTTGAAGAAGGAAACTTAATATCAATGATGAAAATCGAAAAAAAACACAGTCAACAAAAATGTCAATTAGATCGAAATGAGTAACAACATTTCGCAATTTAACAGATCACAAAGAGTAATTGGAAAAAAGTCATTTAGACGTTTGAAAAGAAAAACGTAAAATTCATTACTGCATCAACATTTGAGTGACGAACTCATGGTCTTTGTCCCTTACCTCCATTAAAGGAATAAGATAATTTGTTAACAAATACGTGCACTTAGATCTTTGCGGCATATCCTGTAATTCTTATTGCTTGACAAACGAAGGAATAATTTGCTGTTCTTACTTTACACGAGGAAGGAAGGCCTTTTATTGCATCACTTTCCAAAAAACTCTTTTTCAAAAAGAAAGATTGTTGC
Organism: Clytia hemisphaerica; assembly: GCF_902728285.1. Lineage (NCBI taxonomy): Eukaryota > Metazoa > Cnidaria > Hydrozoa > Leptothecata > Clytiidae > Clytia > Clytia hemisphaerica. Next base: position 83,075 of record NW_027103519.1, on the reverse strand, counting down.
AAAAAGCAGAAACATCTTGGCAACATGTGGTACGTGATTGTGAAATTATAATTTTTTTCGTCAAGTAAAAAGATGACGTAAGGAATTTCTTTCGAATCATGACATGCTGAAGGAGCAAGATTTTGTTGTGGTGCAATATCTTGTGTATCATAAAATGTGACTCTCCTATTGGTATTGGTGAAAGGGGAATATAAACTTCATTGCGTAAACGAAAACAAAATAAAATTCATTTCTTCTTCCTGAATATCTTTTCGTTTTTGTTGAACTCCTCATTAATATTGTGCGTGAAGAAGTGATGTAAAATTCTTTCTTCATGATTCACATCCTAATCCAACAAGAAGAAGAATCTCTACTGATGAAGATGCAAATTTACTAATTGATACATTCAAAGGAGTGACAAAATTATGTCCTTCCTGGTGCTCGATACAAAATTTGCAGCAATTTTAGTTTTCAAATATATTCTATTTTAAAGCAGTTCCGTTTCGAAAGAAGAAACAGACAACAAAAAAGTTCAACCACCATGATTGTGCAAAATGACATACCTCTGTTGAATCAGAGCAATCAGAGAAGAATGAATTATGCCACTTCATCAATCAGCCAATCAGTCAGTCAAGAACAAAGCACATTTTGTATGTTTGAAATCAAAAGTGTAATAAAAAGTAATTGTTTCTATTCCATCAAGCCTATCGCTCTCTTGATCTTACCAAAACAGACAAATCAGAACATGAAGGTTTTACTGCCATTCAATACATTCAAAAAGTAACAAAAGATGTCAACGTGAATTAAATGATGAGTCATCAGACTGACAGGTGGCTTGATAGTACTATTGCTGCCTGGATGAACAATGAGAAATCTTCAGCATCAAAGACTTATGGTTGCTGGCAATGAAGTGTTCGAGCTGACATCATCCATAGCAATCCACTAAGGACGTGAATGTGAACAGTATTAATTGGGATGAGAGGAAATCATAGATGCTTGTCAGTCCCAAAATAATTACTTGAAATAAGGCATCCGTGCTCCCTTCAGGAAACAATTTTGACCAATTGCGATAAATTTTCATATAAATCATGTAATAATAATTAATAACTTTCGTGTTTAAATCTGTACGTGATCGCAGACAATACCTATTGAAAGATCACCATCTTTGTCACCATGGCCACAAAGACAGGAAATCGTTCTGCATTATATCCATATCTCAACCGCAATCCCTTACTTGATAAGACTTTGACAAACACTACATCATATAAAGTTTAGTAGAAAACAAGTAAATAGAACTCCAACTTAAACTAAAAATGATGTACAAAGGATCCTATTAGAATTCTTTGCCACCATAAAAAAGACTCGTCGATACAACAATAGGCGAAGAATTCTTTTTGACCCTGCGTGAATCACATATACAAGGGAAGGCCCTAAGAGTCCACACAACTTGCTTCTGCTTGAGAGATTTGCTTTCGAAAGCATACAAAATCTGTCGGATGAAACACGAGGTAGAAGTGTTTAATACCTTCCTGGTGAAAGCATGCAACAAAGAGAAACTTAGTGGAATGAGAAACGGTGTTCTATATCTCATTACGCCTCATGACATGTGCGCCGTCTCATGTTCGTTTGTATTGCATGACGTCATTGATAACCACCATTTACTTAAAATTCAACAGTTAAACATGTTTTAATGCAAACCCTCGCATATTGTACAATTTTTAATGAGTCTAACTGAAGGTTTAATGGAAGCGTCATTAAATAAGTGGGATAAAGCGCAGGCTAATTACTTTAATCTATTTGACGTAAACAGTGTTTGGGGGTCTGCATGTCAGTTTGTCATCCAATCTCGCTGAAAAGTATGTACAAAGAATGGGCAAACAAAGCAAGGGAGATAGAGGTTCCTTCCAAAATGACCAGTAAGAAGATAAGAATAGCAAACTTACAAAACAAACCAAGATTTTGTGAAGGAGGGGATGCGTGAACAATATTGGTTGGAAATGAATTGGGAAGTGCAGATGATTGCTTTTGCGTCATCAACGAATCCGTCCTCAATCTTTTGTTTTCGTTCTTCCACTTTTTCCATAAAGAGAAATCGCAGTCACAATTACCATGATCACAAAAACAATTGTCTTTCCCTTTCCCTCTCTTCATTCGAAGATGAACCTTTTTCTAGTTCCAACCTAAATTCTCAGACATTTTGAGGTTTCTCAGGGAAGGATAAACACCTAATAAATTTGAATTCAATTTCCTGAAAACGCTTCAACGGAGATACAGTTTTTTGGTATGTCAAGGGAAAAGAAAGGAAATATCACCTCAATTCATATCTTACACGATATCCTCAACATTCAAAGGCTCAAATACACCGAGTAGCGAGAAGAAAATCTAAAAAGTCCCTCAACAAAAAAATCACTTTTCTGTGCCACTGATTGGTTCGTTTGTCTCATCTACTACATCATCATTTTAAAATTCAACCAATCGGATTGATATGATTGTCGAGGGGACTTTCGGGTAAATACGGTAAACAAAGACAGAACAGGCGTTCCAATCTTTCTTTTGAAGGTCGAGGCGAAGGAATGATCTGACATGTTCTCGCTGATACAGGGGTGTTTTGCTCTTATGGTATCAAAGGTTTGTTTGTCTGTTTTTTTATGCATTAAGTTTGTAAGCCACGTTAATCGAATAAGGAGTAAGATAATAAGACCTCGCTTCTTTATCTTTGAATCAAACAGCCGTCTATCTAATCTTTATAACCGTCATATTTTTTCATAATACACATTTTTTTATAGCTTTCATATCAAAAGTTTGTTGATGAGGATTTTTGATTCGCAGAAAAGTTTTTCGAACTCAAAGATTATTCATATTACTCAGACCTTTAGATCAGCAGTTTTGTTTGACATTGACGTGTCCATAAATCATCTGGGTTTAATTGGTAAGATTGTAAAAGTGAAGAAGTGAAAAAAGGTTGGTATGTTTCTTTTAAAGAAATTATATTTGAGAGTTTTATTAAAGTTCCTTGTTGAGAGGTAGCTTTTCATATCATTTCAGTTTATTTTAATTATAGAAAGCCGATTTGAATTTGAATAAAAGTAAAAGGAATCAATATAGAAAACTCCGTGGACGATAATATTTGGCATCAAATTACTACAACTCTAACAACAATTTCAAAGGATGTGACATTTAGTTTGAATAATATAATTAAATGAGTAGTCTTTTGTTTGACGGAACAATGAAAAAGAACGCAGCAAGCATTGTTCTCAAATAAGGAGCTCATTAAAACATTGAGAAATTTCATAAACAACCACATCAACAACAAAATTGATTTAATCTCAAACCTTTCTCTTGAACACACACGACACAGCGTTTTTTTATAACTGTTATTTTTTCAGTATGGTGATGGCACGAGAAAGTCCTGACTTGATTCGCTCTGCGACTGCACCCATCTCAGCAAGCTCGCACGAATCTCGTAAAGAAAACAAGAAAGCCAAATCACTGACTGAGAGATTCCGCTCGAAGTTCAGTCGGTCAAAAGGCTCATCACACACAGCCATCAAAGAAATCGATACCAATGAGGAGATCACTTACGGGAAAATCGTTGTTTTAGGACAAGCCGGAGTTGGGAAGACGTCCTTCATCCATCGGTTGGTAAACAACTACTTCACAGATCAATACACACCCACCACCACAAGTTCCAGTTTCGAAGTCACCGCTATAGTCGAATGTGAAGACCTTTTCAAAAGCAAGAAAGAAAGATTCATTGATTACGCAAAATCTGTTCGAAAAGTTAAGAGTTTCTCACGTACGACCATCAGTCAACAGTTAGCAAAACAACAATGTAAAACAAAGACCTTCAAATTTCAACTGGTGGATACAACAGAAGACATCAATGAATCATCACCCATGGAATATCGATCGACAGTCGCCAATGCTCATGGATTCTTACTGGTCTGTTCATCAGACAAAGCAGACAGCATCCAATACATCCGTGATATTTACCAAGACATCGCCAAGATGAGAATCAACACTACAGTCCCTGTTCTCATCATCCAAAATAAGGATGATCTACACGCAGGTAGCGAAGAAGATGAGACTTTCGATGCCGAGTTAGAGCAACTGGCAGTAGAGTTGGACGTTGAAACGTGTCTCCTATCTACCGCTAACTCCAGTGGCTTCGAAAATTTAACAGAACTTTTATTGAATGAAATGAACGTGTACAATGATGATTGTCGGGTTGAAATGGCTTTACCTGATGAAGTCGCTTACTGTGACCAATCAGATGATGAATTAGAAACAGGTAAGCATCATTGAAATCTTTTCTGTTTCACTGAGTTTTAGTATTAAGCAATGTAAAAAGACGTGAATGGAAGAAGTGAAATACCTCCCTACTTTCGTTCCATATCTCTTATATTGCATCACTTATAAAATATTTCTCTTTTTCTCATCATCAGGGCCGAAAGTGATCACTAACAGAAACGCAGCAGGAAAAATGAGACGGATGCGATCAAGCGTTAATTGAGAGAAATTGATGGTTTGAACCAAACGGTGTGGTTTCACAAGAAGAAGGGAAAGTTGGCAACGAAAGCACTTTTCCTTCAAATACACACATCCCCAAAACAATTTCTGTTTACGGATAAGATAGAAAGTTAATCGACTTTTGGTAATTAAGATAATGACAGTCATTTACGCAGATTGGTCACCATGGTGACTTGTGGCATGACATTGCATCTTTTCAGGAAGTTAGATGGATATGATGATCTAGTGAAATTCATTAACAGACGACCGACAAATCCTCCTCTTTGTGCGAAAGAAGAAGAAGAAAGATCTCTTCTCCGTGGAAGAAGGCCGACTCACTGGACAACTATCAAACATTCAAGAGTTACGTTACACCTTCTGCAAAACAAAGATACAACCTCTTTTTAAACTTTAAAACCAAAAAACAATAATGGCCTGATGAAAGGCAAAGTACAGGAAGGAATTTCTTCAGAGTGGAATTATCATTTTATTGTCTCGTTTCGACCACGCAGGTGTTTCCTGTCGTTTTTATCGATTCCTCATTTGATCGCAATATTGGAGTCGTTTTCTCATGTTTTATAATGTAATATAAATTGTAAATATAAAAACAATTGTTTTCTGTCTGAAATTTAAGTAACAAATGAAATATTGAAATGAATTTTACAATACAATTAAAAAACAATACTAGTTGTTTGGAAATTCTTAAGAAAACCCTTTTCTGAAAAAAGAAATTCCCAACACAATGAATTTGAACAATAGATTACTTTTGTTAAACGAAGGGTTTTTATGGGAAAAAGTAGTTTAGTTTTCTTAGACATATCGAGTCTTGATTTCAAGTACCTCTTTTTTATGTCCTATTTTTATTACATATAACGCTAGATTTTTTAGATAAGATTTGTTTTAACTAATGTTTTAACTAATGCCAGTTTTTTTGGCAAGCCTCATCCAACAAAATCGTCCTAATAAAAAGGGAGTTTTATAAGTCACCACATAGCAAAGCATATGATAACTTTTTAGAACATGCTCTTTGCAAACCGTATTCCTTCTCATCATGGGGTCGAAGAAAGGACCTTGAATGTTCTACGTGAAAGTATCAACATGAAACTTTTCTACAGGATAAATTAGAGCTATCATGATAAATGCTTTGTTAAAGAAAGTTCTCCTCTTTATAATTAACTTTGATGAAAATGAGTATAATTTTGCTCAATTGAAATCACTCAATTTAGACACCGACAATTTGTGATGACAAACTACTTTTGTCTACTGACCTTTATGTTCAAGATGGAAACAAACGCACTTTGGAAATTCCCATTCAAAAAATAATACTCTATAAATATCACCTTTCCTCTCTTTCCAAAAGTAAGCATAGAAAAGATCAATCATCAAAGAAACCTTAACAAACAGAGTGGGTCTACATTTAACCTCATTGTAGGCGAAGAACAAAAGTGCGCTAGATCAAAGGGTGCATGTAAGAGGATGGGAAGTTGACCACAATAGCCACTACAACTACTTTCAACTCAGGATATTGTTGCAGCAAAAGCAACATTGAAGCACGAAACAAAAAGCAATCTTACAATGTTGTTATTGTGTGAAAAGAGATTCTGGTGATGGTGCAAAAAATAACTCTTTCTGAGCCGTACTTCCTTAGCCAGATTTCAAATGCACGATGCAGTGAAGGCCAGGTACAAACAGTTTAGAGTAGAGTATTGCACGTGGAGTAAAAGAGAGAGGGAGTATTTCTGGATCAAAGATAAACGATCGAACGAAGCAGACATACACAATATAATCTTATCGTAAATGAAGAAGATAAAAAGACACCGACCGACAATATTGATGGTTCCAAAAGATATGAAGGTCGTCTGCTGTTCCGTCTATTCAACACGCAGTCTGCCTTCTCGAAAGAAAACTTACTGTGCATCACACGTATTTCCTACAATGTCTGTCTTTGAAATAGCTTACTCACTCTCAATCGCCCTCTGTAGAAAGATAAACAGAGTCGATCGCTTGGCCTCTGCAACACGTATGGGGGGAACCGCCTGAGTGAAACGTTGATCATTGTGATGGTATTTATCATTAATTGGCATTTATTATTATTTAAATTACAAGATAAATCCAAACGAGCACCTGTCGTTAAAATAAAATAATTCTGAAGCCTCAATTAAGTATTTCACAATGACCTAACTTGACATTATACCTTGCTTGTTAACAAGAAGCTTTTGTGGCAAGATTTCTTTCAAGATTCTGATAGAAAAGAAGAATTCAAATCGACAGTGAGTTGAACTTTGATAAAAGAATTTTGTAAAGTACATCAATTATGTTGGTTTGCCTGGCCTTCGAAGGAAGAGGGCGGTTCGTTATTTTCACAATGACACTGCAGAAAAAGAGCAGGAGATGTAGCAATTGATTTGACTATCATAAAAATACAATGCACATCTTAATGAGATCTTTCCGCGTGCAGGATGTAAGAGTGCTCTTCCAATACAATCATTCACTTAACTTTGCGACTGACCATCAAAAGTGTTTAGAGAGGATTTGGAAGGTCCAAAATAAAACAGTAATTTGACATATTTATCAAATGTTCCCATAGCGAGAAAAACACCTAAGGAAATACAAGTCAATGTGTTATGGTTAGGGAAAAGAGGTGACAAACCAAGGGATATTACTGGATATTGAGGATTATTCTGATATGGAAAGCTGAAGGAAATTAAAAGTGGAAGTAAGAGAAAGATGTTTTTTTTCCACAGCAACAATCAAATTGACAAGCTCTCCAAATTTACAGCTGGCAAAACACGATTCTCAATCAAACAAATACGGTTCTTCAAAAGAGAGCCATGGAAAGACCGAATGAATTGACGTGGCAAACAAAAAGTTAATGAAGTTATTTACCTCATACATACAAACCACATACCTGTAAAAGTGATTAAAGAACGTTAGCGGAAAATGGGTACAAAAAACTTTTCAAGTTTTAGAAAAAAGATAAAGGTTCGAAGGGACATTCCGATTAGGGAGAGTCAGCTAATTATACTATATTTGAATTAATTTGACACTTTGCGGAAATTGGAGATTCAAAACGATTTAAAAATCTGCCTTTAATTTCACCAAGAGCATTTCGTTTTGTTATTGAAGTTTGAAACTGAGACAACAAATGAAAGGTGAGGAAAAAATACATTATTCTAGTCAAGAAAATTCACCAGAGAGAAAGATCAAATTCAGTTTTCATTTTTACCAAATAATTGTGATCAAAATTAATGGCATTAATTATGGATTTTTAAGTGCCCACAGGAAGTAATGAGATGTCGCGAACAACAAATTATTTCTTCCTTATTTGAAAATCTTTCTGGCCAAAAGTAGGAAGCCTTAATGGCTGATTGATATCGAATAAAGAAATGCATACCTGTCCATTTTGGATCGTATATTTATTGTAAAATTCTCAACTAAAAATATAAATACAATTTTCGAATAAATCTTATTATATAAAGCAGAAAGAACAGAAAGTCGATGCATGTCAAAAACACTAAAAAAATACCAAGCAAAGGTTAGGAAAGCTCGATAGTAACGAAGAACAAAATGCATAAATTTTGCAGTAATTTTTTCGCACGATATAGATAATCGAGATATGACTTATCTTATTCAATTAAATAGAGATTTGAATATTTCTTCGAAATTGATCACCAAACAAAAGGGGAGATGGGACAAATGCGAGCGAGAAACATGTGGTGAAGAAAGCAGGAAATCTTCACAAATTTATCAAGCTTGCAAGAATATTTCAATTATATCATTAAAGACAGCTAATTATGATGTAACGCAACAGAAAAGAACAACATTTTTCTACAAAACAACCATGACATTGCACTTTTCATTAGGCAGCGATGCGTCATTTCATATTATAATCATAGTGAGATCAATATCGAACAACCTCGTAAATCAAGATATCTATGCTCCCAATGAGCAGGGTGGAATGTTTGAAAAGAGATAGTAGGATATTAAAACTGCATTCTCTTCATCAAAAATACATCCTTTTCGTGGGTAGAGTTTCCTTCAATTCGTGAAAAATGTTCAAAGAAGTTTCCTCTACCTTTCCACGAGGAATGATGTAGACTAGAAGACAGTCAGTAGAGCGAACACACCATACAACAGCGCACAAGGATAAGCGACCAGAGGTTGTTGGTGATCCATAGCAAGTACTGTCACAAAAAGCTTTGAAGCTGAAAAACTACACCATAATATGACAACACCTGTTAATATCGTCCCTAATGTACCCCTGAAAGTGAGGAAAGAAAAAGAAAAAGATTTGAATAAAAGAGAATTAATATGAATGCAAATATGACGCCATAAAGATGATTTATCGAGACTGCCTTAAGAGCTCTTATTATGTGGTGAATTCTGGGAAAAATAGCTTTGATATGTAAATATGAATAAAAGAGAAATGTACTTTACCGATAGTGTAAGAATACTTGTATGAAAGATCTCTAACTTACGTTAGCGTGAAGACAACAGAGAGACCTGACAAAATGACCATCGGCAACAAACAGTATCCCAGTACACTGATGGTACACGTTAATGTTACTCCGGTCATGCTCATCAGGTTCAACACTGCATACATACATAAACATCCCAATACACCAACTCCGTAAATGTATCCGAACCCATGAACTTTCCCACTCTGAAAAAGTAAAAGAAAACACTTTCATTTTTTATTAAGTTGGACTTCTAATAAAACCGTCGTGTTTGAAGTGAGTTGATCTTTTCCTAATAGGTTAGTCGTTGCTTTACTTTTGACTTAAAAACTTTAACAAGACAATGATAAGATAAAAATTAGGTCAGAATTTACTGGTTCTTGAAAGAAACAATATAATTTATTACCAATAGGAGAAAGCCACCAAAAGCCACACAAAATACCAAAGGACCAGCAAGGTCTGAATCATCCATCACACTTGCATCTGTTTGATGTAAAGGGTTCAGTACTGATTTAGTCTGTGAAGAAAATAAAAATACGTCAAGCAAAGTTCCAAACAATTATCATATCTAATGAGCATAAATTTTCGTCGGTGAAACAAAATCAAAGAAAGAAAGAACTTACGGTTAAAGTAATGTGTTCAAAATTGATTCCAAGTTCTAAAAAAAATGAGGCATGAATTGAAATTTATAAGCTGGTTATTTTGCTAATACAGACTTAAAATCCAGATTTTATGTCATCAAACTAGATGAAACTATGTTAAAATGTGTTTCAAAATTCTATTTGAAATGGTTACCTTCAAGTAAAGGAGGCTCATCATCAAAATTTGTGTAGCCACCACCTGTGTTGTTTGCATTTGCTTTTGGTTCTGAGAAGTTTGGAGAAAAAACTTGAGGTTGGGGAGGAGGAGCGTAAGGTTGATTGTATGCTGATTGATCATAACCTCCATATGGTTGTGTCTGTTGGCTGTTGTCATATCCATATGATTGTTGTTCATAATTGGTGTTGTAAAAACCATCATTTCCACCTCCATAATCACTTTGTTGAAAGTCCATTTTTTGCTTAAAAATTGTATCCTTCAAAATCAATCAATCAATCAATCAATCAATCAATCAATCAATCAATCAATCAATCAATCAATCAATCAATCAATCAATCAATCAATCAATCAATCAATCAATCAATCATCATCAATCAATCAATCAATCTATGAAAAAATACCCTGCGCTTTTTAAGAGCAATTGCACCTAAGAAAATCTGTAAGTGGGATCATTGATGTCTTGGATTTTTTTCTTTTTTAGATATGTTGTGGGGGTTCATGGGTGGAACAAAATTCCAAAATTTGAGCCTCAGAGCTCAAGCTGTTCCTGAGATATCGCATTTTGAAGTTTCAAAAATTTTGTCTAAAATACAGACCGGTAATTTACAGACCAGAATTCCAAATTGCTATAACTCCTTATTGGTAAGTCCAAATGACATGAAATTTTGCACAGATACACAAGACCATAAACATTTTCTAAAAACAAAAACAAAACAAAAAATTTTATTTCAAAATGGCGGATATTTGAAGCCAAAGTTTTGAACTGCTTGAAAATACCGGTTGGATTTGATTCTCAGTTATTCCCGGCCCGAGATTCCAAATTGAATTTCTTTTTCAGATCCTGAAAGATCAATCCTTTAACTACCAAATATCAAAAATCTGTCGTGGAGAATTCATTTTTGGCTCAATAAATCAATTTTAAAGATGACCTATATTTTCCGAAAATTCCCTAGCAACAAGGCTTTAACAGGCTACACCATGTACCAGAAGGCTCAAAAATTGGTTTTAATGATTGACAGTCCATTTCTGGACATTTGTGATCCTAGACTGATCGAATCATTAGAGGATATTCCTCTGTATATGCAAAAGATTATTCATAATTTTCACTGCCTGCGATGATATTAAGAGCCATTTTTTTTAAGAATCTTCAGGGTGTGATACCTCATCCTCTTGGATTTTGATGAAATTTTGACCAAATGATCTATCACACAAGAAAATAAGACCCTGAAAATTTCACCTTGATATCTCACGTAGTTTTGAAGATACAGCGTCTCAAAGATAGGCTACTAAGCGAAAATTGACCCCTAAATTTCATGAACTCAAGTCCAAGTGTCGTTATTAGCTTTAGACTGTCCAATATTTCTTGTCCAGAAGATTTAAACATCATTGTTTGCAGTATCTCATAAAATATCACCCTAGTAATGTTGCTTAGTTATTTAAGAATCAACAAGTAAGGCTGTTAGTGTACACAACTATAGAGATATTGGACAGTCTAAAAGTTAATCACGACACTTGGACTTAGAAATTTTGCGGTAAAGCGCAAATTATTGTAAAAGTAGGATTTGTGAATGATTCTAAAAAGTTTTTGAATAGGAATTAAGTACTGTTAAACCCATTTAGTTGAAGTAACCTGCTTATATTTAAGAGTAATATTCACCAAACTGTGAAAGATTGAGGCTTTTCCTGAAAATATAGGCCCTGGAATGGTAGGAAAGGCCAGATGTCAGTCTCGCATTTTTTTACATATTCTATACTTTTAAAAATAAAGAAACAGTCATAAAATGCCATCTGTTGATGGAAATGACCTGAGATCTTTTACAGTTGTTCCCTTAATGCCAATGATTAGTTGGCTAGAGAAGATCAACCAATATTTTGACAAAAATTAACCTTTAGAGCCCTTAAGTGGGCCTGATTTAGCATTTTAAGAGGGAAAAAACAACGAAGTTAAGCAAATTTTCAATCGATCATATCTTTAAGAGACTTCAAAAACCCACTTAGATTTTTTGAGGCTTATAAACTAGACCTACTAAGGAAGCCTTGCTGAAAGTTTCAAAAAATTTGTTGTTGCCGCAAAAAGATATGCCATCTTGAATTTTGCTCCAGATCTGCCAAAATAGCAATTTTTTCGGCCATTTTTGACAGTTACGCAAATAGGGAAATCCTGAAAATGTTGTTTTTGTGGCCAAAACCCACCAGTAAACCACTCCAGGTCAAAAGTTTGCTTTAAAAAGTCGCAAGGACTATCAGCAGCCAGCTAAAAGTGCTTCCAAACCCAGATTACGCAGTCTGAAGCCCTCTACAGGAGGTGCTAAAGATTTTCGGGGAAAATTTTGGAGACTCAATTTGATTTCTTCTGATACCCTACAAAAAGTTCTTGAAATCCACTGTATATAAATCAGCTTTCTAATGTACTTGAATAAAAATTCATTGGCTTTCAAAATCTGCTCCTCGCCAGAGTTCATGAAATTTAGGATAGAGGTCAATTTTCGCTTAGTAGCCTATCTTTTAGACACTGTATCTTCAAAACTACGTGAGATATCAAGGTGAAATTTTCAGGGTCTTATTTTCTTGTGTGATAGATCATTTGGTCAAAATTTCATCAAAATCCAAGAGGATGAGGTACCACACCCTGAAGACTTTTTAAAAAAATGCCTCTTAATATCATCGCAGGCAGTGAAAATTATGAATAATCTTTTGCATATAGAGGAATATCCTCTAATGATTTGATCAGTCTATGATCACAACTGTCCAGAAATGGACTGTCAATCATTAAAACCAATTTTTGAGCCTTCTGGTACATGGTGTAGCCTGTTAAAGCCTTGTTGCTAGGGCGTTGCTAGGGAATTTTCGGAAAATATAGGTCATCTTTAAAATTGATTTATTGAGCCAAAAATGAATTCTCCACGACAGATTTTTGATATTTGGTAGTTAAAGGATTGATCTTTCAGGATCTGAAAAAGAAATTCAATTTGGAATCTCGGGCCGGGAATAACTGAGAATCAAATCCAACCGGTATTTTCGAGCAGTTCAAAACTTCGGCTTCAAATATCCGCCATTTTTGAAAAAAAAATTTAATTTTTGTTTTTGTTTTTAGAAAATGTTTATGGTCTTGTGTATCTGTGCAAAATTTCATGTCATTTAGACTTACCAATAAGGAGTTATAGCAATTTGGAATTCTGGTCTGTAAATTACCGGTCTGTATTTTAGACAAAATTTTTGAAACTTCAAAATGCGATATCTCGGGAACGGCTTGAGCTCTGAGGCTCAAATTTTGGAATTTTGTTCCACCCATGAACCCCCACAACATATCTAAAAAAGAAAAAAATCCAAGACATCAATGATCCCACTTTAGATGATTCAGGGATTTTCTTAGGTGCAATTGCTCTTAATGAAATTAACATTTTCAAAATCTTTGAGAAACTGCCTAAAATTTGAGCCATAGATGAAAAAATTTGAGCCAAGCCAACCTTGAAAAAGTGCTGCCTCGGGAATTGAACGATTAACGATCGATGACGAATCGATATACTCGATTGAAATACTAGCTCGATAATGGATCAACGAAGGATCGATACTCAAGCCTTTTTAATGGCTGAATCTTCCATCAATCTCCTATCCGGATCACGACCCACGGCATGACCTAAACATGTTCGGGCCTGTTCGGACCATGCTCGGGCCACAAAAAAGTATTATTGAATCGGCCCGAACATTTTGTTCAGACCATGTATTTACAATTGATACAGATTTTATTTACCTTTCCTGGTTTATGATCATCCATTGTTAAATATTTTCATTAGACATATTCAAAGTTCCAAATATATACCAGTTTGATTCACAAAGTTGTATAACAGTACAAAAAACGATCCAGAAAAATTCTGCTTCGAATAGGAGAAGACCACGAGAAAAGGGAACGGGATAAAGAATAAAAAGAAGACCATATTATGTAATCGATTCAAATCATTCTTTTTAATAATTTTCCTAACTTAATTGGAAAATAGATGATTTAACTTTTATATTTGAACAATATATATTTGAATAAAGATGAAGATTTTTAAATTTGTTTGCTAAAATAAGGAATTTGAAATATAAATATTGGGTCCTGAAATTACACGCGCGATCGTAGCAAGTTTTCGAAAATCTGGCCCGAAACTGCGCGGGCCACGCGCAGGCCATTTTTAAAAAGTATTAATCAAGAGGCCCGAACATGTTCGGGCCGTGCCGTGGGTCGTTCCGGATCGTTAAGTAATCCATCGATCACATATCGATCCGTCATCGAGCCGTTCCGATGATCGATCCTATCGAGCGCGGACGTCTGGCCAAAGTTATTCCATTTTCAAAACAAAAAAAAATTGCCTTTTCAAAGAATCGCCTCCTTACACCACGCCAGCAAAAAATAATTTTCGGAAAGCACCAAAATCACGCCAAAAATGGCGGATGAAATCTAGTCTTCCGTGTGGCGGGGTGTGGGGAGTTTTGCCAAAATGATAGCTAAAAACAAATTTCACCACTAGAAAGCTGAAATCCTCAGCTTTCAGATGGTGTATGGCGCTTTAAATGAAAAAATCCGCAATTTTGCTAAAAAATCGCAATTTCTTCTATTTTTCGAAATTCCAGACGGCCTGTAGATTTTCAAATAAAGCGTATTGTGATAGATTGTAGTCTAATCTTACCCTGGGTTTACTAAAAAAACCGCGATTGAAAAGATGAACCAGCTCAATAGCGACAGCCATTTGTTTCAACATAGTATAAGAAAGCCGCGGCTGGAATATGTACCGCGTTGCCTTTTCAGTTAATTGCTGTTCCATCTCTGTCTCCGAGCTTTATAAGAACATCAAGATGTTCAGTTTATTTTTGGTAGATAGTTTTTGAAATTTTTCTCTTATTTTCCTTCACAAAAAGTTTTTTTATGGTTAGATATCGTTGAATCTGTACCCAATAGAATACTTGAACTAATTTTGGACATATTTTAGGGGTGTTTTGTGGAAACAATAGTTTTTCACCAAAATTGAAATTATAAGAACTTTATTCAAGATGACAACTTTCCTGTCAGTTTGAATGATAAATTTTGAAGGTGCTGGCTTGAAATTTTCACAGTATAATTATCTTGATGTCCTTTTTCATTGATTTCTAAAAAGATTTCACTGAAATATTATGAAGGCATTTGAGGCACTTTATTAATTTTTGAGTTCTTTCAGCCCTGCCATTTTGTGCTTGTTTAAATTTCTTATTGTTGATTTTTCCTTTACAATGATTTTATAATGCAAGTGTATTATCAAGGGCATATCATTAATGTCTAAAATGCACTGAGAAGTGAGTATTAACGACAAACCAATAAAATTTACCATTAAAGATGCTATATTACTGATTTTTTGATAAAAAAAGGTCATCAGATACGACAGAAATAGAACAACAGAAATTCAGATGTTATCATTCCAGACGCGGCTTTCTTATGCTAATGGTTTCAATGTGGGTCGAGAATTATCCAGTGCCGTGGTCAGCGCTAAGTCGTGTTTTCACCTTGACGTCGAAAAACATCAATATCTTTGGAAAGAAAATAGATACCTGGATGCAGTTTTTTTTACTTGTTTCCATGAGAATTCTTGATTGATTTAAAAAAAAGAATGAACAGATTTGAATGATTTTAAGGTAAGTACTAATGCATCGAAGTTCATTTTTGTAAATTCTTCCTCGTTCCGCGCAAAAAATCCCGACGAGTGCGCACCCTACTGATCCTTTTGTTTCGATAATAACATCAAAGCGGGAATTAATTTTCTTCTCGTTTCTTTCTTTCCTTTTTCTTTCTTATCAGTTCACGCTTTCCCTCACTACCTACAAAGCGTGGTTAGCTCAAGGGGTTTGATCGTCTGTCTCATATGCATGGGGTTCCGAGTTCGATTCCAATGGATGTCCAATTTTTCAATTCTTCAATTTTCTTTTTTTAATCCTCCTTCTTTTATAAGGAAGGTCCATCAAACAAGTAGCTAGCATATACATTGGACCAACCAGGTCTTTCATTTGGTGCCGTGGAGTGGTAGTCAACCTTTGCTTCTGTGCAGGAGGCCAGGGTTCGATTCCTACTCATGGCAGTTCACTTGGCAAGTGAACGTTCCTTCGCCCGGGTCAACCCATGCCATGTGAGGGGAATTGGGTACTCAGGTCAAGGTGCTGACGGGACGCTCATTAGTAAGTGTCCATAGTTGCGAGAATAGGCCTCTAAAGCCTCCTGCAACTCAACCAAATAGAAATAGAAATAGAAGGCTATGCATGTTATGTTAGCCTCCACTGATGCAAGTTACTCTATCTCACGGTAGATAGAATAAGGGGAGCAGAATTTGCTCAAATTTTTCACAATTTTTTCTATCCTTCAGTGAGGCTGGAACTTCAGTTAGTGTAAAACGCAGGTCACAGGTCATATGTCGCAGGTCACAGGTCACAGGTCAGTGATGACAGGTTGACTGTAATCAATGTCATTGCAGAGGAAAATGTTTGGAAAACACAAAGAATTATCAAAAACATAATTCTCAAGCAATTTCATCCATATAAAACCATTTCAAACATCAAAATTTAACCATGTGCTTTTATCGATCTTTCGCAGTTTGTGCCGTGTATAACGCAGACCAGAAAATATTTGAAACCATATTATACGTATAACAGGTATATTACATATTGTAATGTTTATATGATGGTTACATATAATAAAACACATCGCTTTAAAACTACCTTCTCAGAGAACTCTTCTGATTGGTGTAATTTTATATCCAGCCATATTGTTATCATCACATTCGGTATGCTAAATATTTTTGGTGTTTTTCTCTTGTAAGACATGATATTTTGTGATTCTGTCAATATTTTTGTCAAAAATTGTCATTAAGTCATTAAAATAACAACTGAATGATTAATTAGTTTCATCCTTCTAAAACCACTCTCTTAGGGACCTTGCAAGCTTCTGTTTGGTGCCATTTTTTATCCATTCACACCATCCACATCACATTTTATATAATAAATATTTTTCGTGCTTTTGTCTTGTTATGCATCATATTTTATGATTTTGTCATTATTTTTGTAAGTAAGTGTCACTAACACTAGGTTGTTATTCTATTCAATTGTCATTTTATAATATCTAAATAACATGTATTACTTTAATTGTAATTTAATGCGTTATGTATTGATGTTATGTTATGTATATGTTATGATCTTATTATCTTTTTTCCGGTCTGCACTTTGTTGACCTGTGACCTGTGACCTGTGACCTGCGTTTTACACTAACCGCTGGAACTTCGCTTTTTGAGGATTACAATTTTACCAGCTTTTTAGTGATTTTTGCCTCGCTAACCCAAATCTCGCAAACTCTTTACCTTAAGGAAGATCGAAATTAGAGTTTTCTAGCGTTCCAAAAAAAAACAAGCATAGCAGAAATTTTTTCATCCTCACAGGATCGATTCTCAACAACAAAATAGATCTTTTGGTCTTCGGGTTTGTTTCTGACGTTTTTCCTTCAAAGAATATCGATCACTTCCCTTTTCCCCTTGAGCACGCAAGAAAAAGATGATTGCAGTTAAGTAGCTCGCTTTTTTGCGCGGCCGAATAAAGATGAGGCGGCAATCTTGCACTGAGGGTGCTACTTACTTTCCGCCCTATTTTGAGCCCGCGATAGAATGGTCCAAACACGGGGGTATTCCGAATGATAAACTATGTCGTTCTGTAAGTGTTTATTTTCTGAGAGATACAAATAGTTATTGAATATTATCAAATTATTTATTGAAGTATTTTTGAGCGCAAATTTAAATATATGGTTAAATAAAAAACAAATGATAGCAGTTCTGATTATTCCTCAAACCCCTGGGAAAAGTTTTTTGCCGACTTAGCTATGTTACAAATCTCGGAAAAGAACTCCCATAGGAATTCTAATACATAACCCGATTGGTTAATTTCGGAACGGCTTCAAGAAAGTCATAATGGCAGATAATTTTAAAATTTTCTGAGGAAATGTGTGTAATTTATCGATGTTGATGGGTTGTCGATTATTTAAAGAAAAAAGATAACAGGTATAGCTTTTTCTAATCCTGGAATATCCAGGTTCCAGCTACACTGTCCTTTGCTTTGGTGAGATTAATCTTCAATCATACCAAGTTGGTTTAATGTCAACATCCCTCTTCTAATTTCAACACCCTTCTTAAGAGATACCGTGAAGTTGGGTAACTACTTTACTTGCATCATCAGTGGAGAAAAACATGCATGCATAGCCATCAAATGCTAAACTGAGATCAAATTGTGATTGTTTTCTCCACACCACGCTGAAGCTCTAAAGGGACCCTCAACTGCTCTAACTTGGGACTATCTGACAAAACATGGGACGGCAATTCGGCCACCATTTTACTGAACCTCGGAAGTCATTTGATTTGAGTTATGGAACGGCGTATTAAAAAATACACGATTTCTCGTTCGATTTTACAGTAAGTGAAAATACAGACCAGATATGCAACAGTCCCATGTTTCGACCGATCATCCCAAGTTAGAGCAGTTGACGGGATGTGTGAAAGCAAACAATCTGACGAATATGCAATCTCGAAATCGTAAGGACCGCGTTCTTGTAAAAGGACTAAGAATGACAACGAAGTTGCGTGATAGAATAGGATGCCATATAAGTTTTTGGCTTTCCGGCGCACAACAAGATTCTTGTTGGAGAATTTTCCAAGGTAGGACTATTTTCCTCAGATGTATAATTTTCAAGCGCCTTCAGAAGTTTACCGTGCACGTAAGAACATTATGAACAGCTGTTATCAGGTTATCAAATGCCTGACCAACCATTATAATCTGATGTATATTATACAGGACGGGTATGACCTGTGACTGTCTAAGCTTAAACTCCTATATCAGGATTAGAAACTAGGTTAGTCTTACCTCTTTTATATTTCCCTTTACAACAATACAATGCTGACAAGTTGACACAACACATTGACAAGTAATCCCTGAGAGAAGTTTATATCAAAATCTCCAAGAAAAACGAAAGTGGTCTCTTCTACTGATTGCTTTCCCACGCTTCTTCGAAGTTGTTTAGCAAATTTTCACAGTTTCAACTATGGGCAAGCACCCAGTTGCTAAGACAGTATAGACTTAAACTCCTATATTAAAATTATGGGATTTCGAGTCCGGGCCCATTTTACTTTTTTTATTTATTTCAATTATTTGATAACGTAGGTTATAAAATTGCAGACATAGCTGATGTGGACCTGCAACATAAAATTTAATAAATTAGAATAAAAATGAAAATATATAAAAGTTATATGTTAAAAGTCTATAAAATCTAAAAAAGGTTCTGACATAGGAGGTTTAATGAGCAAGGCAAGACTGAGACTGAGGTTTAGAAATAAAGTCAGAAGTGATAGTGATAAAACGAAAATTATGGGACTAAGCCTAAAATTGTAGTAAGAAGAGCGCTAAATGTTGTAGTATTAGAATTCGTCATTATGTAATTTAGAGTAAGGAAAATCTTACTACAAAAGTAAAAATATTAAGGTTTATAAATAAGTATAAGTAGATTGGGATATAAAAAATAGACTTCAGAAAGATAAAATTTAGTTTTGAGTGGTTTCATTTTCAAATAATGCAATGAAAAATGAAACTTTTCTATGTTTCACTTTTTTGCACCTATTCTTCAAAATGAAAATATTTAAGATTTTAAGTTCTTCTTTTATTCAATGATTTTTTACGGCATTTTGTTGACAATCTAACTCTCGCATCGAATCCCCGCTTTCTTCAGTAAATTGAAGATGAGAAAAAATCTAAGTCACGGATCACGGATTGAAACAAATATATGAAGGGTGGGATTTTACAGCTGCCCGCCATGCAAGGCACTGAGAGGCCACGGGTGCCAAAAAAGGGGCCGTTTGAAATGCAGCAACCTCATTGGTGAAAATTTGATAAACAGCTGCGAAGGAGCATTGGGAAGCAATCAGTAGAAGAGACCACTTTCGTTTTTGTTGCAGATTTCAATATAAACTTCTCTCAGGGATTACTTGTCAATATGTACATGTTCACATGTGTTGTGCCAACTTGTCAGCATTGTATTGTTGTAAAGGAAAAGATAAAAGAAGTAACACTAGCCTAGTTTCTAATCCTGATATAGGAGTTGAAGCTTAGACTGTAAGATGTTGGCTTGATATCAAAAATGAAACCACTCATAACAAAAGTAAAATCCGTATTCAAAATCCTGTAATCTTGATATACGAGTTTAAGTTTATACTGCCAGGCAATGCATGTTAGCCTCCACTGATGTAAGTTACCATCAACTGCTCTAACTTGGGACAATTGGTCGAAGCATGGGACTGTTGATATTATCTGGCCTGTATTTTCACTTACTGTTAAATATCTTTGACAACAAATTTGTTTTGATACTTCCACCAAGTTTATTAACCACATTTTCTGTCATAACATGTCACAATAACTTTCACTGATAGCCCGCCCTTTTTAACTTTTTGCTTTCACTCAAAATTACCGGATGCTGATTGGAGAATTAGAGAACGCCCCCGCCTAACCGCCTATCGCCCAATGGGATTAACAAATAACAAATGTGTAACTTGCAGCGCTCCATCGTTTTGTCACTAATTTGTTCTTCTTTGTTCCAGACACTTGTGTGTGTTCCACTACGGATTTTCAACTCCTACACGGGTGAAAAAACTTTGAACCGCCAATCATTTTCTCAAGCAAGGAGTCAAGAAGGGATTCTAGCTTGACGATAGTGCCACCAATCATCAGTCCATCGCAAACGTTGATAATTGAAAAAACTAGAATCCTTACAAAAGTTTTCTTTTTGATTTCCCAGACATTAGTTTCAAGCTTTCACTATTAAGCAGTTATTGGACAAAGTCGAATCCAATATGCAAAAATATTGGGCATGCGAGAAAAGATATTGGACGAGGCTTCGCCGAGTCCAATATCTTTTCTCGTAGCCCGATATTTTTCATATTGGATGAGACTGCGTCCAAATAAATGGTTTATTATCCGCTCATCGCTAAAATATTTCTCGTTTTCAAACATAATTCCAATTTATATGCTCGTAAATCTGGTTTCTTGGTAGTTTTTTATTCAAAAATCTTATTTTTATTTTGTGACGTAACGTCAAAAAGAAGATGCTCAATTGTCATTGAACTCATCGTGTGACGTCAATTTTTGTAATATGTAGCCACCATGGAAGCTATATATTCGAAAATATTGGACAGCAAAGAAACCAATCAAATGTTGCTATTTACGCGCGTCGGATAATAATACATTATATTTCCTTAAAATTCAAAAATCAAAAATTCATTTTGCATTTGCGAAAAATAAAAATGAAAAAATAATGAATTAATATTACATACTAAAACACCCCCGTCTTTTAGTCTTGTCTAATTTACGATCTTGGAACGCGCAAATATCTGTCCGCCAAATATCCAGCCAATCATCTTAAATTCACTTTAATTGTTCTTTGACTTTCAAAAAATATTCAATACATTCCTAGTTTAAATTTTTCGTGGGCTTTTTTTCTAGCGCTTCGTTTGTCGTGCAATTTTTGCATCACTCAAACTTTCTCTGCAGCTTGTAATAATTATGCATTGCCAAATTTGGTTCTCCATTCTCAAGTCAGGATCGATGGTGACGTCACCTAAGAATTAAAAAAAAGGATTTTGTCTGTTTTATGCATATATTAATTTGCAAGATTTCCCATTCCTTGCGCAAGCGCACTTTTCGTGGACTAGTCGGAATACCTATTTTTACTGGCAGGATTGATGGTAATTTTGCATTTTCCCTATTTTTTAAATGAAGCACAACCCAGCACAACCAAAAAAAAAAGAAACTTCAGAAAGTTGCGTATTTCCAGGGAGTAAATGATTCTGACACCTGACAAAATTGATGATGACGAATTTTTTTTAGTCAGTCAAATCTCTTGTATTGGGGGTTCTAGTCTTGAGCTCTAAGCCTACGCAAGATTGCAGCGTTTGGGTAAACAAGACAAAACTCAAAAAAGCTGGTGTTTTGGTGCACTTCTTTGCAAACGAAATATCTCACTTTATGACGCACTGATCGTCATGGGATATAATGATTCAATTATCATTATCCAATTTTCTTTCCACGAAAGTTTTTTCCTTTAGTTTTCAGGTAGAATATTTTGTGTTTCATATTTTCAAAGGAAAAGTCAGTGTTGACTATTTTCTCTGTAAACATACGTGTTTTATGTTCAAATTTGCCATTTTCTTCTTTTCTTTCAGCTGTACGTCCACTCAGATACAGCATGCCAACCTGGCTCTAGGCCAACTTTTTAAACTTTTCGATAATGCGTCTTTCTTTCCTAATCTTTTCTCTTCTAGATTGTGCTTGATCAACACTTTCTTCTCTTTTGGCTAGATGGCAGGTGACTCGAGTAATGGCTGAATCTGATGCCGGACTTTGGTCTTCATCTATCCGCACTCCATTTATTTCTCAAATTACTTTATAAATTTCACTTACCAGTTTTCTATATGCTAAATTTGTATTTTTGTCAGTTGTCAATTGTGAGATTGTCTTTTTTGTAGGTTTAGGTTTTTGGTTTCTTTAATTGTCATTATTGTTGATTTTTAATTTTGTTGCGGTGTTTATTTGTTGGTTTGACAATTTGTCTTTGTTACATCGAGTTGGTGATATGATTTCTTTTTTGGTTTGAATTTTTTTGACTTTAAGCTTAAAACATGTGTTGTTTCTGAATTTTATAACCCTTGAATGTGGAATTGCTGAACATTAGAAAATTAAATAGAAGAAGTTATTGGATAATGGCTATAATTTTTCCCCAAAAAATAAATAAAGGCAAAAAATTGATCTTATTCTATTCATTTTTTTAACAGGCACAAAGGTGTTCTACGCTTTATATAAAGCTATAAAGCTTAGTTTTGTTATTAGTTTGTCCTTTTCTTTTCTTAAGATTGAGCAAATCCAAGCTTGTAATTGCTTTTTATGTCATGATTGACACCTTCTCTTCTTTTGTTGATAACTCCCGAAAAAGAAATTTCAAAGCAACAAAAAGGTATATATTTTCTGAAAGCCCATGAAATTTCTCAAATGATGGTGTTCATTAAAATCTTACTGAATAAGAGTAAATATTGAAAGACCAAAGTTTGACCTAGTTACATTCAAAAGGGATGAATTCACCCATAGCTTTGAGGCTATCGAGATCATTCTTTTTTATATGATTCAGAGAAGGTTGGTCTAAAAAACTGCTTAAGGATTTTTTTCTAATTTGTCGGTTCCCAACTTATTCAATAAAACATTAAAAAATCCAAAAAATTGCTGCAAGTTTCTCTCCTTTTCTACTAAATTTCAAATTAAAATAATTATTAGGAAAATCCTAAGACGGTCTTTTAGACCAATCCTCTGGGAATACATTTAAAAAAAGAGTGAAGTTGATAGCTGATAGCTATGGGTGACTTTAAGTCTTTTGAAGTTACCATGGTATGGTAAAATCTGATCTTTTCTACAGTGATTTGAAATTTTTAGAGAGATAATTGGCTGTTTGATTAGTAATTGCGACAAGGTGTGAAAAAAATTATAATGTTTCTCTTTGTGTTATGCAAATAGCCAATTAAGTAAGTTATAAGTTCAAATCTGTTCTAAAGTTTAAAATAACACAATTAACTACCCTTTTAATCTTTTAGAGCCATAATGCCTCATTCCATTTTGTTTCAAGTTGTATATGTGCGTAAAAATTAATGGGTAGCCATAATTACTAAGAATAACAAGAAATATGCAACCTTGATGTAATTACTTTGAACTGTATAAAGCTATATGCTGTCAGGCTGCTTATGTATCTAAAAAGAAGTTTATTTTTTGACAAACTTTGATCAACCATAGATATGTTTTCATCGTATTCTCAATATGGGCGTTTGCAATTGGAGTTGGGCTTGCTCTGTTGTTACTAAGGTAAGCATTTTCTTTGTTCCTTTTTTTGTTTTTTTTGAGTTTTTTCGTACACTTAATGAATTGTAGTTTGAAAAAATGGAAGATTTCCCTAAAAGATACTACATTACAATGTGTTTAAATTATTTTGATTAAAAAACAGTGAAAGATATTCAGTGACACTGGTAAATAAAACATTTGTCAATTGGTTTCAACTCTATGGGCCTAACATACCATTTAGACAATGCAAAAAGGTATAACAAATACCCTTTATGTTGCTTCTGGTAGAACAACTTTTATATTTACAAAGTTTTACGAATCTCATGAAGTACTAACTTAAGACAATTAATAATTAAAAGGGAAAACCATTTGAATGATCCATGAACGTTATGTAAATCATTCCAAAACTTAGGTTTCGTTTTTGTCTCTGGTTATAATTATGCATCACCTCGTTGATTATACACCACTGCAGGCTAATAAAATATTCTATCAACTTTTACCTATTTAAGATCTGCTTGATATATGGTAATTCTTTTTTAGAAATTGTCATGAACTTCCCAACCTCCTTTTGTTGCTGCAAATCACTGGAAGCATCAAGGTTAGTAATTGCATAGAGATATTCCCCTGTTTTCTTTTGACGCAGATATTTTGGAATCGATAAGGTATGTGGATGTTTCCTTTATATACATTATTTCTGTCATTTCAGACCCCCAAAACAACATATGAAGTGAAGATGCCAAAACGTAAAGGATGTACGGTGTGTTCCAAAAAAGGTTGCTCACGTCACAGGTTTGTCTATTGTCTATTGTCTATTGTCAAAGTTTTGAAAAAAGCATATAATATCGTACATGACAGTTCGGAAAACCATTTTGTCTAATATCAGTCGAAGTATTTGCTTTTGATCAGTTTTGGTAAACACCATAGAGTCAACTTGGAAAACACTTTTTTTATTTTAGGCCTGAAGTGTCGAATCAAATGTTAAGGGTAGGTTACATAGTTCCAACCCCTTTCTTAAGGAGTATATAGAAGATTGGTTTACTGCAAAAAAGGCAAGAAAGTGGAATGCTTTTGTAATAGGCAGCTAATATGAATATTTTTCTGTGTATCTCCACTTTTAGATTTGAAATTTGCTTACTTTACTTCCTAATTTAGGAAAGTTTCAGGAGAGTATGTGAGTGATAAGCAATCAAAAAACTCAAAGACTTTTCAAATCTGAAAAGTGACTTCTACCCAATAGGATAACGTTTTAGGGTAATAACTACCATCTAATTCATAGCGGCGAGTACAAGGCCTTTTTTCTGTTTGATTTTGATTTGTATAGCTCCTGAGCTGAATGCCTGAAGATGACGGTAAATCGGTACTTTTACGGATCTTCGATTTTGCGAATCAAAACTGCAGTTTGTAACGATCTTTGTTCTCTTTCATAGCCTTGGGAGAGCGTGCAAATACCAAAGCCTGTGGATGATGCTTTATCAGAGGTATTTCGTTGTTTTTTTCGTTATCCTTTCCACCCATTGCTTTGAAAATCACTTGTGAGATTTCCAAACCTTGAGATGTTTGACCTTTTGTATTCTTTCTTTCTTCAGTTTCTAGAGATGACACTGCGAACTCATCTTTATTCTTGGTATTGGTAAGACATTCCTTCCATATCTTTATTACTTTCTCAATGTATATTCAGTGCTGTCCATTAAAGTTCATTTAATCCTAAGTATGGACCACAGTTTAGGTTTAAAGAAAAAACTCTTTACTCTCGTATATCTAGTATTGGAAAAGAATATGTAGTATTTTAAACCTTTCCAGCTGATTTTCACCCTGTGAATCAATCATTGACTTGGTTGTTGATTAAATACCTTTAAAATTTTAAGGAGGTGCAAATCCAATGGCGATGATTCCTCACAGTAGCTTATCGTTCTTTTTTCTCCTCAGGGATTTAAGTCATGATCAGAGATTTGTGGATGAGATTCGAGATATGTTACGTTATGCGTCTGCTGTACTCGTGGAACGTCTGCAAAAGGTTGGTCTGTTTTTACTGCTGCTTCTAATACTATTCGATTTTCTTATTGTATATAACACAATGACTTACTGGGCTAATAAGGGAAATGGAATTTTGAATGTTCATATCCTGTTTTCAGATCAACTTGACGGATTTCGTGTTAAAAAAGGTGACCAAGAAAATAGTCATACATTTTGATTGCTACTTACGGGTCAAAGAAGCAGGTAAGAAACAGCAAAAAAGTTATTTTCATTGATTTTCGTGCATCTTCTTTGCCGACAGAATTTTTTGACATTATTTTTTAATGATAAATTGAAGAATTGCGGTGACACTGACAATATAGATGATTGTTTAATGAAAACTGGTGTAAATCTCATTTAATTTGAATTCACAGTTATAATAAAATGCTCAACTTTTTTTTACTTTTTACAGCTAACTATGGGACAGACATCCAGTCGGCTACACTAGAAAAGTTGAAAACGTATAAACATTTTGCCGTTCAAAATGAACTTGCTGAGGAAAGCTACATGAGATATACTGTGGAAACGATCCTGCCTTACCTCTTACCGAAGAATGCGCTTGTATCCAAGTATGTCCCTTATTTTCGTAAATAGGGGGGCGAAGGGGCTTTTTCCTAATTTTTCCTGTGGAATTGCGAACGAAAGGCCTTTTTTCCTATAAGGAGAAGTTTTTGGTTGCATTTTTCCACGGAGAAGGGTTGGCAGCTCTTGCTTTTTTATAGTTAAATATGTATGTATGTTAGTATGTTGAATTAAAAGAGGAGTATTCTTTTCTGTTTAGCTCGTGCAATTTCTTTTTGGAGGAACTTTTGAGTCGTGTCATTTTGCAGCCATTAGCAGAGAAGATAGCGGAACCTGACATGGTCAACAACTTGTTGCTCATTTTCTTAGATGAAGAAACGGTAATCTGAGAGTCAATTCAAATAAAGACAAAAATCATTTTCTGAAATTTTCAAAAATCCACAACACGGATTATAGTTACCCGCTCTCCTCGTGATTGGCTCTTCAAATCTGTCGAGCTCGATTGCTGAGCCCAATTTTCGATGAATAAATCTTCCGGGCAACTTTCAGTCACTAATCGTTTAAGAAGGGGGGCTTACATATATTGTAGATTATTTTCCAGCACTTATGAAATTTTGGTCTGCATGAAAGGAAGTTTTTCTGTTTGAGTAGTCTGAGTCAACAAGAAGCAAGAAAGAAGAAGAGGAAGGCGATTATCGGATCGCACTATACACTATATACTTTCGAAAATTTAGCCCAGCACCCTTGGGGATAGGCATTTTTAAAGGTTGGGGTCACTTAACAAGGGGAGGTCAGACCCCTTTCCGCACTATGATTCTCATGTTTTTCTGTCCTCAAGCAATAAAGAGATTTCCCTTGTCGTTGAGAATGACATTAAACGTGACATTTCAAATTGTTATCGGCATACAACTAGTGACGCATCTTTTCGAAATCCTACTGGTGGAAATTATGGAACAATTTCTTTTTTTTAGATACCCGAGCCCAATTATCCACCATCGGCGAAGACAGAAATTTTATCACAGTTCGGAAGACATCGAGGATGTCAAACTACATCAGTTAGTATCTAATGTATTTGAAAAAGGAAACAAAGGTCCCCCTCAGAAGTTTGTAGTTTTTCGTATTTGAAAGCCGGAAGTGGAATATTCCTAAATGGAACCGTTCGGAAACTTGATAACACACTTGCTAAACGTTCAGCGAGG
This sequence comes from Clytia hemisphaerica, assembly GCF_902728285.1. NCBI lineage: Eukaryota > Metazoa > Cnidaria > Hydrozoa > Leptothecata > Clytiidae > Clytia > Clytia hemisphaerica. Next base: position 55,678 of record NW_027103519.1, on the reverse strand, counting down.
ACTGACAGTTACAATAATTTCATGTTTATTTCCATATAAATAATTTAAAATTAGAAAAGATTGATGAAAATAATTCAAAACCAGCAAGTTCAACTGTAGTACATTCATTTTTCAATTTAATTCAATTTATGATTTTATCCTTCCCTGTTTTTTTTTTCAGGCATTGAAAGTCTCTTCTTACGACCTAATGCACAACGCCACTTTCCTATACCCTTTCATGCAGTACATGAAACGCGAAGGATCACTCAACATTCTTCAGTTCTGCTTAGCGGTCGGTAAGTCTTTTTCCATCACTATTGCAATGTTTTGTCTTACTATTAGAATTAGTAAGATATCACCAACACTACTCTGTCAATTGGGATTCACCAAAGTGAAGGTTTTTTCTTAGACAAATATTTCTTCAATAACCACGTGATCATGATAGCCAATAAAAGAAAAAGAAGAAATCCGCCTCTCAACCTGCCCATGTCTCGGTCATCCAAACCGCTCACTCGTATGCATGACAACGGAGCGTGGTTGATCGAGATCAACACTATACTGTTCAGCAGAAACATGACGACGGACTGCGTCACATTTCCTTTTTGAAAGTAAATGGTAGCTGCAGTAACGACAACAACTAGACAAACGAAGCTAGCCCAATACCTCACTTCTTGATTGGAATGGCACACTTTTTGCGAGGTTGTGCTGTCGATCTCTTCAATGCATAGCGTAATGAAAATCCACAACAAAGCGCCAGTCAATGAATATGACATTTTAACCATCCATTCGTCGCCGTGTTCTTTTCCGCTCAACGACTTGCGACTGATCATTGAATGCAGACTGACCAGGTCCATGTTGCTGTTTCCGTATTTCGAGCGTTCACCATCGTCGTACCACTGTTTGTTTTCTTGGGGTTGTCCATGTGCTCCTCTCTTCTCTTCTTCGTAAGCATTGTTCACGTACAATTGTTGTAATGGGTTGCTCATCTTTTTAACGCTCTCACTGTCTGAATCACGTACCATTTCTATGGGTATGTCCGAACTCAAATACTCCAATTCGATGTTTTTATTAATTGGAGAGTTTGGTTTGGATGCGTTGTTCAGATCTCTTGTGGTGGAACCGTTCATTCGTGGTGCTGTGTAGTTCCCTTCCCTATCTTGATGTCGAGTCGATTGCGAGTGATTGATTACTTTGGTCTTTGAGATGGTGCTCGTGATATTTTCCTTGTTTGATATGAAGGATGGTTTCGGTCGCGTGTAGCGTGTCCGTGAGTTGGTATTGACCTCACCATTAGGGTGAGTGTGGTGGCTTAGAGCGAGTGCTTCTTGGTTTCTTGAATACCGATGTTGTATATTGGCTGTTGTTTGAATGTCAGATCCGATAAAACGGTTTTGTGGTGGTAGAGTGAAGGCCTTTTTCATTGGCATGCTTCCTCTATATATTGTCGAGCCTAAATGAAGAGAATTTACATACTCTATTTCAAATTTCAATTCAAATTGATTTTAAATGTAAGTTTAAATCGCTAAGACGAAACTTCTAAAGTCTAAATTTGTAATATTGTTGAGAGAGCAATGTGAATATCTTGTCTAACTTTTGGTAACATTTCGGGTAAATCCTAAAAAATGGTTTTGAAGAACAATTCTAGAGTGCAGAATCATAAGTATTGAAATGAGATGGAAAGTAGACTTACCTTTTTGTCCTTTGTCAACCTTTTATAATTTCAAAATAATTTCTTCTTAGTCTAAATCTGTGTTCAATGGTTCTTGGTATGACACAAGATATGGAAGGATAAGGAAAACAAAAGCAGATTCGGTTCAGATGAAAAAGAGTAATTAATTATGCTACACAAAAAGCGTAGAATGGAAATATAAAATCTAATGGAATAGAGCGATAGAAAAGTAAATAAATAATTCACAAGCGATCCAAATCACTACACTTTTTCTATTGCGAACCATCATCGTGGTGTGTTTTGCTCCTTCTATTCTTCTTCCAAAACGTCCAACCGTTCTTGCGGTTTTCCTTTTCTTCTTTCTTCTAAATTTCTTCTCTTCTTTCAACCAGTTTCAACCATAGTCTATCATTATTGTCGAGTGGATATCCTTCATTGATCTCAAGTTGTCTCTCTTTCATTTTCCATCTCTTCAAATTATCAGATGATGTTAATCTAATTCGAGGATAAATTATCTTTATCTCGAAAAGCCGTAACGATATTGACCGACAAAACGGTAACTGTCATGTACTCTCCTGTCCATTCCCCCTCTCCTGAGATAATTGAAAAAATATTTTTGAATCTATTCATGCTCAACAAGTTCGAGCCTTCTCGTGACCAAAAGGATTCGATGTTTCCCGCCTAAAATAGAATTCTTGTGAATTTCTGTTTGAAACTTTTAACATGTTTTGTTAACTGTGCTTTGATTCTGTTTTCATCTTAGAGGAGTTCAACAAGCGAAGTTTAGCTCCAGAGTTGAGTGAAAATGAGGAAGAACAAGTGTTAGAAGAGGTACGTGACATTCATGCTGTGACCTCTTGCTAAATCTTCTCCGATGGAAGAAGAGTTTTATTTCGTCTTTCCGTGGATTCGAAGAATGACACATTATAGCTTGAAAACTTTTTATTCTCATACTAGAACTTTTAATCAAACATAATTTTTTTTTTCAGGCCAGAGAAATTGACGCATTATACTTCCGAGACGATGCCGTTGACAAGATCAACTTCCCAAATTCCGTTGTCAACGAATTTCAAAAAGGTGGGTTTTATCTATGGAAAATTCAATTAATTTTCGTCTCAAATCCTGCCGATCTTTCATTAATTTTGTCCTTTTGTTTTCTTTTAGCCGTTGCTGACTCAGTAGACAGGAAAGGCCGTTTGGAAACCGCAACTCCTTTATTTCAGTAAGTACTTTTCCCCGTTTTATATTGCACCATTCCCTATCTGCCAGTTCTCCCTTCGCAAGTGAGTATAACTTCTTCTTTTTCATTTCTTCTCTTCAGAGCTTACGAATTTGCTGTGGACCTGTTGGATAAAACTTACGTGCCAATGTTTCACCAAAGTGAGGAGGTACGTTCCCGCCCTCATTTTCGACATATGTCTTATTTCTTAAGGGCTACATAAACCAAACAATATTTTGTCAGACACTGCGAGTGCCGGCAATTGCAAAGTGCTCGAATTATATTGAAAAGAGGTTCGTGATATTTTGCCAGCTCCATTTGCAAAGGGAGTTGTTTACAAAAGGAAAATATTTTTTATGATAGAGCACCTGTAGTTTAAAACATATTGCTAAACATTGTTGGCCAATATATTGTATAGCCCTCATACTTCGGAGTGCAAATATCCCCCACTCTCGTCTCCCGTATAAATTGTACATTCTAAATTCTACAGGCTCAAGTTCACATTTATCAAATTTGCAACTGATTTACAACTCCTTTTTAATAATACTTGGTATTGTTTTTAATCTCCACTCTTTGTTCTGACAGTTTTACAGTTTACTTTGTGGAGATAAATCACCGAAGAAGAAACGTGCCGCTGAAATGTAAGTTTTATTTCTTGTTTCATTATTTGGCGCGAAAAATCTGCCTTTGGCTATGAATTTAACTCAAAATAACTTGAAACTTAATTTTCGGATGTCTTTTACGAGATAGATAGATAGATAGATAGATAGATGTAAAATATAAGGCAAGCTCTACCCCGTTTTTCACAAAAGTTAATGAAAAACTGGAGTGAGTATGAATAAAGGTCGATGAATTGCAAAAGTTTTTTCTTGTAAAATATTTTGAAATATTCTTCTGGAAAATTTCAGGAATTTGATAATTCGCACAAGTTTCTTCCCCTACAGAATTAAGACAAAAAGGAGTTTCTTTTTCTCTTTTGAATGACGTCCAGATTCATGTTGTATTGTTATTTTCTGCTTCTCCTATTCTTTAGAAATCTTGCGAAACGAAAGTTCATGGGTTTCGAAAACTTTTCTAAACTGGCCAGTAAAATCAAAGCAAAGAAGCAAGAACGTGATTTTGGTAAGCTAATGTTGATTTGATATTGATCTAGTTCATGGGTGGCCATTTTGCTTTAACTTTCATTATGTTCAAATAATCCGACATCCTTTCATAATGTTCTCTGGTCATTGGGGTGTGCGCACAATATTTTGATAAACGATAAAGGGGTTTTTCTTTGGATTTTATTTTGCAGGCGAACAATTTTCATTCGACGATAACGATTCCCCGGCCGAGGTAAAAAGTTTTGGTAAAACATTGTTAGTTCTTGTAGTTGCAAACCAAAGTGTACCTGTCATAAAATCCAACCTGATAAGCTTGGACTGTTAAGTCGGTTTTCTTTGTATTAAAAAAGACCCTTGTTTGTCTTCAAAATCAAGTTTTGTTCTTTTCTTTGGATCGTACAATGGTACAAGGTAAAAAAACTTTTTCGTTGAAGACTCTGTTTAAACTAAACGCAGCGTATGATGCTACAAGTTATCGTTGTTTTTTGAGGTATTGTTTGCGTTTCACTTCTATACTATGTTTTACAGGAAGCGTTTGAGAGCGAAGAAGAATACGAGCTGGACGATGACGACGCGGATGAAGACGAAGTGCTCGATCTCTCTTATTGGCATATCACCATTCCCAAAGTGGATTTCATATTCGATAAAAATAAAAAGGTAGGTGTGATCTGTTGTTGGAAAACGACATTTCCGAAAGAAAAGGTAGGCAGACGAAAGTTTTTATCTTCTTAAAAATGCTGTGTATGCAAAGACAATAGAGACGTTAAATGATATACTTTAAGACTGCCGTTATGAAGTGTAAGATTTCTGATGTAATGAACTCCTTGAAAACATATTTTGATATTCAGATATTTTGATCATTTAATGTTCTCACGCTCGTATTTTAGCTTTACGTTTTCATTTTACAAGTGGAAAGACTGAAACAAGACACACGGCTAGATGCTAGTGGTAAGTTGAATTTGCTTGCACCAATGTTTGATGGGCTCAACTTTTGGAATTTCAAAATAGGCGAAATAAACTGATCATTGAATTGTTTTTTATTTTAAAATATAATTCTTCACCTAAACTTCAGCTGAATTTTCTTTATTTTCTAGAAACTAGTTGGCAAGTGGTTAGGTAAGCTTGTTTGCAAATTAATTTCATATTTGTCAAGATGTGTGATGTAAGAGTTAAATCTCCAAAAAACGTAAACGAGAACTGCTTCTTTGAAATATCTTCCTCTGCCTTTCTTTCAGGAAATACAACGAATTTTATGTTCTTCATGACAAACTGAAACGATTCCATGGTAAGCTACCCGCCCTAGTCTATATTTTTTTGCAATGTGTTTGTGAAATTATAATAACTTTAAGTTTATGCTATAACATAGTCTATGCTTTTCCTCGCTTCAGATTCGTTCAGTGTGGCAGAACTACCAACAAAGCGGACCATTCTGCGGAAGGATTTTGATTACATGAACTCGGCACGATCACGTTTTCAAGAATACCTTCAACGGTTGGTGAGAAGTCCAATTCTTCGAACCAGTGGGTTACTTCATAGTTTCCTCACTCCTGGTCAAGAAATGGATAAATTGTTCGAACCTGATAGTGTAGGGAGGGAAGCACATCGTAAAGTAAACTCGCTTAAAAGTAAACTGGTTGTCGAGGTAAGAGATTGTTATTTTCATTTTTACTTTTATTTTTTATTGTCTACTGATAATAGGGGCAACCCTTAGGGTCAGTGGCATCTGAAATAGTCATTTTTTACCCTTTTTGGAGTTACAGGTTACAAAGGAAATGATCCATGTCATCGAGTAGAACAGTTCTGAGCCAAATAGCATACTATAACAAATATTGTACTTAAATACACAAGGAAAAATGGATGTTTGAAGCTAGAAATTCTGTCAGATATAAATACGGTTCAGGCCATGGCATTATAGGCCTGTAAATTTAGAACGCCATGGTTCAGTCAATCATAGTCAATCTGACAAAATTTCGAATTAGGCTTGAGACTTCCTTTTCAAACGGTAGAAAATGGGCTGTTATTTTGCGCTAATTTGCAACTCACCTCCTTTTCTTGGTTTTAGTTTGTCTTCAGCCATTTTAGCAGAGAAATATATTAACAGTCGTGTATATTCTTTTGTATGTATTATATTTTTGTTACAGAAAGGTCAGAATCTGGATAGCTTTCTGGACTGCTTCATACAATCTGCTGAACCCCCACTGAAGAAGAAGATGGCTGCAAAGTAAGTTACTTTCAATAATCTTGCTTTACAAGGATCGAATTGGCAAAAAAAGATGGTTATTCTCTGCTTTCGGTGGCAAGCTTTCTTGCTACGGTAAAAACATCAATTAAATTTTTTTTCCGATATGTACTTTCCTCTTTTAAGGTCGCCCCCATCAATGCCAACCAAACACCGAAGGTCTGATAGCAGGGTAAGTCGATTATTTTGCAAAGATCTTCCAAGAAATTTGCTGGTATGTAGTGAATGGAGATTCTGTCCCAATGCTCCATTGCCTAACATAATATCATCTTTATTTTGACGGACTCAATTTTTAGATGTACCTTCCACCGCCAGCTTGGGCCATCGACCATCGGCGAAACATGTCGAGTAGTTCTGATGAATCCACACACACCCTTCCACATTATCAAAGTGTCACTCAACTCATCCTTTTTATTGGTAAGTTTCCTTCAAAATGCTAACCAGGTCAGGCATTCATAGTCATTTATCCACGACACTATACTGTGTACACGCTAAAAGGTGAAACTGATTTGACAAGTATTTCAAAACTTAGCTTTTTCAAGATGTACGGGATTCATAATTACTTAATTACAAATGTTACGTAAATGAAATTATGAACAATCCCCACTTTACACTCCATTGAGGTATAAATAACAAACAACTGGATCATCATCACCTTTGCTATTGCTTATGAGTATTCTAAATGCTTAGTTCTACAGCAAATCATAGATATTCTTCATTTATTTCAGCTCGTCATTTTTTCCGCATCAATACATGGGTGCACCACGTCCTTATCTTCATTCAATACATCGGCAAAGAAACCATAGATGCTTTTGTTAACATGTAAGATACTTTTGTTTCTTTGTCGTTTACCTTTGCGAAGCAAATGGCGAGCTTGCACCCCTATATTTTTATTTATGTGAAAACATTTTTCAATACATTATCGATTATGTAACAAAACATTAATGAGGAAAAAACATTCAGAAATCTCCAAAGCGTCAACACTTGTTTATGCATGCCATCAGTAGACGTGTATGCATTGTTTCTTTCACAGATATCTTTCACACAAACTATCCGTAGCAACAGCAGAACAACAACTGGTCAAATATATCACCTTAGTAAGAGGTAGCTATTTCTTTAACCTTCGGGCTAGATGTACCGGATGTCCTGCTTCTTCGCCATCCTAAGGTTCCAAATAAGCAAGGGGGTTCGAATTAACGGGGGGGGGGTTGGAAAATTTTCAAAATTTTAATAAACATGGGATTTGAAATTGTACTTCTAAAAACTCAAAAGTAAGGCAAATGAAGGCTAAAATCAGGCTATTTAGAGCAAAATAAGGGACCTTTTCTTTGACAGCTGAAATATTCTTGAAATCAATAAACGGCGATCCTGGGGGTTGGAAAATTTTCGTTAAATTAACAAGCGCAGGGAGTGGGAGGCGTTTATTTGGAATTTAAGAGTACTCCTGTACCAGTCCATTAGTCAAGAAATCTTTTTACAGAATAACGCAAAGTACAATAAAACCAATACTTTCGACTGATTGAATGATCTGCTTTGATTTTTCTAGATATTGTATTTTTTGACAACGATCCACCTCGTACAGACACTGACAAATTAGAACGGAGAGACAACACCTTAGCACAGCTTCTTCTCTTTGTACCAGGTATAACTATTTTCGTTGGAAGAATACTCTACCCGGAATAATTTTATGCCAGTTTGAAAACAACCTTTTCACCTTCGAAAATAATCGGATAGATTTTAAACTGGAAGAGCTGCACAAATAATTAGTTAATGATATTGAACATTTACGGTCATTAATTGTAGGGGGTATAGATTTGATTTCTTCAAAACACACTTACCTACCTTGTACCCGAAACTTAGAAGAAATTTTTTCTAATTTTATCTTCCTTAGAAAATGTGAAAACAGTGATCGGAGTAGACAACCATGATCACACTTTAAAAATATTCTTCGAAATGCTTCAACAACCAAAATTGAATAAGCAGGTATTTACTTCTTGTTGGCTTCTTAATCGCCAACTCCAAGGTTTTATACATTGGCTGAAGAAAAGAAATTTCATAAAGATCTAAATCGCTTCAAGCTAAATTTTTAGCTCGAAACTGAAATTTATGGTAATTCATTTGGCGTCTGACCATCAGATTTTCAACTTATCCTTTTATCCCAGGAAGCGACTGTCTTTTTTTAGGTTGTCTAAGATATGGTCAATGGTAATTGTTTCACTCCTTCTTTTTTCTAGCTTATTTATGTTCTTTTCGATGATATAATCCAAGAAGTCTTTCCTGAATTGAAATCTGAGGTAACTCCGAAATTTCTTGTTATCTATTCCTGCAATTTTAATTTCATAGAGCTTTCGCTCCAACTGTACTGATGCTTAAAATCTATCTTTTCCACGTTTGTATGAAGTGAATTGTTGTAAACTTTTTTTCGTTTTAGGTTGGAGATGGAACGAGTTGACAGTAAACTGGATTATTTTTTTATTTTTTAAACCAAAACTCTTTAAATATCACAATTAGGGTAAATAGTAGACTTTCAAAAAGAAAAACATCGTAAGATTTATTCTTATAACATTTGATAAATCTATCAATTACGCCATCACTTTCCTGGGCATTGTGTTTTTTTGTGTTTTTTTTTTCAATGATTGATTTTGTTGGGTTATCGAGTTTGTCTGCTCTCTCCACCGTAGAGAAAGTCTAAAATCAAGTCTTTAGAATACTACAAAAAGTGGCCTTTGAAGTAGACAGTTATTTTCTTGACAAAGTGACACTAATTGACAAAAATATTCACAGAGTCATTAAGTATGATGTCTATAAGCTTTGTTACACTAGATATTTTAATTATGCTGAATGAGATGCCTTTAGTATGAATAGATAAAACTTGTCAGTAGGAAAAAATTGGGAAGGCCAGTTTCAGAGATATGAATCTAATCAATTATTCTATTGACTTTTAAGCTGACAAAATGACTAATTTCGACAGAAATAACAATCTGATGATGAAGTACAAAGTTTCTCAGTGCTATGCTCAAACCAATTTCAAAAAATTTTGTGACGCTAATTATTTTGATGCTGATAATACAAAAGGAAAAAAATTTACACCATAATCAAGCTCCTAGAGCGTCGAAATGGTTGTTTTACGCCATTGGGCACGTGGCTCTAAATAGATGAGACAGGGATGAGCTTACTCTTCAATATGATATATTCAAATGATAAGGAGAGACATCCTGCGTTGGAGAAAGGGAAAATAACATAGATTTATAAAGCCCAAAAGGCTAGATATCGTGCTTTTGTTGAAAAGTGTGCCGAGGTTAGGTAGGAAATCCTACCTAAGTCACGTGACATTACAATAAAGTTTCAGCGCTTGGTTGACCAATCAGAAGTTTTGCGGGTTTTCGAAAACAATTGCAGCAATATTTTTTGCGATATTCACTTTTTTTTGCTTTGAAGAGCTTAAAGCACGTCGTCTAGCCCTTCGGGCTTTATAAATCTATGGAAAAAACTCGATAACCTAAATTTATCTGGTCGTGGTCGCCACATGGTTGATGTTTAGAAACTCCCATTTTTGTTGCGAATTATATTCGAAAAACGAAAGCAGGTACATTCTTGTACGATTGCAGCTTCTCTTTATTGTTCTAAAGATTGTATAAATTTCCAACTATTGAAATTAGAACATTTTTATCAATTTTTTAAAAATAGTAATTTTGTGTATAAATTTTTCTTTATTTTTGTCGTTAGCAACGACCATCATTAAATCTGAATTTTTTAATTTACTGAAATCATCATGTCATTTAATTTAAATATCATCCAATGGGAAATTAGTTCAGTTATAATAGAAAATGAAACTGAAAATATAACAACTGTACAAAAATATTTACCAAAAAATCAATTTACCTTGTCAATTGCCTAAATTAAAGATTTTGTTTTTAAATAAGAGTAATACCGTTTGCTTACTCATCAAATTTTAATTCACAAGCTTTTTCACATTGAATCGTTGTGGATTGGTAAGAAAGAGGAAAATTGTTTATTTAGCACAATAGAACAATTGGCAGACACTGTCCTGATATGAAACATGTGCCTGATATAAAACGAAACACTTATGTAAAATTAAAGCCTTTAAAGTCTGGTTCAAAAGTATGTACACAAAATGTGAGGAATTTCAATTTTTTTGGACATTATTTTCTTACCGAAAATGTTGGAAATATGCCGGAAATTCTGTTTTTGCAGATATTGATTGAAATTTATATTTAAAATTTGATGGAGCTCAATTTTCAAATCGTAGGTTTTTCCCGCCAAAATGCCACGAATATATACTGCATATTGGCGTTTTCCCAGATTTGGGAGAGGTTTTCCCCAGCTTTTTGCTCCCAAAGGGATAGAGAATGGTGTGATATTTCGGGAAATTTGCGATCGTTATCCTAATGCTGCTTGTGGATGTGTGAATATGGAAAAATGGGTACCCTCCTTAGGAAGTGACATTCGGAGAAGGGATAAAATTTCAAAGGTTTTGTAAAATTTAGGTGCAAATAAGGAAAATAATTCAAGTGAAAGGAATATATGAATCATAATTTTATCCTTATATTTTTATGCAGTTTTTCTTTTGCTCGATCCCTGTGAGAAAATTTTCTTTGCGCCTATTGTAAAATATCACATCATCCAGTATCCAACCAGGATTACTCCCGGTAGGATAAAGTTGGTGTGATATTTCTGGACATTTGCGGTCGTTATCCTAAAACAGCTATGTAATTTGTAAAATATCAGTGGATGGAATTGATAGACCCCTCAAAGTGTTCGAAATATTATGTACAGTTTCAGAATTTTCGAGGTTACAAAGTTTGTTGAATATAATATGTTACAGAGTTATATCAATGAGGATATTTCCTAACTCGAAATATTGAGCTTCAAAAATCGCAAAAACTGGACAAAATAGCTGTTTCTTGCTGAAAAACACGATTTTCAAGGGTTGATATCTCGAGTTAGGTACAGAAATCACCCATACTTGCAATACATCTCTAATCTTAATTTTTTGAGAGCCTTCCAAAAATATACAAGAGGTCTCCGTTTTCTCTAGCTAAAATTTTCATTAATTTTTAACCCTATGATTTTTGCCTGAGACCGTCATATTTGTCCGAAAATCACACCAAAGTGTCCGAAAAAAAATTGGAAACATCGTAATTTCGATTCCCCTACCCCTTGGCTTTCCAAAAATGTATAACAAGTGCTTCTAACAAAACAATCGAGCAATTCCAAAAAATCGAACAAAATTCCCCCTTACTAAAGGCCAAGAGAGTTAAAGGGGAGAATATGTTGAGTCTGTGTGAAAAATTGAGAATTAAAATAAGAAAAAAACCTTCTGTGCTCTGGAGGTGGAGTATGCACAATATTTGCATATTTATTTGGTTGACTCGAGAGCCCCAGCTGTGAGAGAAAAATTCTGGTAAAATGTCTTTGGGGTGAAAATAGACTAGAATTAGAGATTTTATGCAATGAAGAATGCTGTAGCAGAAGATCTTAATGTTAAAATGTGAAATTAAAATGAACAACAGATGAGATGGAGATGAAATGTCTCTTCTTTTCGTCCTTTCTTTTACTTTTCCTCATTTGTAGCACGATAAAATTGATATCTTTGTTAAATTTTGTCAGGGTATAGTTCTAAAGTAAAAATTTCACTTAGTGAACAATAATTTCCGATGAATACTGAAATTCCACTCTCAAGAAAAAAATCAAATTTTCACAGTAACAAAATACTCTTTAGAATATTGTTTTGGCACAAAATATTTCTAAAATTTGCTGTTATAATTAATCCAATCGAAAAAATATCAACATTTTACTACTAGTAGATTTAAAGCCATAAACCCTACAAAATGGGAGTCAACTTCAAGGATTAAAAAAATTAGCCTATCTTTTTGGGAGCTCAAAATTTCGTTAGGTCTGATTTAAATTTATTCACCTACATTCTCGGGGTCAGGTGTTGTATTTCGAGAAGTCACAGCAATCAAAACACTGAATTTGCTAAGTTTTTGATTTCTAAGTTCATTTGTCATTTTGCATTAAAAGCATTAAACACTATAATCAAAAAATATCTCGTATTCTCGTTATGTGCGCCCTCAAATCACGCAATCACGGAAAAGAATTTCCAAATCACGTTATCACGAGTTAAGGGCTCTGACCATAATCCAAAAATTGATTTTGGTACTTGAACATAAAAGTTATATTTCAGGTTCCTTAACACTTTTAACAAAGAACTGCCTTCATCAATTGCTTTTTAATCGAAACCCTTAAGAGTAATTAAGAATTTAATTGCAAAAATGACGTTATGAACTTTAAAAAGATGTTAATAATATGTTGCATCCCCCTCTTTTACAAAAAGTGCTTAGTTTTAATGGGTAATTAACTTTTTTGTTTCAAAATTTCTTTACACTGTCCGCAAAGAATTGAACCTTTTTTAATATTTTGCGGAAAATTTTTCTAAAACGATGTGTCAAAAGTTATGACTGTTTTTGTTAAGCAAAATCCAGATGAAAAATTGATGAAAAACCACTATTTTGAAGATTTCGACACAAAGAAGCATTTACAAAAATTTTCCGTAAAAATTTTTATTGTTCGGTAAAAGATACACCATCTACTGCAAAAAAATTTTCAAAATCTTTTTTCTTCGCCGAAACTAAGCTCTTCAAAGTTGAAATACTCTTCCTCGCAAAAGTCTTCATTTTCTTCTTTGTCAAATTTTTTCAATGCAATTTTTGAATTTTCAGATTCAGGAATAGTTTGTCTAACAGAAAATGTATAACATGCCACAGTTTTGTTGGTTACACAAGTCAGAAAACACATTTAAACACGGCAATTATGAAAAATTTCCTTTCCATCACGATCACGTTGGTTCTTCCGATCACGCACTTTGAGATCTTAAATCACGAGATCACGAACTTAAAAAACGCCAATCATGCCATCACGAATATAAGTTCTGTTCAACTTATTAAAGACATATCATTGAAAAATACAGTTATATTTAAATAAACCTCTATTTTAGACGAAGCTAGGTTTTTGTTTGCTTTTCAGAATGTTTGCAGCGAGACTGTGTTCATTCGTCTTTTCGGAAGTGCTACTCCCTTCGTCACCACTCAAACATGACGTCATCGAACGTAACAAGTCTTTCAACTGTCTGTTGTGACAAGAGTACAAAATGACATTGATGACGCAATTCAAAAACATGAGGAAGAATGACCAAAAGAACCAAATGTTTGTTGGGTGTGATTTACGATCACAATGTCCTTCTAATGTGAACATCACTGAACGGTAAAACGACACAATGAAATAGGGTGGATATGTGGCGCAACAACATACCAAAATGGCTGCTACTGTTCGTGTCATGGCTGCATCGTAATGTGGTCTTGTTCTTCGTGATACTAATGACAGTTTAGATTTGCTCAACACACTCATCAAAGATCCTTTCACTCTGTGAGTTTCACTCTTTTTGTCACTTGTTGAAATATCGAACTGTGCGCTGTGTGTTGAACAACGAGTCGAAACGTTGCGAATGGATGAGATTCTCTTACGAACGTTCCTCCATGCCAGAAAATAAAAATTTAAAATACCTGTTGCCGAAATGAAATTGATGGAAATGATGGACATGTTGAAAATGCAAAAAAAGTTGTAAATAGCTGAAACATATGCTGCGATGGCGGTTAGTATTGAGAAGATGAATGCACTGGCCAACGCTAAATTCACTTTGTTCAATGTCACTTTTTGAGTATACCCATTGGACCTCCGAAGTCTAAAGAAACGATCAATGGACACCATAAAAATGACCAGACCAGAGAAATTCAAAAACACATATCCTGATAAAGTGAGGTACCAAGATGCCGCACAGTTGTCTCTACCAGGAATGAAAAGATAGATGACTACAGGCTGCACAAAAAGACCGATGCAAAAATCCGACATAGAGAGAACCATGATGAATCGAGAAAACACGTTTCGGTACTGATTTGTTTTGTACAATCCATAGATGAGAAAGCCGTTCAGTAGCAACGTCATCGGTGTCAGGATGGTGAAGGCGATGATGAGAGTCAAACTTTGTCCATCAGTCAGCTCGTCACGGCTTGGATAAGGACTTGTACACGTCTCCATCACCATAAAGATATTTTTTATTTCTCTATTGAAGAGAAAACAATTTATGATTACGATTGATTGAGATAGAAAGCTGGATAACATATTTAGCTTTACTATCAAGGAGTTTCAAATTTCAGTTGTTGACAATTTCAATACCGTTGTTTACACAAATAGACAAGTTGACGTCATCAAACTTTTGCACCCAATAACCGCGAATTACTCATTCCTAGATGTTCCAAACAAAAAACTGCTATTTTGGACACCCTCGTGTCATAGACCTGTTTGGAACAGATCTAGCTGAAATAAACTGTCAAGACTGTGTGAGAAAAAATAACCTTGAAGATAAATTGCGTCTCTATCGGGAAACCAAAATAATCCTCACTCGAAAAAAACAAAATTTTGAGAAATATCGCAAACCCCTTGGTTTGTGAGCCTTAAAAATTGAATTTGACCCCTTCTTGGATACCATTCAGCTTGATTGTATTGATGAAAAGCGCTCTATATTTGAAAAAGTTCCGGAAAGCAAAGCGTATCTTCTAAGTGACGTTACGAAACATTGAATTTAAAGCACCGAAGGGGTTTTAAAGCTCTTGGATGGGAAACATAGCCATGCGTGGTTTTCACACAAACACAAGATTGAAAGTAAAATCCATTGCCAGATTTCGAAAAATACGCCGCGCCAACTATCAAAGAAAGCGCTAGTTTTAATTTGTCATTCTAAAGCGGTGCAAATCTTAAGGCTTCACTTTTTCTTGCTTGAGAAAAGTTGAAGATTTCAAATCATTTATATTACTAGCTTTCGATGAATCCCATTACTATTTCACATTCAGATAAGTATTATGCGATGAGTACAAGTAAATAAGTAAATCAACAACAGATGTAAATACAGGATATTACAGCTTAAATGATTCACTCAATCGCATTATTTTGAAGGAGAGTGTACCGCAACCATTGCATGCTTCAGAATGACTAAACCCTTCAAGAGCAGAAGATCAAATAACAGCTCTTGAGTCTGTAACGCGAAAAGTTTCCTTGCCTAAATACTCAAAATAGATCGTGCAAACACCACTGTCAATTCAAAAGTGACCTAAGACTCGCTTTAACTTTCAGAAGATAAATATTGACAGATTCTAGATTCAGCTGAATTTAAAACTGAGGTTTTCTTAAAATCAGCAATCAATCAGCATTGATCAAATCTTTGATCATCAGTTATATCCCAACCAACCCACTTTGCTTTTTCCAAAGTGTCGTAGTGGATCAAAACCTTTTCTTTCAAAGCATTAAACCAAGAAGTTCTAGCAATCTTTATGTTGGAAAAGGGTTTGCCAAATAATTCTCTTTTATCTCAAAACTATGCAAAGGAGGAAAGCATAAAAACAAAGTTCTTTGGACGATTCATCTAAACATGAACATCTAAACTATCTTCAGTCACTCGATTGCACAAAGATGTTTTCTTTCGTCTTTACATTATAAGTAGGTTGGCCGAATGACGAAACTTCATTGCTTTTCTTAGCTTCATCAAGCCGACTGTTAAAGCGCTAGAGAATCGGATAAAATGAAAAAATTCTTCCTCATGCTAAGTATTCAGCCAGGGGAAATTCAATTTTAATTAAAAATGTCTAACATCTTAACTGAGTATGAAACACCTGCCTTCACCAAAAAATTTCAGACATACCAAAGTCTTTTCCGACATTTTCTAAAACCAGTCTAAAAGGTAGGTTTTCAAAAGTGACACCCAACCTTCTCCCTAATCAACCACAATAATTTCCAACATAGCAAAGCAAAGTAAACCGTGGTCCGTATTTTTACGTCCGTTTTAAAAGAATGCGACTGGCTGATCTCCCATCGAGATAGACTCTCTCAGAGAATACCTACGATTTAATACCGCATCAAAAATGTCAACTTTATTATGATGTCATCATCTAATTAACTTTCTTAAATGTCAAACGTCAACCTTCAAATAAAGCTGTATAGCTCGTCATCAGAAACGTGTCCTTCTTAACTATATCCACCACATACAACAAAGAAGGAGAAAAGAAAGCTGAGTATTGACTGCTCCACTTTCACTAAAAAATGTTGGGCAGCTTTTTGACTGATTCGCCAGCTACCCCGCCAGCTATTAATCTTTCTATGCGAAAAGAAGTGAAAATAGATTCCCCCGATCATCTCGTGCCAGCCAGTTGACGCAGGTAGGAGTGTAGATGTTATCTGTCAGCTTTCACCTGTAACCTTTACTCCTCTTAATGATTCTATAAATATAATATTTTATTCAAAACTCTGCCAGCTTATCGAAAATATTTCGGTTTCATTCTTAAAATAGCATTCTTCTCACAAGTTTCGCAGACTTGAACTCGGAACAAATGACATTCGAGGAAGTCGTACCTTGGTGTTTATAAATGAAAGCTTTCAGAAACGTTCTCTCTGATTGTAAAAACTCGGAACACGATATTTGAATAACAAACTAGCATGATGGTATTCTTCTCCAGTTGAACTGTTCTCTTGAAATGTCAAAGAAAGCACTGAGAAAAACTATTCATCAGTTTAAAATTTATCTTTTGAATTAGCGATCAAAAATATTTACATTCTTCATAAAAAACATAAATTAAAGTCAAAAAAATATTTCAAAATCATAAAATCTGAAGAATAAATAAAACGAACCTGGCCCAGCCCTACTATACACACTCACAAATAGAAACAACACATCAAAAGTTTAAACAACATCTACTTGGCGATGGAGAGAGCTTCTCTCAGTGTTCACTTCCTCCCGATAACCAATAGAAAGCGACATATCTCGGAAAGCGGTTTGCAGTTCGGGGTAGTCCACCACTGCACGATCCACTAATGTGCTGATATTTTGCAACCGATCTTCTTGCTTCTCTCGTTCATTTTGCAGACCATCCACAGTCTTACACAACCTTGTGTACTTTCCAGCTTTCAATGACGTGTAATACTTTCCACGTTGTTGTTTGCTGATAATATCTGCCAGATTCTACAAAAAGAAATTTTTTTAAGACACAAAGGACTCATTAAAGTACTTTTGCCCTATTTCATGCTTTTTGAGTTTGACTTTCCAAGACGTTGTTTACACACTTAATTCCAATAAAATATTTTACCTGACCTTATTCACATAACCGCCCTCCAAAGTCTTGAAAGAGATCTTTCTTTGAATAGAATGGCCTTAACTTAGCAAAGACAAACTTCAAGGACGATTCGCATTCGAGCAGTTCCAAGAACCATTCTGCCAAACGTTCTTCCATTAGTCAACGAGTTTTTTCTCCTTTCACTTAATGTATACTGGAAAATCGGCTTCCACTTGAAGCTTTTCAAAATAAGTTTTGCGCTGAAACGTTTGAGTGTATACCTTTTGTTTGAGTTCTTGCATACGTTCGATGTCATCGTGTTGTAAATCAACTGATTGTTGAAGTCGTTGTGTGTTGCTTTGTTTCGTCTCCAATGAGGTGCCCAACTCTTGCTGCACGTCTCGTACTTCTTTCATTTCTAACACAAACAAGAAAGCAATAGTTTTCCTTTAAAATCCTTTAAAATCCTTCAATCCAAATAAGATTCAAGAATTTTTTCTGTTTTCGCAAAAAAAATCACGCGAGCTTACTGATTCGTGATATTAAATCCACGCAAAATTTTCAAAATCAGATTTTCAGCGTAGAATAAACTTTCATTTGCTATTTTTTGGCGTTTTAGGGCCTGCCACTTTCAACTCTTTTTAGTTCGAGAAATTGAATCCGTGAAATTAAATCCTATTTAAGTATTACAAAGAAAATTACTGAAAACCAACAAACGAGAGTATTTTCATTGAAATCAAAAAAATATTTCTAATAAGTCTTACCGTGTTCAACTTGGCTCGCCTCTAAGTTTGTCTGTTTGATTTTCTTTTTCATCTCGCTCAACTTCTTATGGAAGGTTCCAGCATTCATTTTGGGCTGGCCCATTTTCTTGCGCTCCATCTTGGCCAACGCATCCCCCCTGAAAAGGTAATTGTAAATAATAAAAGTATTTGCTTTCAATAAAGGTTTAAGCTGGTGCACGACATTCATATTGGACTATTCATTGCAAACTGTGTTGTGGGATTACATCTATCAGCATACAGGTATGACCATGGTCGCAATCCCATCATTAAAATTTCAAGAGAAAAACTTATAAGGGAGCAAGCGCAAGCGCAAGCACAAGCACAAGAGAGTAGGCACTTATGTACGAACCTGACAATGATGCATTCTCTTTTGAAGACACTTTTCTCCATGTCTTGCATCATTTTCTCTTGTTGTCGCATCAACTGTGCATAACGCACTTCCATCCGATGGATTTCCGCCTTCATGGCGTGGATTTCACCCTGACCAACTTCCGAATTGACCGTATCACGCGCTTCACGAGCAAGCTTTGTTTTCTTCTCCCATAATAAGATCTGTCGCCTTGTGGAGAAGAAAAATAGCAAATGGTTACAAATGATGAAAAGCATTGGCTAATGATTTCGTTTACTCGCCACAGGCAAAAAATGGATCGAAAGTTGAGTTCAGAAAAAAAAACGATTGATTTCCTCAGGTAAAACAGAGATCATGTGAGCATAAACGTGTTAAAGAATACTTTAACCGGATTAATTTTCGCGAGATTAAATTTCGCGCGCTAAAAAAATCGCGAAATTTTCTGGATTTAATTTCGCGAGTCAGAGTTTTGAAATATTTCGCGTGGATTTAATTTCGCGAATAAGCCAGAAAACAGCTGAAAATAGCCATTTTTTGCCATAAATGGAGACTTGGAACTAGTTTCTCTGCCAAAAATACAATTTTAAAAGTTTTGTGGTGGATTTAATTTCGCGAATCAGGAATCTCACGCGTGTTCGCGAGTTTTAATTTCGCGAAAATGGCAAAAATTCGCGAAATCGCGAAATTTAATCTCGCGAAAATTAATCCGATTAAAGTATATTACAAAGAGTCACATAATAATTCTTTCAGTAACCAGAGGAATGTAAAGAGATGGAAAAACAGCTTCTTGAAAACAATGGAAAGACGGCTCGCCATATACCAGGTCTCTTGCCCTTAAGGGAGTTTACGTCGAGTTAATAGGTTTCTTTTGTTGTCGCTATAAAAAATCTGCATAATTAGCGTGTTGTGACAAAATTCTTTTGTTTCAAGTCTGATTATGCAAACTTTTAGGGCTTATATTTTGGGTACACCTCTCCTATAAAAAGGTAACTATATCTTCTTACTCAGAATTTCCTAGCAATTCTACTGATATAACGGCATCATGACCGCACCATTATATGGAAAGCTAGAGCTCGAGGAAATTATAACTTCATCTTGGTTTTACTCGATTTCTGACAGTTTTACAAGAATCAATTTGATATCATTGCGTTAAGAATTTCTTTTGCTATAGATTGGTATAAAAATTGCTCCTTATTTTTAAAAATAGTCCAACGTGCGCAACGCACTGGGCTCAACTTCAGTGTCTTCAAATTATTCATAGGCCCAATTGTAGACCGCCAGATGTTCACCCAATGAACAAGTGTGCCAAATTTCAGCCAAATCCGACCAGTTTTGAGGCCTGTAGGCTGCTCTAAAGTTTTAGCCTCGTTTTGGCGAAAAACTTGTCCCCAGGCCCCCAAAATCAAAATTTTTGAAAAATGAAAAAAAAACCCCAGATATTCACCCAAGGAACAAGTGTGCAAAATTTCAGCTAAATCGAACAATTTTTGAAGTCTCCAGGCTGCCCCAAAGTTTTAGCCTCGTTTTGGCGAAAAACTCGCCCCCAGGCCCCAAAAATCAAAATTTTTGAAAAATGAAAAAAACGCCCCCAGAAATTCACCCAAGGAGCAAGTGTGCCAAATTTCAGCCAAATTCGACAATTTTTGAAGTCTCGAGGCTGCCCCAAAGTTTTGGGACAAACACACAGGCACACAGACAGACACACAGACATTCTCAGATTCTAGCTCAACTGAAGTTGAGAATTGAACTAGTAATCGGCGAAAAAGGAAAAACAAATTTTTATTTTTATCGTCAAATCATGTAGAAACCGTCCGATGTGTATGGCGAGCCGTCTTTTCTGCACTTTTATTTAATGACCTAATCAACGTTTTTACAATAGAATTTTCATTAGAAGTGATCGTTGAACTTTGAGTAATCAGAAAAGCTGTTTTCCAATCTCTTTACATTCCTCTGCAGTAACTAATAGTATAATTCTTTTGATGAATAGACTTACTCTGATTCGACAACGGCATTCAGGAGTCGTTCTTTTTCTTCATTCAACCCTTGGATATGTGTTTGTATTTTCACTGATTCCAGCTCTGCGTCCTGACGAGCGAGAGAAAAGAATCATAGGATCGATGCTCGTATTTATTATCTTTTATCAGCGAGTTAATCTAATTTTGGTGAGCTATGGAATTTCGCCGGTCGCAGCGTTTTGGACAAAAATAGGGGTTATTTCAGAACATTATAAAAAAAATTGGCGACATTGGAGAAATTTTTCCAAAATTCACTAAAATTAGTTCCTTTGAAGTATTGCGCTGAAACTGCAATGGCATTACCTTGAGAGCAGTAATAAAATCGTGTTCCATCAATATATTGTCTTGTTGCAGAGATTGATGTTTGTCACGATTTCGATGGATCAAAACATTGAGTTTGGTCATGTCGTTCTGCATGCTTCGAATGTTGCGCTCAATATCATTGATCTCATTCTTCTGAGAGCCAACATCACCTGTCAATTCGAAAGTGATTTGCTGTTTTAAAAATTCAGACCCCCTGGAAGGATTGATTTAACCTTCATTGAACCTTTCAAAACAAAGGAAGCTCAACTCTTTCAATGTCCCGGCCACATAGTACAAATGAACATAAGTACACCATTTAACTTCTTCAACATTCCGTGTCTTATAGATTTAAAAATTTAAACTACACCAAGTAGAGGCCAAAATACTCCACGAGTGTGCTTACCTTCAATCCGCAACTTCTTTTGCATCATAATAGTACTTTGTTTTTTCTTGCTTTCGATTTCCGAATGTTGTTCGTTGACACTGCGAATGATTTTGACAAGATCGCTTTGCTGACGCAGCCAGTACTGTTGCAGTTCAAGACATTCACCACTGGTGGACTCAATCTGTCGTTGGAGTGTCTTGATTTGTAATTCCAACGGACCAACGTATGCATCGTCCTGCCAATGTAAGAAAATACAGTTCCACAAAAGAAACACAATGATAGTAACCAATAACTTTGATTGGGAGGAACTAAAACTTCAAGAGTAAACTTGAAGTTGCATTTTGGCGATTAAACCCAAAAACAGAAAGTTCAATTCTACCCCGTACATAATATATAAAGGATTACACGTACCCCGTTTTTGTTGATCATAGAATCAATTCGTTTATTCATTTGATCAATAGTTCCTTGTTTCTTCTCGATGACTGCGTTTCGCTTGACGATTTCATTCTCGATTTTGGAGATGGTTTCATTCTTTTGGTAAATCACTTTGTTGATGTTGTTCAAGATATCTTGCAGACCACGCACGCGCGTTGTGGCGTTCACAATCTCCAAAACGTCTTTCGAAATCTCATTTTCTACTTCTGCAACTGCTCGTTCCTAGATAAAACATGAAAATCACTGCGGTGAGTCTTGCGATGATATAAAGACGTATCAACAAGATAGGACAATTTATTACAGCCATAGGCGTAATCAATTGAACAATTTATACTAATTATAAGCCACCGGTAAATGTATCATTTGTTTAAGTGCATAACTAGGAGTGGGCTATGAATGGTAGAATTTCACTTTTTTCGATTGGTCATGTTAAACTAATTTTTTTTGGCTTTCTTAATACATATCTAGATAGAGTCAAAAAGAATTTTTGTGATATTGCTCGCTTAAGTAAAGTGGGAGCCTCTTTACTTGAGACAGAAATCTGGTTCTTCGTTGAAAATGTCTGTAAATCGACTGTAGACCAAGCGAACCATTGAAAATGGCTAAAAATTTGGTACACGCACTCCTTGGGTGCATATTATAAAGTTCTGCAAAAATAATTTTGAAATTTGAATCTTTTAACGTTCTAGGGCAATCCCAGACCCTAAATGGGCAAAAAGATTATGCGTATTGATCCCTCGGCTTAGAATCTTGATAGATTCTTTCAATCTATTTTAAACAAATCCTTATTTGTTATTTCACAGTCAA
The DNA here is from genome assembly GCF_902728285.1 of Clytia hemisphaerica. NCBI lineage: Eukaryota > Metazoa > Cnidaria > Hydrozoa > Leptothecata > Clytiidae > Clytia > Clytia hemisphaerica. The sequence goes on along the minus strand of NW_027103519.1, from coordinate 33,213 downwards.
TAAAATTTAAATTGTGTCAAAATTAGGATCCTACCTGGGACTTGTCATGGTAATCAATATTGTTTTGTTTAAAGGAAATTTGATTATGAAATTGCTATTGCCTTTGAAAATTGAAATATTTTGATAAATTGCATTTTGAATTAAAAAGTTTCTTCTCAATTTACCCTATTTTAATGAATTCAGGTGTCACAAAATAGAAAAACTTCCTTTCAGGGTAAAGAATTATATTCAATAACTTTTTTCGTTACCAGGTATACATTAAAGGGATGGTTTGAGATATTTAGATTACAGAAACCTTCTTTGGCCCAGTAAAACCTCAAAGTATTTTTATATAATAATTTTCCAAAATCGAGATATCAAAATTTGAAATTTTGGAAAGTGGGTTTTTACACGGTTCTTGCATCGAGATTCTATTGTTTTCATCCTAAAAGCCAAAAACTTATAACTTAGATATCTCGACTTTGGAAAATAGTTAGGCAAAAACATTTTGAGAGTTTGCTCAGAACAATTAGAAGGATCCCACATGGACAATATTACAAACCATCTGATTATTCCTTTAAGTAGTCTATTATCCAGTATTATCCGGTACTTTGATAATGATAGATTTAGGTAAGTTTTAGAGTAGTTTAAAATCATTGTGACCAAGGTGTGACTTAAAATTCAAGACTAAGACCCAATCCCAAACAGGAAAATTGAATTGGTGCAACTCCTAGTGCAACTATGAATTTAAAAAATAAAGTACCACCTTTGCTAATTAAGTCATTTCAAAAATTTACCGTTTCTGTGGCTTTCCTCCGTATTTTCTCCCTCATCTTTTTGGTGTACTGAGAGGCTTTATCTGCGGTGAGTTGGCCTTGCATCTTCGATAGGAGTTGATCCTCAAGCTTGACCTTCTCCAAAAATTCCTTCTCGATCAACTTCCGAACGTTGTTGAGTTCACTTTCCCTGATATTGACATCCTAAAAAAGAAAATTTCATAATTTAAAACTTTTTGCCGTTTTTCATATTATGGCGTTTGTACTATAAAATGTATAAAACGTTGTTGAGTTCAATTTTACAAAATAATGTGTAAATTTTAACCGCAATAAGTTTTCAGTGGCAAGTGGTATAGTATCATCTAATAGACGAAGAAGGCAAAAAGGTAGCCAGAGTGTCAAGTGTGATTTTTAACCTCCGTTCAAAAGGTTTGACATCTTATCGCAAATAAATCTACTTTTATCTCATCCAATCAGATTTGGTCAAAACGAAAATTTCTCAATTAAAACGAAAATTTCTCGTTTCTGATTGCTTTGATAAACGCTTCAAAATAAGAAAAGAGATGGCATTTTTTATTGCTCTTTGAGAGATTTTATCGTCCTGATGATATGAAAGATCTTTCGGCATAGGCGAGCATGTTTTCACCGAGTTTGCTTGCAACGAAGCTAATAGTATGCATCTTTTTAAAACATTCTACTAGCTTAGAACGTTGGCTAGAAAAGAAGACGGAGAAGTCAAGCAACATACCGTTTGTACACGTCCAAGTTGTGATTCAGTTTCATTCAAAGCACGACTGTATGTGCTGTATTCAATCTTGATGGCTTCATGTTTGTTCTGACAAATGATGACTTGCTTCTTGACACTCGTGATATCACTTTCGATCCGATTCGACATGTAGGTAAGTTGCTCGTTTTGTTCTTGTGCTTTCAAAATTTGCCGCTTGTAACCTTCCAATTCTGTTTCAATAGCTTGAATTTGCTGGCTTTGCATACTATTAAGTAAAGTGAAAAGAATTGCGTTTAACAAACAGATTTTTTAGCTTTAAAGGACAAAGAATAGAAATGCTTATTTATTTCAAGAAAACATTGAACATTCATGAGAATGACGAGCGGTTATAATAATACCTGACAGCTTCTTGAATTGCAGAATGGGCTTCATCTCTTCGTCGCATACCAATCAAACTATTGTTCCATTGCTGCAAAAGCTGCTTCTTCTCCAATTCAATAGCCTACAAAGTCAATATTATGAATGGTTGGTTTTATAAAAATCATTGTAGTCGGTTGTAAATATCAGACATTCCGAATCAAGGCCTTTTCACATCGATTAAAACACCAAAAAACAATGTCAATGACCTACAGAATGTGCGTTGACCCGGAGACGTTAGAGTAATATTGAGGGTAAATCTAAGATTATTATACTAGTCTTTATTGAGTACCCTCATAAAAACCTGTTATGACAAATTCCGACACATTCCGATATGACCAAGCACTCGTACCGGCCATAAACACTCTATACCTCCAACTCAGTGGCAGCTTCAGTGAGATTTCGCGTGGCTGCTTTCATCTCTTCTTTCTGAGCATCAATCTGTGCATCGTACATCGCAATGTCTGAACGCAGACGATCCACTTTCGTCACCAGTTTGTTCACCAACAAATCCTGCAATAACAAAATAACCGAAACGTCATTTTCGAACACAGGTATTTAACTCAGAGCTACAGAAAATTTGAATATTCACAATTAATAAAGTTGTTACAGTGAGACCTATTGTTTCGTCTATAACTATAAATGCCTACTTGACGTTTCTTTTCGATTTGAGCTTTCATTCCCTCTGCGTCCGATTTATCAGCCGCACGTTTGAGGACGGAAATGTCTGATCGCACGTCTTCCTTGGCTGCTTCCATGTAAAGAAGTTTAGATGCGATATCCTCCACCTCTGATTGCAATTCATTTGCTGTTTAGAAACCAACAAAAAAACATAAAACACGACATGATACAGTATTTTGAAACCCCTATTATCTTATCCATATCTGTTGGTTCAATATATGCTCATATACACACTTATTACACTTACCAGATAAAAATGGCTGAGAGTAACCAATTTACAAAACACAACTGATAGATACTTTTCTCGTTTAGAAGGACGTTCAAGTTCCTGAAATTAAACCCAAGGCCGGTACAATCGTGATTTAATTTCATCCATTACAGAGAAATCATTCATTTCCACCACCTGGATTTTCTTTGTTTTTGTTTTTAAATTACATAAAACGTACCTTTCTTTCTCTGTAGAGTTAAATCATTCTGAACTTGTTTGTGAAGCGTCTTGGTTTCACCTAACTTCATTTCCCAGTGAAGTTTGACTTGTGTCTTTTCATTGTATCTATCGTGCAGTTTGTCCAAAGCAAGTTGCTGCCTGGCTAACTCTTGTTGTACACCATAAAGTTCAACACCAATCTCTTCTCTTTGCTTCATGTAACTGTTCAGTTCTTCATTCTTTGAAAAAGGATTTGGTATAATTATTCTAACAAGTTTTCCTTTTCGTAATTTCAACAAGCCTTGAATATTCTTACTCTATGCTATAATGAAAAATCCATCCGTATCATCCTATACCGTGCACATATTCACATATTAACCCAAAGAACAATAATTTTCCATTTTTCAGCTATATCTGACTATTTTTTAAATCTACCCAAAAGTTTTGAGACATAAACACAAATACTTACAAGCTCTCTGAGTTCCAATGAAACTTTCTGATCTTGTTTCGTCAAATGGTCTTTGTATGCATTTTGAAACCTTTTCATCAAAGGCTTAAAGAAAGAAATACTTTTTGATTACCGTGTTGAAAATAGAAGAAACAAGCTACATGCTGAATGGACCTACCTGAAGATTGATGTAATAAGACAATTGAAAAATGAGAACAATAGTATGAAAATGCAGAATAATACGAGAGCAACTCGAGAAACTCATGGAATCCGGCGATTCTCGGCTGTTCTAGCGATTTTTAGAAAGTTCCTGTACCAAAATCAGTTTCATTGAAAATTGGACCATGCTTAATCGTGGACATTCTTATAAATGATGTTTTTGTTTGAAAAAAACAAAGACATGAAACGAAAAACTCCAATGAAAATCTGCAAAAACGAAAAAAGCAAAAACATTTTCTCAAAAATCGAACTCGGTCATGTTTTGAGCATTGCGAATACACATCATTCTGCAAAAAATCAGAGATGAAAATTCGAGAAAATGTCAAAAAAACCGTTTTTTCCGGCATATTTCCGGCATTTTCGGCCGGAAAAAAATGTTTTTCGAAAATCGGACCCCGTCACATTTTAGGTATTGTCATTTTGCATCAGTGTGCAAAATTTCATAAAAAAATATAAAGTACAGCTCGAGAAATTCAAGAAATACTGTCTTTCCGGCGAAAATAGGTTGTTCCGGCGATTTTTAAATAGTTCCGGCTTCAAAAATCAATTTTATTGAAAATTGAAACATGCTTGATGGTGGGCATTGCTATTAATAATGTTTTTGAATGAAAAAACAACCAGTTATAAGGAAAAAGTCCAATGAAAATCCAGAAAAACGGCGATTTCCGGCATATTTCCGGCATTTTCGGCCGGAAAAAATTTTTTTCTCTCAAAATCGGACTCAGCCATGTTTTGTGCATTGTTAATACGCATCTTTGAGCAAAAAATCAGAGAAAACTAATGATAAAATCTCGAGAAAGTGCCAAAAAACCAGTTTTTCCGGGATATTTCCGGCATTTTCGGCCGGAAAATTTTTTTTCTCCGAAAATCGGGCTCCGTCACATTTTGGGCATCGCCATTTTGCATCATTGTGCAAAAAATCAGAAAAAACTAATGAGCCAATCCCGAGAAAAGCTGGCAACAGACGAACGAACGGACGAACGAACGAACGAACGGACATGGGTTAATTTAAAGGACCTCCACCGGGGTACCCGGAGGTAGGTCCAAAAAGAAAACATCTAGTGAGACTCAATCAGGGTTTGCTAAAACTTTCGGTAGAACAAAAAGTAACTGGTAAAAGTCCAAAATTTCATTCTTAGACCTAGATGATGGTCAAAGTATTTATTACAATGAGTTTTGTTGTACCTCATCTCAAGCAATAAAACCAAATTGATTCTATATGCTATATGTTTACGTTTTCAAGAGCTTTTTCTGGTAGTGGCTAGCTAATGTGTCTCAGAGGCTTTCACTTTGATTCAACATATTTCTTGCAGTTCTGAGATTTGACAGTTTCGTTGGCTGGGGATTGTGGGGTTTCAATCATGTATGTATCGATTGCATCATAGAGCAAAATAATTTTAATCTAAGAGGGTTAAGGTTAGACTGTCAGCTTCCTGAACACTAGAGAAAGTATTCAGAAGAGAAAAATAAAATACTTACATGATCAGGATCAAGTACGACCAGATCATTCTGTGGTTGTTCTTCGCCCATTGGTTCTTCTTCTTCAAGATCGGATTCCTCAGAATCTAATCCAGCATCCATTCCACTATCATCTACATCTCCATCCCCTCCACCACCTTCGTACAGGCGATCTGTATCACCAACATCATCGTCATGGTCATCCACGTCAACATCTGCTTCATCATCAAAATTCTCCATATTGACAGGCAGAGAATGGGATTCATCTCCACCTCCTCCTCTTTCAAACTTATTCTCCGACAACTTTTCCCCGGTGCTCTCTACAATAATAATTAAAAACATAAATGATATTTTATGAAGCCATATTGTAGCCATCAATAATTGAAACAGCTAAACCAGGCCAAAATTGTAACCCTAAAGTCGGGAATAAGGTATGTTATCATTGTTTGGATATTATGAACGTCATTGATCAAGGGAAATTTGAAATTTGAAATCTGAAGCTTTAAAGGTTTAGGTTATCTAATACAGTCTAATATATCAAATTCTGGCCAAACAGTTGTTCGTACTCTGCTAATTAAGATTCAAATATTAGGTGGTAAGGAGACTTTTAGTCAATTTTCAACCTTTTCGAGCACTTTTTGAAAGTAGCTTTTCTATTCATATAAGCATAACTTTAGACCTTTTGAACAAAATATAATAAATGAGCCGTCAAAATTTAAGCTCATCATTCTTCTTTCAAATGAGAATGGGTTGGCTTTCATACATTTTCTAGACCTTAAGAAAATTTGTTTTAAAGAGAGAAACTTCTTTGTGACGCACCCAGTAGACCAGGGCGGGGGGTGAAGCAGTTAGTACAAGACATCATGCCGGTTAGTACCGTGGTGGTGTGCCATATGAATTGGATAAAATCACTTAGTACTCAGATGTACTAACTGCAAAAAAGGGTGGTCCCCTGCTTAAAATTTGCCAAATTTTGGTACTAACTGTGTAAAAATAGGATTTTGTGAGAAAATTAAAAAAAAAAAGACCGTATTTTACCAAAAAAATTTTTTGGGAAGTAGATTATTTTTTCAAATTTTCGAAATTTTTTTTAAAATCTTAAAAACAATTTGCTGGTTGCAATAGAAATTTGATTTTCTAAAATGTTGTTTTTTGCTATTGAAAGCTATGGAAAATTGAATCATTTTTAAGATATTAAATTTTATTTTCTTTGATTTTATTGAATTTATGAAGGTCGAAAGCCTTTTTCAAGGCTAAATTCAGCTAGTACTAACTGTACTAAGTGTACCAAGGTGGTGGTGTTTCTAACTTCTTCCGAGAAAGCAGTTAGTAGGCATGATGTCTTGAACTAACTGCTTCACCCCCCCCCTGAGTAGACTATTAACAATTTTGAAGTTTGGAAATTGAAGTTTATTTTGTAAACAAAATGACAATGAATAATTTGATGCCCTAAGAGCCCTTTGTGAGCCCTCTCTGCCATTTCATATCTAGTAATAATTTTCTGGAAATTTGAACATCTCTTGGGCCTCTAAAACCGATATCTGTAGTAGATTTTCTTAGCGTCACTCGACCTAACCCACCCACCCTATAGCGTCCGAATGATGTTAAATACGAGTCGCCCCTAAATACCTTGAAGTTGGGTAACTTGCATCAGTGGATCAGTGGAGGCTAACATACATAGCCATCAAATGGCTGACCAATCAAAGCAGTAAAACCTTAAAACAAATGAACTACGCAGCTCTGCTCGCAGCTCTACTTTACTTTTTTTGTTTTGATTTAACTTTATATTTTAATAACCAGCCAGCTCATTCATTTGATGGCTATGCAAGTTTCCCTCCACTGATGCAAGTTACCCGACTTCAAAGGTAGAGGGGGGTGCCCAGTGCACGAACGCCAAACTTATTTTTCACTTTTCTCGCTTACTTTTGGTTTTTACATAAATCCTTTTTGACCATCTCTTAGACAAGCTTGAAGTCCTTCTTTCAGTTTGTTTTCACTTTATTTGCGAAAGCTTCTTCTTGGAATGATAAGTTGTTAAAGCGAGCGCTATTCGGACCAAGTCCACGGACAAGGAACCGGTGCGCGAACAAGGAACCGGTGCGCAAACGATCTTTTGAAAGAAAAAATTAGAGCTCCACTCGCAGGTAATACTTTCACTCTCCTCCGAGATGATACAGGGGTATATGATGAATATTTCAAAACCACGCGCTTTTTCACCAAAAAGGCGTCTTTTTTTGTAAGAACTTTAGCGTTTAAATAACCTGTTTATTTTTGTTCCAGCCTCTTATTTAATTGAGATCGCCAGCTGTGGAATGTTTTGACGTTGCAATGTCTTCATTTTGAATATGGTGTTTGGATCATTCGCGGACTGGACCCTGTTTTGATATCAACTACTGGTGATATGTTTCTATTAACTTTGAATTAATGAACTAATATGTTTCATAAAATTTTGTGAGATGGAAGATAACAGGTTTTTAAAAAAGGAAAGTCATTTTCAGAAGTCTTCTTGCGCAAATTTTCTTATAAAAAACATTTCCTCTCGCGATCAACCATGTTTACAAAAATCCCGAATTTCGTGCTTTTTTACTTGGCCTCGTTCAAATTGGTTTAGTGTTGTTCTAGTGCTCCGTTTATTTTTAATTTTTGGAGAGATTGCAAAGGATAGTTTGAAGATTCTGCTGCACAAAGAAAATTGTTGATGCTATCCAAAATCCTTTCCCTGAGCAATTCAAGGGTGGTTTCAGAGTATAACATTCTTGCATCGGGAGTTTTAAAAACAAAGGCTGTTTTAAAATTGTGATGGAATTCGGCCGTTGTAAACATCCAAAAAATTCAACCTTTGCAAGCGGGCCGTTTGTTTTGATTTTAGCGGGAATGGAAGCTTCGGTAAACTTTTGGTCAAATCATGAAGACTGTTAAGGAGGTGGATAGGTAGAGTACCCTGCACAGTTGGCGACCGAAATTTTTAGATTCAAATTTTTCACTTACTTTTTACTTTTTTGAAAATCCTTTTCGACCAACAGTTAGACAACTTTTAACATGCTCATCGTGTTTTTTTTGCTTTCTTATTTGAGGCGATCTTCTTAGAATAAAAAGCTTTCGAAGCAAGCGGTACTATAGTGCCCAGTTCCCGACCGACGTACCAGTCTGCGATCGATCGCTAAATAGAGAAAATCAGTGCTCTACTTGCAGGATAGGTCATATGAATTGATGATCAGGATGATAAAAAAACTCATAGGCTTTCCCATATTTAATTTCTTTGCACTCGTTCCTTTGTTTTAAAATAGCTCACTTACATTTCCCTTCGCCATTTTTTTCTGAAGTTTGTTTTTGTTTTGTTTGGAAAGTGGCGGTCTATGGAGAGTCTTCATTTGATAAAAACGCGGTAATTTTTTATGTCTACCCTGAGATTCAATTTACCGGTTTCCTTTGTTATTTCAATCCGGAGCTAAAATCTTTCCATTGGAGTTGTTAAAGACCGCGGGCATGCTCCTTGAATGTTTTGATCGCAATGTAAAGTCTTCTTTTTTTTTCTCAGCATCTGGAATGTTTTGATCGCAATGTAGAGTCTTCTTTTTCTTACTTTTGATTTTGTCGGTCGCAGACTTGACGTCTAATTTCGAAACTGATTGCATCAACTTTTTTATCAATATTTCAGACGAAGGAAACCCTATTGAAATGATTTTTATAGAAATGCTTTCTAACATGCTCATCGTTTTGGACAGGCATTTTTTGGAGTGGCCGTTGAAGCGTTTTTTCTTACGAAGCTTTTTTGTCCACAGGTAGCCATTTTTTATTTTTTCAAAAAATCCGGCTCTTTCGTGTGCTTCCGTGCAAAGTTGGATCTTTCGAATTCTACTCGTTTTTTTCTAGAATTTTTTTACACAGTACTGGAAATAGGTCAAGGCAGATAACTACAAAAAGAAATTCTACAGAGGTTTGTTTTTGTATGATTTTCTGGGTTCAAAGACGTTCGGTCGCCAACTAGACCGGTCGCCAACTGAGCAGATGCTGGTCAAAAATAGAGGGGGTATTTGTGACATTTTTGTCGAGGTTTACATTTAGCCCCATAAAATGTGCTAAGTTTGAGGTTGACAACTGAAACTTTAGTATGGTTAGGCTGAATAATTTTGCTTTCTAGGCATATAAGTATCTTTTTATGAGGTTTACCCTAACTCGAGATACGCTTTTTTGAAGTGGGAGCCAAAGTTGAGGTTAACATGACCTGAGGTTGACACTGTTGACACCTTGTAAGTTGACTTTTGAATTAGATTTTGGATATGTTATAGCTCTGAAATAATCTCAAAGGGTTGAAAATTGCTATGAAGGGTGTTATTTGAGGTTGACATTTATTAAATGGCTCCAAAAATGAGGTTAACATTAGTTTTGTGCATAATTTTGATAAAGGTAGATCAATATGATGACTTTGGCTTACAAAATATCATTATTGACCATCTAAAAATCTTTTTCCAAGGAAATATCTGTTATTTGAGCAAGTTTTGAGGTTTACAACAACGTTTATTTCAATGCAAGGTAAAGTGCCTTATGATGGAAACAGCCAGAAGCTCTTTTAAAATCATTTGTAAACCTCAATTATATTTGTTTTTAAGACAGAAAGACTATGGAATTGGATTCAAATGATTATTGAAGCGTTTTTTGAGGTTGACAGCCCAAAAAGCCTTTTCTCCCCACTTTTGACTCAATACAGACTTTTTGCGGCTTGTCAACCTCAAAAACAGCTCATTTTAATGGGTTTTGTTTAAAAATCTATCTTTGCTTAGCTTTTTTGCCTTACTTAAAACTTATTGTAATGTTCAAAGTCCAAATTTTGAGGTTTACAGTGCATTTTAATAACTTCGACTTTGTCAACCTCAAATTAGGTAATATAACATGAAATCTTGGTTCTTTTAACACTTTTTGTCTTGTATAACTATCCAGGAGGCTATTCTCACCATTTTTTACATTTCCTTTTTAGTTCCCTTTTCTGAGGATGACATTTCCTTGACATGGTCATTTTTGGTCTGTCAACCTCAAACTGGCTCGAATAAGGGAAATACCTATATCCATGGCTTTGTCTTCATTAGCTCTATCACCTCCTGAAATCTTATTTCAGGATACCAAGATTTGAGAAAGTTATTGACAAAATTCTAAATTTGGTGTTTTTTTGGAGAAATAAAAATGTCACACTATTTTTGACTAGCATCAGCAGGGTACTCTATGTTTTGAAAGTAACAGTCTTTTCCCGTTGCGCGTGGCGACTTTGAATATGGACGTCACCCCTAAATACAAAAATAAATTCTTCAGAAGGCCATAATATAGCATCCATAAGTTTAAGTCTTTTCTTTCGCTTTTCTAACACTACAGAGTCCCGGTTTTTTTGGGTGCTTCCTTGCAAGCTTAGATTGTTAGTTCAGATTCTACTATCAGTCAGGCACCTCCCGCGATCGCGGTATAATTGTGTAAATCGCGATCGCGGGATAGAATTTTCTATCTGTTCAAAAACCCCGCGATCGCGGCATATAAGCATTTTTGCGGTGCCGCGATCGCGGGATATGTTTTAATTCCCATTTTAACGTTTTTGTGAGGGCAGGCGAGACGTGTTAAAAGTTATAAACAGAGGAAGTAAGTGTAATTATATTTTCATAATTTTCTTCTATTTTCTCTACTTCTTTGTACAATTTAAGAAAATTATAGATTAATCAGATTCTAAGTCACTCAGCTCATAATTTTCTCGTTTTGATCTTAGGTCCATTAACCGAGTACGATAAAACGCCGAAAACGATCATTCAACCCCGAGGAGCAATTTGTTTCAACTTGCAAATGTATCCTTCATAGTCAATGGTGTGTTGATGATCTTGATAAAGCTTATGTCTTTAAAATTGACACTTCCAAGAGATTTAAAAAGTCAATCATTAAATGATTTAAGGCATAAGAACTTGCTTCCCGAAAGAGCTAACTGTTTATGTGATACCTGCCACCAAACTTTTTCTGCCAAATATGGACATGAAAAATCACAATCTAAACCTTCAAAAAATATTGATGCTGCTCATTTCGATGATAGATTGTTAACCGAATCTTTGCAAGTAGTTATTGAATGCTTAAAGTCTCAATTATTCGAAAAACTTTATGAAGGTAAAGAGAATCTTTGGCTCGATTTGTTTGAATTGATGGGATCTAGCATAAGCCATTCTATTTATTAGAAAATGACGGAAAATCGATAGAGTCTATGTATAAAAACCCAGAAATTTTGATCGAATTTAACGTTTTGCAGTTTATTAAGAATCGAAATAATGCTTCTGGTCAAATTTTTGTGCGGGTTATTGCATCGTAAACTGGAAAATGAATCAAAAACTATTTTATATACTTTTGCATGCACAATTGAAATGTGCTATCACTTACGGAACTCTAATTTGGTTCTCCTTAACTTTTTCTTGGCTAATTTAATTCAATCGTGTATTTCTGGTTCCAAGTCAGTAAGTGTAGTAAACGGCAAAACTAAACCTGGTGGGGGTTACACGACTTACAGAAACTGGATTCAATTGCAAGGGAAAAACCATCTAGAATGTATGAAAGGAACATTAGACATTTTTTATGATAATATAGGGAAATACATCATTAAAAACTACCGTGTTCAATCTGATAGTTCAGCTCGCGCTGATATAATTACAACAACAGTACAAATTCTACCAACTACCCAAACCCATATTCAAGAGGACCCTTCCTTAAAACCAAAGCCATCTACAAATTTAAAAGCTACTCATGAAAAAATGGAAAAAGAAATTCAACTTGGTATGAAGAACTACCGCGAGTATTGCTACCGTTTCCTGCATGCAATCCTGACAGAGTTTACCAAAAATATTTCTGAAGACGAGTATTCAGTCAACCAAAAAGTTCTAGATATTGAGAACAGATGCAGCAAAATTTGTCCTAAGTGTGACTTTATATACCAGAATGGCTTGAAACAAAAATGCGATAAATGTGAAAGTCCTTTGAGCAAATATTCAGAGGTTACAGGCAAGTCCGCTTCGAAACCAAATTGTTTTAATGCTTTGACCTGCGTTGATATCGGCGAAAAAGTGGTACTTAAGTATGGTTCCAGGATTAGGGCATATGCATATGAATCAGATGAAAACATTCTTCAAAATTCTTGAAGACGTGATACTAGCAATAAGCAAAAAGGTTGTCCCAAAAAATCTGAAAAATGGCAAAAAATGAAGTTTTGAGAATGTCAAAAAATTTTATATAGACATAAAGAATATCATTTCATGAACAATATGTGAAAAAATCAGAGCAGGAACATGTTCCATTGAAAAGTTATGACCAGATTTCCAATTTCCAGGCTAAAATCCCTGGAAAGCTCACAAAAATTAAGATTTTTACAAAATGGGCATAATAAAGGCTACAAAATAGTTTACCTTACCAAATATTTTTAAATATTGATAATTTTGAAGTTACTGAAGAAATTAAGTCACTTCAGGTGTCCAATGGAGTTTTTTTGGGGTCTAAAATTCCATTGCGCCGTGACGGAAAATCATAATTGGTCAGCCTAAGCTGAGCATTCAAATAGGTAAAATTTTCTTCCATAATCATCATCATCATAAGACGGCAATAAAAATCTGATTTCCCGATCTCACTTTGATTTCTAGACTTTCTTCCGATCGGGTTAACTTTTTGGGTACTTTTAGCGTGCGTTGTTTTTACAGATCATAATGTGGTGTTTCAAGATGGCGGCTCAAGCAATAAGTCAGATGTGATAAGTCAGTGTTGTTGTACCAAAGTATTTCCAGTGTAAATCTGTTGCAAGCTTCAATTTCTGTCATTTATTTTTTTAACTCGGCAAATCAAACACATGATTTTCATCAAGGGGATTCTTTTTCTACATTTTTTGAAGCTTTAAAGCCGTTTGCTCAAGTTTTTGTTTATGTTGAATTTTCTGATACTTTTTATTGCTGCTTTTTATTAGTTTTTGCAATAAAAACATATTTTTCTTGTTTGCCTCTAGGGGGGATTGATGGTGTTAAAATGTTATTGGAATTTAATAAAGTTTACAAAAGCACAGCTACTGTCTAAATTTGATAAAGACTGGATTCAATCGTGCTTTTTTGGACTTGGACGTGTTTGATAAGGCGAATCGCAAAAAATTGTTTGGTTCCCGCCATTTCTACTTTAATAAAAAGTGGGGGTCGTTTAGTCGGTCGGTCGAAAATATTTTTCTGTTAAGAAGCAGCTACATCTTGTTGAAAGGGAATTCATGTGGACTGATCCGAATTAAAAAATTGAGAAACCGTGTCAGATAAACTGGTTTTCGGTTTTCTCTCCATTAGCATGCGGCTCGCTACTTCGATTTGAAAACTTGTAAACACAGAGCGTGCAGATAGGTCGGAAGTGGAAATCCAGCAAAGCAGCGGAAAAGCTTTCCGACTCTCCAACTCTACCTGCTGACCGTAAATCAGGGTCGGTCAGATAGCGGGAACCAAATGATGACATCACATCTCCTATTATTGGACTTACAAAATTATGACAAATGGTCTTTGGAATTTGATCAATTATATTAATATTAATATATACAGTTCTTGTTGAAATTGATCAAATTATTTTTCACGCAGTTCTGGACGCAGATTGTGTTTTTCTAACCTTTTCTAACCTTGGCGCACGTTTTGACTGAATGATGGAATGGAATGAATGGCGATAACAGTTTATACATATCTCTTATCAGACTTGCAGAAAGCGGACTGCAGAAAGTTATGAAAAATGGTTTCTAGAATTTAATGAATTACTCTCGGGTACTTAATAGCCGTCCCCCCCGCTAATTAATTTTTCGAAAATTTTCCACCCAGGACATTCTTATTCCAACCCCCCCCCCGCCCGCTTATTAATTTTTGAGAAAATGTTTTTGAAAGTTCCCTTTTTTGTCCTAATTCAGCTGTATTAGCCTCCTTTTCAAAAATTTTCCACCCAGGACATTTTTATTCCAACCCCCCCGCTTATTAAGTTTTGAGATTTTTTCCAACCCCCCTGCTTATTCTAACCCCCCCGGCTATTAGGTACCCGAGAGTATACCGTCAAGTTACACAAAATGCACACTCTCGTCACAACTTGCACAGTCATAACAAACAGATCCATCTGGTCTTCATTTAACATTGTTTTAAAGTTTAAAAAACACTGCCAGTCCTTAGCACAGAAGAGAGGACTCCCAGTTGAAATTAATTGCTACACTGCTGCCCTGTTGAATTTATTTATTATGGTTGTGTGTTTATTCTGCCAAGTCGGTAAAGCGATCGCCCAAATTCATAGACCAATCAAAAGGGAGTTTAAAGCAAAACGGGGGGAAAATGAGCTTCCCTGCATAGCTATGAATTTTAAGTTTTGCTTTCGATTATCATTTGCGACCAGCAAAGTCTTCAAGATGGTTGTGTGCATGTTGTGTAACTTGACGGTACTAAACTACAAAATTTATTTACGCAGACTGGATGCAAATTATGTTTTTCTGACCTTGCCAAATTTTGGCTTTGACTGAATAGCAGTCAGTTTTTACGTACCTCATTGACCTTGCAGACAACTGACAAATGGTTTCTGTAATTTGACCGGACAGTTCTGTGTCGATGTCCAAAATACAGTTCCTGTTGAAATGTTATAAATATGAACTACGTTTTGCAAAAGTTTTTGATGCAAATTGTGTTTTTCTGGAGTTTGCGCTTTGTGACTTAAAGTTTGTAGCTTGTTAGTTTAAAGTGTTATTGGAGTTTTATCAAGTAAAACAAGAAGTACAGTTTCTATGTATATTTGATGGATATCTTTATTTTGGTTATGACGTTTTGGCAATTTTCTTATTTATTTCTAGTATAACACTTTGGTGGTCCGATATGGATATTGTCTACATCCAACAGAAAAAATGTATCATAACTGACTGGAATGAAGTTAACAAAAAGTTTAATTACACTATGTTTCTCTTTTATTTTATAGTAATGTCACGGGCGGGCCGCTACGGCTCAATAAGTAACTCCCGACAATTATCCTCAACAGCAATATTTATATTTGTCCCCGGACTAGTTCAGGATCCCAAGCTATTATTGGAAGAGAACCGGTTAGGTATTATAGAATTCAAAGCACGAGTAGTAGCAAGGTTTAAGTTTGATGCATCAATTCTTCAATAAAATAAATAACCATAAAATCTACGTAGTAAAGTCTCTGTAATTAAATCAGTCCATAGTCCGTGTCTGCCATTTAACATTTACCCTCCGCTGTTGGCTCAGCGGAGACTCTGCTTCATTTTGTCTCAGTCCAGCCATTTAACATTTACCCTCCGCTGTTGGCTCAGCGGAGACTCTGCTTCATTTCGTCAGTACCATTTAACATTTACCCTCCGCAGTTGGCTCTGCAGAGACTCTGCTTCATTTCGTCAGTACCATTTAACATTTACCCTCCGCAGTTGGCTCTGCGGAGTCTCTGCTTCATTTAATTCGTCACGCTTCATAAGCGTCAGTTTACATGTATACTTGGGTGTCAAACAATAAATCTCCCCAAACAGGGAGAACCCACCCCGATCAGAGGCAGTTTGAAAGACCCCGTTCGTTTGTCTGTTTTCGTATTTCGTTTGAAAATGCACAATATGTGCATAGTGGCTTTCCACAGTTCATCACGTGACAGTAATGAACTATAGCTTAATTGTTTGATGTCATAGAAACAGTGCTACAATGCTAAAGAGAAGTATACTTTGAGCTTCTCGTGGGGGGGGGGGGTTGGAGGAGTTCTCAGGCTTGTTTTAAATAATTTTAAATCAAGCTATCAATATGTTTCACATTTTGTACTTTATTCAACATTTATAGTACATCTCTTACATCTGTTAACCCACTTAAAGCTATCTAGCTAAGCTCTATTGGCTGACCTTCCAGCCTCGGCTGGTTTATTTCTAAATAAAATTGAACAAAGCAGAATTTTTTCAGTTTTTAAATGTTTGAAATATTAGACTTATAGGACTGTTGAGAATCACTAAAAAAATTCACTCTAAAACACCAAGGTAATTTTTTAGTCTACTTTAAAGTTTGTGTTGCGCCGTTTTGTTGGCCATTTATTGACCTTTCAAGAACCAATATCTTTCCAGCACATTCACAAAACCCCATGATGTTATATATCATTGAAAGCGAAATTTTTAATAGATCCTGAATATCTTATTCTTAAAATCCACAATTTTGTTGGGTAAGAGCTATAGTGCTTTAAGTAGTTTTTTCAACAGCTGGGACGAGCTTTTTGCTTATTGCTTACTGGAACCACTCGCAAAGGATGTGCTCAATTTTAACTCACCAAAAGCCTTTTCTTTTTTTGTAAATGCAAAAGACACACACAAATCATGGCAAGCAATTCAGGTGCTACTATTTGGTACTTCTTTCGAGCTTGTCCGTCAATATGTGCTTGACAATAAAAATGAAAACGATCCAACAAAGAAAGTTTTTATTCTTGGCTTTCTTGAGTGGTCTATTGAGAATAATAACCCAACAATATCCATGATATCGGATGTGATATTCAATTTTGTGTTGCCAATCGTTATGTTTAAAAATGGTGTGCGATGTAATGATTCAAAGCTAATTGATGTAGCTCGTTTTAAATTTGAGGATTTGTTTTATGCCTTTAACCACCCTTACTACCACAAAGTTTCGTACCGAGATTTAAGAAATCACGTCCTTTATCATCCTGCTGTGAGAGAGCACCGTGATAAATACACGTCTTATAGCACAACCAAAGTCCCAAGAAAAAGTCAGGGACAAGATTTTATTCTAGAAGGTAAGGTGCAGCGCCAGAAATTGATTGCACCGAAAGGTCCGATCAAGGCTGCAACTTGGCAAACACTTTCACGCTCATTGGATAAATTTGAAGAAATATACAAATCAGTCTCAAAGAAAAATATAATACAGAAAAAGATCGTGTTCAAAAATAAAGGCCTGTTTTGTGACATTTTCAAAGTTGGCTGACAATTATGTTAATAAAATGAGTATTTTTGGTGGCTAACCGTTTATTTTTTCACCAAGGATAAGTAGAATGATTAACCTTTCCAATTGTTTTGGAGCGAAATTAAGTGGCTTACTAGGTTACAAGATATTTCAAGATAAGCTATGAGTCGTTTATGTGGCTGACAACACTGGTGGCTTTTTGAAACCAACCAGTTTCAAAATGTTGCACTTTTATCTGTTTTGAGATAATATGATACCTCTAGTTACCGATCCAAGTGTCATTTTCAAACAAACCATTTTCTCCTTTGAGGTGGCTGACAAAATACATATTTGGACATATTTGGACCTGGAACCACACACTTTACTCATTTTACCATTTTTTTCATCAAAATATGTTCTTTGTGTAAATACCGATCATCCTATAAAATTTCAACGTTATATTTGAAATATTTTTCAAGTTATTCGAGAAATACTATATTTTTGAGTTCACTAAATGTCACACTATTTTTGAACATGATCAAAAGCGAGACTGATCAACTTGAATGAAGAAATCTTAACATGGAGGGCTGTATTGCGTGGTTCCAAATTATTAATTAATTAATTATTACCGATAATTATAGCAATCTGCCAAGAAACTTTGCTCACAATTTTCTTTCAGACGAAATAGCTAACTTATCCGAGCGTGTTGAATCTAAGAGAAAGCTGGTGTGGCAGAAAGTGGAAAATGGAGAATCAATTGTCAATATAAAATATGAAAAATTATTGATGACCTTTTATATATTCCAGCACAAGATGGTGAATATGAAGAAATCAGTAATTAGTTTGTTATCATATTCCTCTGATAAATTATTTTATATCAATTCATATTGATTTGAGATCGGTTCTAAAAATCATTAGTACCTTATAAGAGAACTAATTTTTGGCGGGAATTTAATTTGGCATATGGTCGAAATAATTTTCAGACACATTAGAGGAAATTAAAGCTTCAAAGGTAGTTTGTTAATTATTCGTTTTCTGATTTGCACATTTCTGACAGAACACCTTTGTAGATATGTTGAGGGAAGTCAGAGGAGAAGTCACTTTTTTTGATTCACAAATTCAGAATTTTAAGTCAATGAATTTTGAATTTTAAGAATTTTCAATTCGTCAATTTTCATTGAATTATTGGCATGGCATTTCACAGCACACACTTAAAGGCCAGCCGTCCCAGCGGGCTTCTTTGCTGACTCTTCTCCGGATTTGGATTTTGAAGACTCTCCGCCAGTAGCATTTTTATTTTTATTTTTGTTTACATTTCTTTTTGACAAATTTTTCGGTGGCATGGAGCGATGGAGTGTACAAAGCCACGTTACCGACTCAACGTGTCTTTTTAGTGTTAATCCGACACACTTGCTTTGCTGCCAGTGTTGGCAATTTAATCCCACTGTCACTGACAAACTCACAACCAATCCATCTTGAATCAAACGCTACATCAGCTGGGCTACCATACTCTGGTCTGCACCACATTTCTGACACAAATTCGTGACCACCCTTTGTTTCTTTTTGCTTGGCGAATGCATTTCCAAAATATCATCTGGGGGCAAAATCGGGGCTGGGACATTGGTTGATGTTTTGCTTTGGAGAAGAGGTCCATCGTTGTTGCAAACTTCCGGACAGACTGCTGATCCCATGTCCCTCTTTATACAACACTAAGTAACTCTCGTCACCCGTCCAAGTCTTCAGCTCTTTCATCTTCTTTACAAACCCAGATGTTAGGTTGCTTGGAGCGGGCTTTGGCTGTCTCTGCATAGCTCATGCCACGCTCCCCACGCAAATCTTTGACTGGGATGTCTTCTGTTTGTTTTTTCGTCGCTTTCCGTCTAGATGTTTTTAACGTTTCTCCGTTTTCACGATAAACATTAATGGTTTTGGGCAGGTTTGCCGCGTCTGCATCGTCTGAAGACGGTTGAACGGTTTTTGGCAGGTTTGCCGCGCCTGCATCGTATGACAATGGTTGAACGGTTTTGGGCAGGTTTGCTGCGTCTGCGTTGTCTGAAAATGGTTAGATAGTTTGAGACAGGTTTGCCGCGCCTGCGTCGTCTGACAATGGTTGGATGGTTTGGGACAAGTTTGGTGTATCTGAACTATCCTTTCTTGAACTGCAGTCGTTGTTGTTTGTCAGTGTTTGTTTTGTTTTTCTGATTTTTTTCCCGCAATTGCAGTATTATTGATTGAAGACGTTCCATTGCTATGCCGTGATCGCGGTGTAAGTTTTTTAAAAAATAGTCGCTGAGTCGTATTATCTCTGCAATGTTTGACTGTTTATATTTCAAATTTCCGTGCATAGATTTTTTTCCCGTGGACTATTAACTCCCAAATATATTGAAGAAGCAAGGGAAACCAGTAAATTAGAGCTTGCGAAAATTACCTTTATAAAGCGTATACCGTGAGAGGTCCTAAATCCGACACCACTGCCTAATTCCAACCCCCCAAATAACTGTATGAAAAAATATTCTATGTTTACAAACATTCCCACTCCAAGTTGAACGATAAACTATTGCTAGAACTCTCGAAACAAAACATAATACATTAAGTAACACACGTTGGAAATCCAGCTCAACGCTCAATACCACATCCCGCGATCGCGGTATCTATACTATAGTTATTAGCGATGAACTAACTTATTACTACACACATGAGATAAAATAGTAAAATGTTATTTTTTTATCATTTCTCTGTACTGAATGCAAATTTTGACATTTTGACAAAGCCGTATCATTTTAAATATGGACATGTTTTTTAATTGTTTCGTTTTTGGCATTTTCAAAAAAGCTAAATTTTGATTGGGATAACTTGGAGGTCCGAAATTTTCACAGGATGTTAGTAGTGATGATAGGACCCCAAAAAGCTCTTTTCTCGAAATTCTAGCTGTTGTAGGGGCCGGTTAGGAGCAAATTTTAGCATTTGCATGTGTTTCGGAAAATGATCTAAATCAGAGCTAAAAACCCAGGAAGTTGTCTATCTGACCAATGATTCTCATAGAGGGATGGCAATTAAAGCAGCCTATTGTTAAAAGGCCCACATTTTCCTATCGTGGGGCCCTTTTTAGAGCACTTTGTTAGCACCTATTTTCCCATTGACAATAAGTGCCAAAACACCAAAGTAAAGGCTTGATAGGGTATAAGACTTCCATAGCTTCTTTTGAAATAGTTGAATAGGCAAGTTATTAACACCAATATAACAATTGAGCTGTTAAAAGGCCCGTTTGGAGCTAAATTTAGCATTTTTCCACTGAAAATACTGCAGCAGAATTACTAGTATGTTTCTAAACACCTAATTAAAAGGCTGGAGTGGGTGTAAAACCTTCATAACTTCCTTTGAAGTAGTTTAATAATCAAGTTATTAACACCAATAAAACATTTGAGCTGTTAAAGGGCCCGTTTGGAGCTAAATTTAGCATTTTCCACTGGAAATACTGCAATCTCTTACTAAAATTAACTTTACACCTAGTCTAATTTTTACTAAATTCAGCTCATTTTGAGACCTAGGAACATAAAATAACCTCATGAAGTTTTTTTCAATTGTGTATCAAACAGTAATGATAACTTATTTGATGTTCAAATCCTTTTCCGGGTCCAGAATCGAGCAAATATTTAACATTTTCCGTTAAAATGTTAAAATATTGCTCGCTTTTGGTCCATTTAACTATGACAAAGATCACAGAAAATACTTTTTAAGCTTCATGAATGATCCAAGCATCAAATAGCGCCTAAATGAGCTATGAAATAACAATAACCTTCGGGTTATCAAATTTTACCATAAAGACATGGCGTTCAAGAACCTTAAGTCCACTCAATGCTAATTTTCTGCTCGTAAAAGGACCCTGGAATGCTTTATATCGGCTAAATTTGGTTTTTCTATCTTTTTGAATGCCTCAAGTATGCATAATATCAATATCATAGTTCTTTTGTGTTTATCTTAACTGTGCTAGTTGATTAAAAAAAAGCCACATCCACTGCTACAAACATGCTCATAATGGGACCATACAACCATTTTTAGTGATTGCTTATGTTGGTATATTGATCTTATAAGGTATAAAAAGGCATGTGCAAAGTATTAGAGTCATAGCAGAAAAATTGAGAGAGATACAAGCCTCTAAATCCAAATGCAAAGTATTTGCTCCCACTAAAATGCTAAGTATTGGCTCATTTTTGGACCGCACTTTGTTGAAGCATAAGTCATGAAATATTTAGCTTTAGAAAAAATTCTTTTAAATTTTTAAAGTTCATCTTTTCCACGCAACCATCATCAGGGCATAATTTCAGTTCATTCATTATATTAGAAATGAATGATGATTTCCCAAGGACCCCTGAAAACGAAACAATTAAAAAAACATGTCCATATTGCAGCAGGTCTTTTCTGAAAATTTCAGATCCCAATGTTGAGAAATGTCAATTTTATAGCAAAAAATCGATTTTAGTGAATTTAGAGATGTCCAATGCATTGCCTCAGATTTTTGAACATGTTCATAGAGTCAGTTCGCCAGTGCACAAACGGCCCCAGTGCACGAACAAGCGTCTTTGAACTTGAAAAAAAGAACCAAAAACAAACTTCTATAGAACTTCCTTTGTGCAGCAGAATCCTCAAACTATTAATTCCTTGCAATCTCTCCAAAAATTAAAATAAACTGAGCACTAGAACAACACCAAACCGATTTTGAACGAAGTCAAGTAAAAAAATCACGAAATTCAGGATTTTTGTAAATATGGCTGATTGCGAGAGAAAATGTTTTTTATAAGAAAACTTGCGCAAGAAGAGTTCTGAAAATGACTTTCCTCTTTTAAAAACCTTTTACTCTTAGGTGCCAAATAAACGGGCCCCCCCGCTTGTTAATTTTTCGATTTTTTTCCAACCCCCCCGGACGTTATTAGGACCCCCCTGTTTATTAATTTTTGAAAAAATTCCCAGCTCCCAAAAGGAAAGTTTCTTGTTTTACTCTAAAAAGCCTAAATTTAGTCTATTTTGACCCTTTTTAGGGTTTTTAAAAGTCCATTTTCCAACCCCCCCGGTAATTAGGCCCCCCGTTTATTTGATTTGAAAGATTTTTCCAACCCCCCCGTTTATTCGAACCCCCCCGTTTATTTGGCACCTAAGAGTATCTTCCATCACACAAAATTTCATTGAAACACGTTAGCTCATTAATTCAAAATCAATAGAAACATATCACCAGTAGTTGATATAAAAAAGGTTCCAGTCCGCGAACGATCCGAACACCATATTCAAAATGAAGACATTGCAACGTCAAAACATTCGAAAGCGCTGGCGATCTCAATTAAAAAAGAAGACACTACATTGCCGCGCTTTTCGATGAGGTGAAGATTTAGTGAAAAAACGCGTGATTTTGAAAAGTTCAAATACCCCTGTATCATCTCGGAAGAGAGTTAAAGTATTACCTGCGAGCAGAGCTCTAATTTTTTCTTCCAAAAGATCGTTCGCGAACTGGTTCCTTGTGCTTGCTTTAACGAATTATTATTTCAAGAAAGAGCTCTCAAATAAAATGAAAACAAACTGAAAGAAGGACTTCAAGCTTGTTTACGAGATGGTCAAAAAGGATTTATGTAAAAACCAAAAGTAAGTGAGAAAAGTGAAAAATAAGTTTGTCAGGCAAAATTCCAAGCACTTTTCCCACTGGCCGTTTTTCTGATCTAGAAATTGAGTTTCAGCCATGCCATTCCTATTATCTGAGACCCCCCCCCTTATTAATGATATCAAGAATTAAAATGCAACAAAAATGAGTACTTTTCTTTCGTAACATAAACAAAATTATGGTTTACTAGTAACTATAATAGAATACACTTTAACCATGCATGGATAGGGGCAGCGGCTCCACTTTGAAAGTGGTAGGTGTTAGGGTGATAGGGCCGTAGTTTAGTGTCCCTTAATTAGTGTCTAAGGAGGCGCCACGATGGTTGGCGCCGACGGGAGAATTTTTTTGAAAATTAGCCCTTCTAGACTGGTTAAAACAGGTCTTTTTTAAAGCTTACGGCCCCTGATGGAAAGAAATGCTAGAAGAACAAAGGAAATGCTTCAAGAACAAAAGAAACAAAGCCTTATTATTAATTAAAGTATATAAGATTTCAAAGTAAAAAAGGAGCAAACATTGTGGAATGTACTTTCCACTCGATATTATTCTAACAAATCTGGAGTTTTAAAAGTGAATATAAAGGAAAAATTGATCAGAAAATGGGACATATTTCTAGCGGCGGGCCTTCTTAGTAAATCAATAAAACGGTTAATAATTCTACTACTTCTACATGGTTAAATTTTGATGTTTGAAATGGTTTTATATGGATGAAATTGCTTGAGAATTATGTTTTCGATAATTCTTTGTGTTTTCCAAACATTTTCCTCTGCAATGACATTGATTAGAGTCAAGCTGTCATCACTGACCTGTGACCTGTGACCTGCGTTTCGAACTAGCCGCACAAAGAGGCAAAGAGAGAAGAAAAAATATCATATTGTTGAAAGATATAAAAAATGAGAAATTGAGCTTACCTTTGATTATACCAGGCGTAGTTAATCGATATAATCGATAATCTTGAGTAATCGATAAATAATCAATAAGTAATCGATGGATTAGATATCAATTAAGCGATAGAATCGATAGGTAATCAGACCTTCAAAAAATCTTGAGTATCGATCAGCGATCGATTACTTATCGATCACATATCGACTACATACAACCTATCGATTACTTATCAATCATGTATCGATTGTTAACAATCATCGATTACTTATCGTTCATGCATTGATTACTTATCAATTATTTACTTATCTTATCTCACGTATCGTTATCGATTATATATCGATCGTGACAGACTATTGACTACATTGACTACATTACCGACCCTTATTCCACCAACGAGCCCAGAAATAACGCTAATAAGGTCGGCGTAAAAAGGGCCAAGATAAGGTATTTAATGAAGTAAAGAAAATTTCTGGAATTCGCCAAATCTCATACCGATCGTATTACTTTGAATAAACGCCCGCTTTCGAATAAAAAAGGCAAACCATTCAATAACGCCCGGCTTCTCTAAATAAAACGGTAACTTTGTTTTTTTTAAACTTTTATTTGTTAAGCCTTTCAGAGGGTTTGAGAATGCTTCAGCCAAAATTTACAGTATCCTTATAAAAAAAATGAGTGTAGTAGCTTTTCTAGACCCTATATGCTACCAGGGGATTGGATTCAATTCAAAAGTACATCGAAAATTCGAGAAATCGAGAAATTTAATCTCGCGAAGGCGAAAGTTAATCCAATTAAAGTACCACTCCCTAAAATCTGATAAATAATCGATCACGAATCGATAGTTGATCGATTAACTATTTGATCGACGATTAATCAATTTTTGATCGATATCTGATCGATCAAAAGCTGTGATCAATAGCCGATCAATTTTTAATCGATACTTAATTTAATCGAAGTATAATCGATCTATAATCAATAAACAATCGATGACAAAATTGATCGATAAATAATCGAGCTTTGAAAAAATCTTGAGTATCGATTACCTATCGATTCTATCGGTTAATCGATATCTAATCCATCGATTACTTATCGATTATTTATTGATTACTCAAGATTATCGATTATATCGATTAACTACGCCTGGATTATAGAGTAAATAACTTTAACTATTGTTCATTAAGGTTTACTGTCTATATTTTTCCGACTTTTTATGACTCAAAAAAAATTTTTTCTTCAAATATTGAGTTTCAAAACTCAATTTAAAAGTGCTTGGAATTTTCACTGCCGTTCGTGCAATGGGCACCCCCCCTCTACACAATTATACCGTGATCGCGGGAAGCGCCTGACTCGTTCTTTTCTAGAATTGTTTTTATACAGACAGTTAGTCACACTAGGAAATCTAGCTTTCAGAAAAAACAACATCAGTCATCTACAGGATACATTTCAACAACAAGGATGAGAGTTACCTGAATCAAGTTCGCAAGACAATAATAATTAAAACTAAAAGTTGGAAACAAAATAAAACGTGCAACAGCCAAAATCAACCAACTAAAATTTGTCATTCAATTCCCGAGACAGCGCTTCGATTTTTAAGGCCTTGTTTATACGCTAAAGTAAAACAATTACGCACATGTAAATGGGTCATTGTTTGAGGTCCGGCAAAATTTCCGGGAGATAGCCTATCCGGTAGTGCGCGGATCTAGGTGGGTTCCGCCTCCCCCGTAGATCTTTTTCTTGGGAAGTTGATCTTCAAATTAGTTTTCAAGGTTGGCTTGGCTCAAATTTTTTCATCTATGGCACAAATTTTAGGCAATTTCTCAAAGTTTTTGAAAATGTTAATTTCATTAAAAAGCGCCGGGTTATTTTTTCATGAATCCCTTTAAAAGTTTTGCGGTGCATTGTTTTGCTTGAGAGTCAAGTAAACGATATAGCGCTTTCGCAGCATTAATCTTTGATATGCATTTTGGCGGGACGCTAGTGTGGCTAACTGACAGAGCATGGCAAACAGGTCAAGGAAGATAACTGCTAGCTAGGGATAATTCAACATGATTATGACAGTCATATTGTTGCCACGCTAGAGGAGTATGGTACATAATAAGGAAAATCAGCTTAATGGTCAGAGAAAGTGTGAATCACAAAAAAAAAAAAAAATTAGATACCTGTTTCATTTGTTTCCTCGTTAACTGTAGCTTAGGGGCATTTACATCTTCGACTTCTGAAAGATTTAAACTCTGAAGGGCTCTAACAGTTAATTTACTAACTGTGTCGGTTAGACTTTTAGCACTGCCATTACGACTTTTATGAGATTTCCCACTGCCTTTTCTCTCCGCCATGTTTGTTATGATGCTTTCGTTGTGATGTTCCGGAGTCCAGCTTCACCCCTACCGTAAGACATAACACCCGGAAGTTTTTCGGGATGGGCGGTTTTATAGTTGTTTTGCGAAGTAATGCGAAACTCTTTTTTAAATTTAACGTGTCATTCAAAGAAGTAAAATCTTCATTAAAAACTGATGGTATAATTTGTTTTTTGAAGAAATACTGGCAAATTTCCTGAGAAGAATGCCCTTTTTTATAAAGAGCTATAAAATGTGGCAGATAAAGCAGATGGGCGGGTTATGGGGCGGACAGGAGGAGACAGGCGGAATTATTGCGAAAAAAAACCTGAATAGATTGGATCAATATTGACATATGTCTAAATTCCCTATCCATCATACGAAGTTTTTGTTTCAAATTTTCGAACAAAATTAGGGGTCAAAAATACAAATAACAGATCTTATTCGTCTCCTTCTGTGAAACTTTGTGCATTCTAAGTAATAGTTAAAATAAGAAAAGTCAACCAACCAGGCACGGCAGTAGAAAAGAAGAAGACCAGAGAAAGAAGAATGAAAAAAGAAGGCCGATTCACTTCACTCCACTCCACACAGCATATGTAGAATGTTTCCACTTTTACCTCTTGATTCTTATATATTTCTCAGAATTTAATTGATATATTATCTGTTAGGTTAGGACTGCATAGTTTGTAGATACAGACCATTCTTTCTGGCACCTGGCAGACCTGGTCTGGTGTTGGTTATATAAAATAAAATGATGACTACCAATGCGAGAATTCTTTCAATCTGGTGGTTCTATTTGGACGGGAGTTCTGTTATTATCATTTACATTCAGGGTTGGACTTGGGAGTCATAACAAAGGGCCGAAAGTCCTCTTCTTTTAGCAGCTTGGTAAAGGACCCTGCCGATGCACCGGACTGTCCGGTGTATTTTTGTCCGGTGGCAAAAAGTATCCTTTCGCTACACCGGACACAATAAGTCCGGTGTCAGTCCGGTGTTGCATACAGGGAATTTGGACGCCGGACATTTATGAAACAAAAAATAAGAAACACCGGACGCACCGGACTGGTCATGTCCGGCGTTTTGATTATCCGGTGGGAAAAAATATCTTTCTCCGACACACCGGACATCCGACTTCCTTAAGTCTGGTGTAGAAATTGTCCATTCGTAAAAAAAATTCTCATTTTACACCGGACTTTCGCGTGTCCGGTGTTCGTTAAGTCCGGTGCATCGGCAGGGTCCTCTTGGGGGCGACGTCCATATTCAATCTTGCCACGCGTAACAGGAAAAGACCGTTAGTTTTCAAACATACCTACCCACCACCTTAACGGTCTTCATGATTTGACCAAAATTTTAACGAAGCTTTCATTCCCGCTAAAATCAAAACAAACGGCCCGCTACAAAGGTCGCCATTTTCAGAGGTTTACAACGGCCAACCATCACAATTTTTTAACGGCCTTTGTTTTTAAAACTCCCAAAGCAGGAATGTTATACTCTGAAACCACCCCTAAATTGCTCAGGGAAAGGATTTTGGATAGCATGCTAAAGGAAAAAGCGAAGAAGTGAGCGCTACGATAAGCGATTTTTGATTTTTTCCTTGGAATTTTTAGTGGAGTTTCATTTTGGTCATCAATGCCACAGCTAACTCTCAACATTCCGATATACCTACCCACTAACGGTCTTTTCCCGTTACGCGTGGCAAGATTGAATATGGACGTCGCCCCTTGGTAAAATCCGCGTGTACTGTGCTTTTGATACAAAATATAAGCTCTCACATTCTTTTTGCGCCACGTGATGTCTGACAATACACCGTTTAGGAGTCTCGCTATTTCACGGTACTCCATTGCAGAGGCCCGGTAAAAATGGTAGGTAAAAATGCGCACTTTAGTACTGTGAAAGGTTAGTGGAATGTAAACATTGTGAATTTTTTTCTCTCCTTTAAAGAGAATGATTTAGATATTTGAACATGATATCAATGATAATCTTATAAGTCTCTCCTGAAAATTTCACAAAAATTCATCAAGAGGAAAAGAAGTTATGATTAAAAGGAGTTCTTTACCTACCGTTTTTCTGCTATGTTTCCTTATGAGAACCAGATGTTTACCTACCGTTTTTTTGCGGAGGAGAGTGAATTTTCCGTGATCGCTAAAATCAAAACAATGGAAAATTGGATTGACGCGTGCGCAGTCGACACTCCTAAACGGTGTATTCATACAGTTACATCAATATGCCTTCTTACCTGTCTTTAAAAATATAAATAAAAGTAATCACGGAAAAGGACGCGAAAAAAAAAGACATAAGTGTGAGAACAGAGTAATCAAACTCGTTAGAAAAAGTACCATTAGTAGTCATAAAAAATCAACCTGAATAAATGCAATCGAAATTCCAGAGAACTTCATAATTCCCCAAACAACATTACATTACTATGTCAAACTCCCATCACATAAATTTTACAATTACGTCAGAGTAGACTACGCTCGCCACCGAAGAGGTTTATTTGGAAAGGGTAATTATATTTTATTGTTCGCTTCTTTTTTAAAGATTTGCCAAGTTGGAAAAGTATGAATTTCTTTGTACATATTTTACCTACCCCAAATATTTGGGACGCTGAGTTTTAAACGAATGGTCAAGTTGAAACGAACGATAAATGTATCAAGGTCTGTTTTATTTACCCCCCTGGTGACTTAACAAAAGAGACTTAACTCGATGTTACAATCCAATTATTGAAAGTTTGTCTCGGCCTTTTTATAATGAGCGAGACATACGTTCTCTGATTACGCAATTTTCATATCAACATTTTCGAGGCATTTTGATGTAACTGTCATAGTGGGGAAAGGGGTCTGATCCCACCCCTTGTTAAATGACCCCCCTTCTTGGCAGGTATTCCTTCTTGGCATCCCCAAACCTTTAAAAATGCCTATCCCCTTTTGGGTTTTGGGCTAAATTTTTGAAAATATATAGTGCGGTATACGACCCTCGACATGGCCCGAGAATTCTTGGGCCAAAACTTTTATTGGAATTCGCGTAAAGCCCGAGTATGGACCGAGAATTTGGGCCGTCTTCAGGCCACGCACGGGCCACACTCGGGCCAATTTTTGAAAACATGATTTAAACAGGCGTGTAATTTCAGGACTGAATTTTTTTAACATTTTCTTTGAGAAAAACTTGGTTTCTCTTAATTATATTAAATATATGAATGTTGTAAATTCATATAAATATTAAATGTCTTATTTGGTATGAAAACATAGTTATAAATATACTTAGGGTGGAAATATTTGCTAGTAAACTGGTCCTGGTTTTAAACTGAAGCGTGTCCACGGGAAGCTTGTAAAGTTTTTTTGAGCGATATAAACAAAACAGACAAATCTTATAGACCTTTTCGTCTTTCCGTCCGCCATCTTGAATTGTATGCAAAAATACAGGTACGAAAATGCCGTGGTTGGATTTAGTTGGAATGTATGCAAAACATATGCAAGTTTACACAAAGATTAAAAAGACAACAAAGCATCTTATAAATAAATATTATAATCATTAGAACAAAAAAAGATGGAATTTCTTAATCCAAAAGGAAATATCGTCGCATCAAAATAAGAAAGCCTTAAGTCCATTTTTGTAGTTTTGAGAAAATCAAGTTTAAAGGTTTGAAATGGCTGCCATTTTTGACCATGTTGGGCTAGACAGGAACCCGTCTGCGTATTTTTTTTAAATCTGATGAATACTTGACGGGTCAGAGCTGTGAGTCCGATTTTGGCCTCAAAAAAATTACAGTGGGAAATTCGAATTTAGCGCTGTCCCTACTTACTAAAATAAAAACCAAATTTGGGAAGTTGCGCTTTCTTTAAGAATGTGTGACCAGTGAAACAATAACAGGGTTTGATTGGCTGTGTTTTCAACCGTTATTAGGATATGGGAAATTCAAACTGTCAGCCCATACCATGCTATACATTTCGCCGTCAGTATCTAGAATAAGAAATCATAGCATGGATCTCCAGGCTAATGTTGGGCTAGCTAGCTGCTTTTTTGATATGAATATAAATGAAGAAAGATCTTTCAAGTTCTAAAGTATCAACATTGTCACTTATACCATTGCGGAGATATGAATGCTTCTTCATAGCATGTTTTTTGAGAATGGACTTAAACCTTTTTGGACCTACCCCGGTGGAGGTCCTATGAATTAACCTATGTTTGTTCGTCCGTTCGTCCGTCCGTTCGTCCGTCCGTTCGTTCGTCTGTTACCAACTTTTCTCAGGATTGAATCATAGGAGTCTTTTGATTTTTGGTATAAAGGTGCAAAATGGTGGTGGCCAAAATGTGACGGAGCCCGATTTTCGAAAAAAAAATTTTTGGGGCAAATTTGGGCCAAAAAACGGCTAAAAAACGGGTTTTTTGTACTTTGTTAGGGTAGGGCGCGTCAACAGTCATTTTTGGGGCAAAGTCAAAAAATTCAAGATGTAGTGTTTTTTTATGAAAATTTAACCTATTGTGAGGCATTCTGCGCAATTTTTAAGGTCAAAAGTCCAAAATTGACCGAACCCCCCTGGGGTAACTGATTCGCACTACAGGCAAAAACTGGAAAAAATGGCATTTTCTGGCCTTTTCAGGCCTGTAAATATGTCAAAACTATTGCAAATCTTATTTTTTTCATTTGCTGTACTAAACTTTATGAAGAAACAACAAAATAATCATATTGGGTTGAAAATTGTGCCCATTGGAGCCGTAAAAGAGCCGTTTTAAGACAATTTTGGGTAGCAAAATGCTTTTTAAGGCCAATTTTGCAAGTTCATAAACTTTAAACTGATTAAATCACATGTCTGAAATTTTCAGAGATGTAAGTCTTCAATAAAGTCTTTAAGCAAAATGAATTTCAAGTTTTTAACTTTTTTCAAAATATCATAATGGCGTCTTCAAAAATCGCTTTTTAGCAAAAAAAAATCATATTTATCAAAAAATAGCATTTTTTAAGGCAATCTTCTACAAACTGAGTTTAAATGCTGACTGAAATTTTTTATGCAGTGATAGTATTCTGGAGATACTCCAGGGAAATCAAAATCATTTGGGTCTGGGATGCGTCTATGTCCGCCATTATGGAAATAAAATCCCTGCCAAGAGCCATTTCTCAGGCAAAAACCCAAATTTGAACTGAAAAAATTTCTAAAATGACAATAGACATGGGCCCGAATTTTCTTGCAGTGATAGTATTCTGGAAATACTGCAGGAAAATCATAATCATCTGGGTTTGGGATTTGGGTAAATCCACCATTTTGGAATTGAAATTCCTGCTAAAACGCAATATTTCAAGCAAAAATCCCATTTTTGACTGGAAAAATCTTAAAAATGGCAATAAACATGAACCTAAAATCTTTTTGCAGTGATAGCCTTCTGGAAATACTCCAGGGAAATCAAAATTCTTTGGGTTTTAGGATAAGGGTATGTCCGCCATTATGGAATTGAAATATGTGCTAAAACTGGCTAAAATGCAACATTTCAAGCAAAAACTCCATTTTTGACTAAAAACTGCTCTGAAATGGCAATAGACATAGACCCAAATTTCTTTGAAGTGATAGTATTCTGTGAATTCTCCTGGGAAAACAAAATCATTTGAGTCTGGGATTTGTTTACATCCACCATTATGGAAATGAAATTCCTGCTAAAACTGGCTAAAATGCAACATCTCAAGCAAAAACCCAATTTTTGACTAAAAACCTTTCTAGAATGGCAATAGTTTCGGGCCCATAATCTTTTTGCAATGATATTGTTCTGTAAATACTCCAGACGTAAAAACTATTTAGATATAAGATGTCTCTGGGACAACAATTTTTGAATTGAGGCCAGTTTTAAAATGTATATAATATTTCATGCCAAAATCCAATCTTTTTTTGACGGAACAAGTCTTGAGAATGTAAATGTATGTGGGCTATAAAGAATTGTTGAGTGGAATAGAATTTTTGCTATAATTTGTTTCAACTAGTATTTCTAAATTAAAGGATTGTAAATTCATATTCTTTGTTTAATGTAACATACAAAATATTTAGTCAATTATGACGTATTGGATGGAAATATGTAGCATTTTAACAGAAATTTCATTTCCATAATGGTGGATGTAAACAAATCCCAGACTCAAATGATTTTGTTTTCCCAGGAGAATCACCAGAATACTATCACTTCAAAGAAATTTGGGTCCATGTCTATTGCCATTTCAGAGCAGTTTTTAGTCAAAAATGGAGTTTTTGCTTGAAATGTTGCATTTTAGCCAGTTTTAGGACATATTTCAATTCCATAATGGCGGACATGCCCTTATCCTAAACCCAAAAAATTTGATTTCCCTGGAGTATTTCCAGAAGGCTATCACTGCAAAAAGATTTTAGGTTCATGTTTATTGCCATTTTTAAGATTTTTCCAGTCAAAAATGGGATTTTTGCTTGAAATATTGCGTTTTAGCAGGAATTTCAATTCCAAAATATGGTGGATTTACCCAAATCCCAAACCAGATGATTATGATTTTCCTGCAGTATTTCCAGAATACTATCACTGCAGAAAAATTCGGGCCCATGTCTATTGTCATTTTAGAAATTTTCAGTTCAATCAAATTGGGTTTTTGCCTGAGAAATGGCTCTTAGCAGGGATTTTATTTCCATAATGGCGGACATAGACGCATCCCAGACCCAAATGATTTTGATTTCCCTGGAGTATCTCCAGAATACTATCACTGCATAAAAATTTTCAGTCAGCATTTAAACTCAGTTTGAGAAGCTTGCCTTAAAAATGCTATTTTTGATAAATATGATTTTTTTTTTGCTAAAAAGCGATTTTTGAAGACGCCATTATGATATTTTGCAAAACGTTAAAAACTTGAAATTCATTTTGCTTAAAGACTTTATTGAAGACTTACATCTCTGAAAATTTCAGACATGTGATTTAATCAGTTTAAAGTTTATGAACTTGCAAAATTGGCCTTAAAAAGCATTTTGCTACCCAAAATTGTCTTAAAACGGCTCTTTTACGGCTCCAATGGGCACAATTTTCAACCCAATATGATTATTTTGTTTTGTTCTTCATAAAGTTTAGTACAGCAAATGAAAAAATAAGATTTGCAATAGTTTGACATATTACAGGCCTGAAAAGGCCAGAAAATGCCATTTTTCCCATTTTTGCCTGTAGTGCGAATCAGTACCCCCAGGGGGGTTCGGCCAAATTTTGGACTTCTGACCTTAAAAAATGCGCCAGAATGCCTCACATAGATTAAATTTCTTAAAAAAACACTAACATCTTGAATTTCTGACTTTGACATTTGACGCCCCACC